>NC_056727.1:900097835-900470335 GCF_019279795.1 Protopterus annectens | reverse complement strand
ATAGAGTACAGGCAAACAGAAAGGGTTAGGACAGTCTGATGTGAAAAAAAAAAACGAGTAATCTACATGGCATCCTCGAGGTCTCAAAACAACCCACTAAACAAGTATAGTGGTTCGAGAAACAAAACAATGCAAGAAACTTCTCTGTGTGTAAGATTTTCAGTCCATACATCTCTAGTTAATCACTGTATATTAATCATATCAGACAATAGTAGTAGAAGTAGCGAACTTAAACTCAAGTAAAAAAAATAAATAAAAAATATATAATTGTACAGAATTACTAAGTATTCAAAAGTAATCCAACAAGGCTCTATTTTTGTTTTACTTGGATCGCTTGTCTGTGTACTGAATAAAGGATTTTCGACTGGAATCAGACTGCCTGCCTTTCTTGGATTACTTTCAAATACTTAGTAATTCTGTAAAATTATATATTTTTTATTATTTTTTTTTTTTACTTAGGATCAGTTCAAGTTCGCTACTTCTGCTACTATTGTCTGATCTGATTAATATACAGTGATTAACTAGAGATATATGGACTGAAAATCTTCCACACAGAGAAGTTTCTTACACTTTTTTGAGAGTCTGATGTGAAAGACCAGCTCTTGTAGAGTTTTTAGTCCAGTGGATTTGTTATGAAAAGGATAATTAGTAGGGCATTCAAAATACTGCACGATAAATATGCGAATCAATCAGCGGAGGTTAGAAAAGATTGAGAAGAAGGACTGGAAAAGCAATGCACAAAGGAGCAATGAAGGACATACTTATGCCTCCCAAGTATGCAACAAAGTCCAAAAGATTTAGTATTTTTGCTTGGAAGTGTTTGCATAGGTACTGTTATACCCCAGCAGACTTCAAAGAATTTTTCTTCTGGTAGACAGCAAATGCTGACGGTAACTGGGAACATGTCTTTTGGGAGTGTAATGAGTTGGCAGATTTTCAAAAACTGGTTATAGGTGACTCAATAGTGAGAAACACACGTTCCCCTCACCAGGCTGAAAAAGGAGAAGGTCACAGTCAGCCACCTGTCAGGTGCCAGGATCCATCAAATCATGCACGCACTCAAGTCGCTCAGCAACAATTACACTTATGACTCTACCATAGTACATGTTGGTGTGAATGACTTGAGATGTACATCTCTGGGCTATATGGTGAGAGACATGACCGAACTTCTCAGATTATGAGTCTCAGGTGGTATGTCCCTAGCTCTAAACAGCATTCTACCTTCACCAAGGATGTCATAATACAGTGAAAAAAATGACTGATTTCAATAACTGGCTTAGCCTCTAGTGTCATTCCAGGGGGATCCAGCATCTGTCTGCCTGGGAAGACATGGTCAATAGTCCATGCTGCTTTGCCAGAGATGGCCTTCACCTGTCTCTTCAAGACTTTCGGTTACTGGCAAATATGCTTGCCTCCCCTATAGTACCTTTTTTTAGGCAATGTCTAAACATTGGTAGTTAAACACTTCTGATGTAAAGAAATCCACTAAAGACAAACTCAAGGTCATGGTGCTTAATGCTAGGAGCATAAACAGTCAACTGCACTGCTTGAAAGCACTCATCACCTTGGAAGATGCTGACATTTATGCAGTCACAGTGCTTGGTTCAGGGTCACTGAGAGCACCTAGCCGTACAAGGCTACAATACTCTTCACATGTTCAGACCCCAAAATGAGCATGAAAGAACCAAAGGTAGAGTTGTATCCATCTAAATTAAATCAAAATACACCTCGAGACTGATGAAACAGTACGACTCTCTTGAGCTACTCCGGGTCCAATTAATTATAGGAAAAATACCCTTCCACATCATTGCTAGCTACAGGTCCCAACCATGAACCAGGAGAAGCACACCGCCTACCTGGACATACTGGAGTCACTCAGCATACAGCCAAACACCTTGGTCATGGGAGATTTCAACTATCCTTGGTCATGGGAGATTTCAACTATCCTTCTATCAACTGGGTGACTACACAAACACAAACATGATCACTATGAGGTTCCCGGACTTTAATTCAAATGCCCTACAACAGTTAGTCCTCACCCCCATAAGGGGCTCAAATGTCTCAGACCTAGTGCTCACCAATATGAGGGGGATCAACCGTACTACTCCCTGTGTGCTGCCCTCCCTGGTAAGGTCAGTTCATAAATCTGTCTCGTTTGAAGTAAAGATCAAACCTGACAGCACCACAGGAGTAAAAAAAACTGAAAAATGTTTCCAAAGCAAACTACTGCCTACTAAGCAATGGTATAAAAAGTTTCAAATTTCCTGCCAACACAGACAACAATATCTCCTATGCAGAGGAATATACAATTGTCCTATAAAGCCACTTGACAACAATGTCTCCTATGCAGAGGAATATACAATTGTCCTATAAAGTCACTTAAATGCACTGACTTGGCTATACCTAACATGAACAAAACCAGGTCTTTCGGATAAAACAAGCCACCCTGGTGGACTGTAAGTATAAATAAGTTATAAAACAACAAAAAGAAACTGATATCTAAGAACGGGGGGGGGGGGACTAACTCAACAGAGGAAGAATATCCTCCCGTTTGAACAAGCAAATCGGGTATCTTGTTAAGTCTTCTAAAGCTAGCTAAGAGTTTAAATTACATCCCTAGCTAAAGAGAATCATAAGGCCTTCTTTAAGTCTGAAACATAAGAGGGAATGTCCAGTTGTGTGCTGAACTTATAGTGCACTGTACCACTCACACTCAACCTGAGGAAATTGCCAACCTGCTAGCTAACAGATTGGCAATAACTTCACTCCCCTTTCCCCACCTGACATACCTCAAAGCATTCCTGTCACCAGTCCTCTACCAAGTATCTCCAAAGAACAGGTCTTACAAGCACTCTCCATGGCCAAAAAAACACAGCCTCTATGGGACCAGACAACATCCCAGGTTGCTTACTAAACAAATCTAAAACAAGATAAAGCAGAACCACTCGGCACTCTCTTTAACCATAGACTGAGAACTAACTTTTTCTCGGCAGAATGGAGAACAGCAACAGTAATCTTCTTGCACAAAAAGGGTCCATCAACTGATCCTGGGAACTATCAACTCATAAGCCTAACCAGCCTTATCTGCAAGGCCATGGAAAGAATCATCATGGACCTTATCCACAAAGACATAGGCGACCTTCAAACTCTTGACTCGACCCAGTTTGGCTTCACCAAGGGTAGATCTTGCTTATTAAACCCTGGTGGACTTCTTCGAGAATGTCACCAAACCCCTGGATGAGGGCAAAACAATTCATACCATCTATCTTGATTTAGCCAAGGCTTTTGACACAATCCCCCATTCACGTATCATACAGAAATTCTCCCAGATGGGGATTAACCCATACACTGACTGATGGGTAGCCAACTGGCTCACTGACAGAAAGCACACTGTCAAAGGTGGGGAGTCCACCTCCACTAGTAGACCAGTTACCAGTGGAGTACCGTGAGGATCTGTGTTGGGCCCTCTACTGTTTGGAATCTATTTCTCTGAGGTCCAAGCAAAAGTAGATGGCCTGTGGCTTGCCAACTTTGTACAGGACTGCAAACTGGGCGCAATCACAGAGTCTTCCAATGATGTTAACATATTACAGAAGGGGCTGACACGGACAAATGACTGGTGCCAAACTCATGGACTAAACCTTAACACAAAAAAAAAGCACCTCATTTTCCCCTCTGGCAGAGAAGTAGCCCCTACTAATTATGATATAGATAGCACCCTTCTAAGCTCAAACTCAGTAACGTGAGAGTTGGGAACACAGGTTGATAGCAATCTAAGCTTTGTGTGTCTGTAGTGGTAAGAAAAGCATTCTACATTGCACATCTTATAAATAAGGGGATCACATCCAAGACCAGGGAGGTTACAGCTCCACTGTACTTGACCTGTATCAGACCACTAAGTACAATACTCCCTTCTGTATGCACCTCAGCAGACACCTGCAGCAACTGGAGAGACCACAAAGGTTTCTTACCAAGAGAATCCTGGGCCTCCAAAACATGACATACATGGAAAGACTGCAAGCCCTGTCACTGTACTCTGTACCATACAGGCCCAGTCAGAGGCAACCTGTGCCTGGCCTACACAGCAGCCTCAGACCCTGCCCTAGTGGAATTGTTGCATATACACAAATTAAACAGGACAAGAACAACTCACTCCAGGGATCTCAGCCTAGCCTGTGACATTAAAAAACATGCTGGAGAGACAGATAAATCTCCCAGCAATTGCCACTCCTCTGGAATAAGCTCCCACTCCATGTGAAGCAGAACTCCTCAATGACCCTATTCAAGTGCAATCTTGACAACTGGATAGGTGACTGTAAATTCATCCCAGGGGTGGCACCAATTCCCCTCATAGACAGGGGCAGTCAGTCCCGATCATAGAATCACTCTGCTAACAATGACCATCTAACTATGGTCAATAAGGGCACTCAGGTTTTTACACAGCTAAGCTTGTAAAGGCCCTAAGGCCATTAGCCTAGTAACCTCCTATTAAACAATGAGTGATCTGTCAGAAATATGGGGGGGGGGGGGTTAAACAGCTGTAACTGAAACTATTATTTAAGTTGGGACAAAGCATCTGAATTGCCTAGACATACATTACTAAATTTAATCCTATTGGCCACCAAAAAAAAAAAACAATTACTAGAAAATGGAAATCAAAATCTAAACTAGCACTAACTGAAATATTGAATATTGTTACAAATAAAAAAAAAACTGGATGTGGGATCTTTAGAAAAGAGAAGGAGCAAATTACATATAAATAAATGTAATTTGTGGGAACAATACATGCAGAATGATGTCCTGGAGGAGGGAGGTTTAATGGAAAGAAGGAACTAAGCAACTTACGTAATGCTGAAGTGAGTAACAGCTACTATAAAGAAATAAGACATATATACAATGTATAACACATGAAAAAACATCAACATGGTTTGTTTTCTTTTGTATTCATGTATTTCTGCCTACATCTTAAATAATTTAATAAAGGATTTTTTTAAAAAAATGTGTGCCTTCTAATTAAGAGCATGAAAGGCCAGACTGGAAGAGGTGCAAACATTTCCATATCTATCAATAGCCCTACTATCCTTACTGTTAGGGAGGGCACTGGAAGAGGATGAGAGTTTAGTAGGCTTATCAGATTTTAGAGAAATGGCAACGGAGTGAGGGGGAAAACTTACGGGAGTCTTGTACTTTATAAAACTTATCAGGCTTCTTAGGGGCTGGAAGTTTGATCTTAGGGTTCATAAAAAACAACGGTGATGGTATTCTGTAAAGTATCACGTACTGGAGGTATGACAGAGGATTTAGGGACCCTCATGAACATCACATCAAAGCACATCTCTGGAAAATCAGAAACCTGTTTAGCCTCCCACTGAAAATCCAGCATCATCTGAACGTTCCTCCAAAGGAAAATCAGAAGACATAGTACCTTCTTCTTCCAACTCATACCCCTCAGAAGAAGGAATCTAAGAACAGTAAGCCAGAGAATCCTCATCAGAATCTGACTCTTCCTCCTCCTCAGAAGAATACTTCTGTCTCTTCAGAGGAGAAGCATAGGAAGAGAGTTGGAAGCTTTAAAGACACTAAAGATCTGTACAGTCCTTGGGAGAATTCAATCCACTCCTTCTGAGGATCTCTGATGGGTGGGGGAGGAGAGGTATGCTGCATCATCTGCTTTTTCTTAGTGGGAAGAGAAGCTTGCACATAATGAGGAGGCTCAGACCTCTGATGTACCTCCATGAGGGAACCTAGTAATTCCTCTCAAGACAAGAATGAGAGGAACACCACCGATACCTCCAAAATAATCAGCCTTGATTTCCCCTACACGGATGAGACAGACATCTGACTGGTTGGACAGATGGATGTGCTAATTGGCAGATCCTTTTTGAATGCTGGCAGTATCATAACAGAAGAAGCAGTCGAAGCATCTAGATGGTCCGAGGACTCAACAGGAGACACAGTGGAGATGTCCAGGTCCAAATGACCAGCCAAAGCATTAGATTTGATCTTTTTAGCTTCTTTTTCAGCTGACACAGTACATCAGAGTGAGAAGAGTAGGTATCCATTATGATGTGTGCAAGCTCTTTGAGGTTCTCATTTTCCAAGTAAATCTAAAGACATGCAGCTTCTGAGGGTCTTAGTAACAAAGGATGGGCAAACAGAACAATTTCTATAACCATGACTGGCTCCTAAACAAAAAATAAATGCATTTAATATGGCTGCCCATGTAAGTTAGCCATTTCCCCACAATCACATTTTCCCTTCTTAACTGACATGAAAAAGGCTTACCTGCCCAGGACAAGTGGAACTGGCAGCGACCATGCATCTGACAAGTTGACAAATAAATGCATGTTCAGTGTTTGGGGCTGCAAGACAGAAAGTTCTGAGGTGCTTCACACCCATACATCTCATGTGTACCACAAAGCCTTGGCTTGTTTTGGTCATATGTCTGACATATAACATGAGAGGGTGATCCTTAGGCTTTGGAATCCAGGTCAGATCAGGTACCCCTAGGAGGATATCTACCTTGTTAGTAATAACAATCATAGGAAGGACATTGCTCCTTATTCTGAGTCTTAAAAGGTCCATGTTCCTCGTAGTTTCACACTGAAAGGGTCTCTCACACATTCAGTGTTAAGAATTTTTTAAACTGATATCCATGGTAAATAACAATGAATCATATTAATTCATCAAAACAACATTTTATAAGTAAAATTTATTTTATTTTACATTTGTGGCCTGGATAGTCGGACTGGATACATGTCCATTTTCAGTGGAGGCCCGGGGAGAAAAGCTCCAAGATAATAATACACATCAAACATTTGGGTCTATATCAAAATTCCGAAGAGGTACAACGCCGAATGTGAAAACATCGAACCCAAAATATCGAATGGTGAAAATAGCAAAGCCCCGGAACATCGAAATCTTTCCTAGGGCAAGATTTCAATGGGCTGATCCGTGGCTTCGCTATTTCCTCCACTGTAGTGCGAGAGTTATGGACCTTAGGTTTAGGGGTGCGGGTTAAGGTAAGTGGATAGTTAGTAATGTATGCATGGTGTAGTGTAGGGTGGTGTTTTGTTAATTGTATGTGTGTGTATTAATGAGTTTGTTTGTGTATAGATTTGTAGGATATGTGTGCGATAGTTACGGACCTTAGGGTTATGGTGCGGGTTAAGGTAAGTGGATAGTTAGTAATGTATGTGTGGTTTAGTTTGGTGTTGGGTTTTGTTAAATGTATGTGTGTGGTTTATTTATTTTGGTGTGCTTGTGATGGGTATACGTTTCTCGGAACAGCAAACTTTTTCCCCTGGGAAAAATTTTGCTATTCTGAGCGTTCGAGGTTTTCAATATTCGCAATTCCAAGTTCGAACATATGGTGTTCGACATTTTGGAATTTCGAATATATGACACAGACCCGATACTTTAGGAAATGCTAGTTTCAAGCAGATTACAGTCAAAAGCAATACCAACATTTAGCACATATAGTACTTACTATAAAACACTTTACAAAACATAAAAAGAAATTATGTCTTACCATAACGTTCCATCTATATTGTTGATCCTGGTTCAGTCATTACGCATGGGTATCCGTTCCAACCTCGGAAGCGAGCCTGCCATTTTCCAAGCTCACGTCAGCTTCAAACGCTCGAGCTAAACTCTTACCCACAATCCCCCTTTTCCCTGTTACCTCAGATTGAGTTTGCAAGTCAAAGAAGGTAGAGGCTACCTCTGGTCAAATAACCTAGGAGAACCGGATGGTGAGATCCACTAGAAACCACAGGAGGGGGAAGGAGGGAGGGTCGTAATGACTGAAGGAGGATCAACAATACAGACGGAACGTTATGGTAAGACATAACTTCTTTACCTGGTATTGTTAATCCTCGTTCATTCCTTATGCATGGGACAGAGTCCCCAGCTACCTCTATTCCTGGGAGGCTCTCATGGAAAGACATTCTTGAGCACCATAGAAAGTACAGTTTTGTACCTACCATAAATGTAGATGTTCGAGTCTAAACAGTTATTACACTTGGGTTATCCTGCCATCAGGCGGTCCCTCAGTCGGCCTGAGTTCCAAACTCTTGGTCCGACATCGGTTGCTGTCGCCTCCTCCCTGACGTCAGTGCGACAGGGGTATAGAAGATGCAGCCGACACCATTTTCTTCAGTTTTTCTTGCCCCAGATGTCAGGTACCCCCAAACAGGTAGGCAATTCAAATTGCTAGTAAAGTATACATAAGAAAAGCAAACAACAACTTTCAGTTACCAGCAAATATTCCCCATAGGTAGTAAAGGGTAGAAGACATAGGTACGTACCAGCCAGTAAGAGGGGAAGGAGGGAGGGTAACCTGGACTGCAGCAGTGTTTACACTCGAACATCTACATTTATGGTAGGTACAAAATTGTACTATGTTCATCGTGTTACACTGCTGCAGTCATTACACTTGGGTGGAATCCAAAAGCTGACGTAGGGTAGCTGGTTCTATAAGGCATTAGGGGTGGCTATAAGGCCATGCAGCACAGCAGTGGTGAAGCCAGCTCTGGATTTGGAGTATAAAGGCAAATGGTAATGCTTAGTTAAGGTATGCACAGAACTCCATGTTGCTGCTTCCAAAATATCCTTGGTAGGTACTCCTCTGAGGTAGGCAGTTGAAGTGGCTGTTGCCCTGGTGGAGTTTCCCATGGTGTGTATAGCAGAAACGTATACAATGTCCTATCCATTTTGAAACAGTCTGTTTTGAAATGGTTTTTCCCTGTGCTCCTGCAGCATATGCTACCAATAATAGCTCAGATTTTATGAAAGCTTTGGTTTTGTCCAAGTAGAAGCGTAACTGCCTGTGAATGTCCATAGAATGCAGTAGTTTCTCCCCTTTATTCTGTGGTTTTGGATAAAAAGTTGGCAAGTGAATAGTTTGGTTTAGAGCCAAACTTGATACCACCTTTGGCATAAAAGTACAGTTTTGTACCTACCATAAATGTAGATGTTCGAGTGCTCATACAGCTGCAGTCATAACAGATGGGTTATCCTGCCGTCAGGCGGGTCCTCGGTCGGCCGAATTCCAAAGTCTAGGTCCGGCGTCGGTTGTCGTCGCTTCTTCCCTGACGTCAGTGCATCAGGGGTATAAAAGAGGCAGCCGACGCCATTTTCTTCAGTTTTTCTTGCCCCAGATGTCAGGTGCCCCCAGAAGGAAGGCAAACATAATGTTATGCAAAGATGCAATGTTGATAAATCAAAAACAGTAGTTGCAAGCAAATACACCATAAAAGAATACCCCAAAAAGGTTATATGAAAAGTGTTTGTCATAAGGCCTGTCCTAAGAGGGGTTGGAGGGAGGGAAACCTGGACTGCAGCTGTATGAGCACTCGAACATCTACATTTATGGTAGGTACAAAACTGTACTATGTTCATCGTGCATACAGCTGCAGTCATAACAGATGGGTAGAATCCCAAAGCTAAGTAAGGGTGGTAGGCACTAAGTGGAACTAGGAGGGGCTAGGATGCCCTGCAGGACTGCTGTGGCAAAGCCCGCTCTAGATTTGGAGTATAGTGGGAGGTGATAGTGCTTGGAGAAAGTGTGCACTGAACTCCAGGTGGCTGCTTCCAAAATGTCCTTGGTAGGGACCCCCCTGAGGAAGGATGCAGAGGTAGCTGTGGCTCTGGTGGAGTGGGATCTGATGCATGCAGGCACAGTTTTTCCATGAAATGAGTAACAAAAGCATATGCAGTGGGCTATCCATTTTGAAATTGTCTGTTTGGAAATAGCCTTTCCCTGAGCACCTACAGCATAGGACACAAAGAGTTGCTCAGATTTCCTGAATGGCTTTGTTCTGTCCAAGTAGTAACGTAGTTGTCTGTGAATGTCCAAGGAATGTAGTAGTCTTTCACCTTTGTTTTGTGGATTAGGATAAAAGGTAGGTAAGTGGATAGTCTGATTCAAAGCTACAATGGACACTACCTTTGGCATAAAGGTAGGATTGGTTCGTAAGGAAACTCTGTCCTGATGGAAAATGATGAATGGTTGCACAGCCATGAGGGCCTGTAGCTCCGAAACCCTGCGTGCTGAGGTGATAGCCAGAAGAAAGGCTGTTTTCCATGACAAGTACTGTAACTCTGTTGAAGAAGCTGGCTCGAAGGGAGGAAGGGTCAGCTTTTCCAATACGTAGTTGAGGTCCCAAGCAGGGACTGGTGGTTTCCTTGGGGGTTTTATATTCTTTGCCCCTCTGAGGAAGTGCCTTAAGAGAGGGTGAGAGAATAATGGAGGATCTGTGTTGTATTGTGCAGAAATGGCTGAAGCGTAGATCTTGATGGAGGAGAAGGAAAGTCCATTGTTTAACATCTCAGCTAGGTACTGTAAAATTTGAGGTATATTTATTACCCAAGGATTCTGTCCCTTTTCGAGATTCCAGGCATAAAATCGTTTCCATTTGGCGGAGTAAGCCTTTCTAGTCGAAGGTCTTCTGGCCTCCAAGATGACATCCTGCACCTCCTTGGAGAGGAGAAACTGTTGGGAAATCAAGGAATTCTCCATGCAGCTAGATTTACAGTTTTGAGATGGCTGTGAAGGGTTTTGTAGTTGTGCTGGGACAACAGAAGACGGACTAGAGGTAGGATCCATGGTGGGAAGTGTGTCAGGCTCCTCAGGAGCGGATACCAGTGTTGTCTTGGCCAGTCTGGAGCGATGAGAATCATTTTCGGCCCCTCTGCTCTGGCTTTTAATAGAACTTTGTGTAGCAGAGGAAGAGGCGGGAAGGCATAGACCGTCAGTGTTGCCCAATTGAAGGAAAGTGCGTCCACTTTCCAGGCCTGTGGATGATAGGTCCTTGAACAAAATTTTTTCAACTGGCAATTTTTGTGGGTAGCAAAGAAATCTATGCCTGGCTGTTCCCATGCCTGAGTTATCTTTGTGAAAAGTTGAGGATGCAACTTCCATTCGTGTGGATCTGTCATATTTCTGCTTAGGTTGTCTGCCAGTGTGTTTTCCTTCCCTGGCAGGAATTGTGCCTGCAGTTGAATTTGCAATTCCTGTGCTGTCTTCCATAGGGTCATTGCTTGCCTGCACAGAGGGTATGAATGAGTTCCCCCCTGTTTGTTTATGTACCACATCACTGTGGTGTTGTCTGTCCTTATCAATAGCTGGCCTGGATGCAGTAGGTCTTTGAAGGTCATAATAGCCTTTTGCACGGCTAACATTTCCTTTTGGTTGATGTGGAGGTGCTTCTCTTTTCGGGTCCATTTTCCCTGAATGCACTGATCTGTCATGTGTGCTCCCCAGGCGTAGTCTGAGGCGTCTGTTGTGATGATTTGAGTTGCTGGAGGTACACAGAAAGGAAGACCTGTGTTTCTTTGGCAAGCTTGAGCCCACCACAAAAATTCCTTTTGAAGGCATGGAATGAGTGGGATAATTGTTTCCAAGCTGTGGCTGTGTTGAGACCATAAGTTTTTCAGGTACCATTGAAGTTTCCTCATATGCAGCTTTGCACATGGGATTAGTAGGATGCAAGATGCCATGGATCCCAGAGCCTGCAGGATTTTCCTTGCAGTTAGCCTGGCGTAAGTTGCCATTTTTCTGAAGTATTGAGACAGTTGCCCTTGCTTGCCTGGCGTGAGGTAGGCCATCTGGGTGGTTGTACCCAAGCTGGCACCCAGGAAGATTATTGTTGAGAGGGTATTAGTTTTGATTTCTTTTTGTTGACTGTGTATCCCAGGAAGTTCAACAGTTTTATTACAAATGCCAGGTGCTGCAGTAGTATGTCCTTGCTGTCCGCTTGGATCAGGCAGTCGTCCAGATATGGGTAGATTTGTATCCCTTGTAGTCTGCAGAAGGCGATTACTGATGCCAGGCATTTTGTAAACACTCTGGGCGCAGTAGATAAGCCAAAGGGCAATGCAGAGAATTGGTAATGGGTTGAACCTGCAAGAAATCTGAGGTATCTTCTGCAATCTTGTCTGATAGGGACATGCAGGTATGCCTCCTTGAGGTCCAATGTTACCAGCCAAGACTCCTTGCCCAGCATGGGAAGAAGCTGCTGTAATGTGAGCATCTTGAATTTTGGCACCTGTAGATATGTGTTTAGGATGGATAGATCTAAGATAGGTCTCCAATCTTTGTCTTTCCTCAGTACCAGGAATAGTCTGGAATAAAACCCTTGACCTTGTTCTTTTGCAGGTACCTCTTGCATTGCTTTCATGTCTATGAGAGCTGAAACTTGTTTTTGTGCCTCTGCCCTTTGATTTTGTGGCAGTTTTGGCATGCCTCTCATTTTTGGAAGGGTGTGAAAGTGGAACCTGTAGCCTCTGTCTATAATGCCCAGAATCCATTTGTCTTTTGTAACAATATGCCAATTTTTTGAGAATAATGTCAATTTTCCTTGACCTTGTTCTTTTGCAGGTACCTCTTGCATTGCTTTCATGTCTATGAGAGCTGAAACTTGTTTTTGTGCCTCTGCCCTTTGATTTTGTGGCAGTTTTGGCATGCCTCTCATTTTTGGAAGGGTGTGAAAGTGGAACCTGTAGCCTCTGTCTATAATGCCCAGAATCCATTTGTCTTTTGTAACAATATGCCAATTTTTTGAGAATAATGTCAATTTTCCGCCCAAAGGTGCTGCCATTAAAGCTTTGCTTGGCAGGTGTACAGGGAAGTCATTGTGTCTGTTTTCTAAAAGACTGTGATCTATCTTCTCCACCTCTTGGGGTTGGTGCTTGCCACTGTCTGGCTCTGAAGGATCCTTGAGGTTGCCCTCTACCCCTTGGGCACCTGTATCTGCCCCTTTGAGGTCTGTCCATGGCTGGAAAGGACTAATTTTTTGAAGGCCAGTTTCTGCTGAAATGTGGAGGCTGTACCTGCAGGAAATCTTTCACTGTTTGCATTGATTTCGCTTTTTCCTCCATTTTCTTTAGCACCTCCTCAGCTTTAACACCAAACAATACATCTTTTTGAAGAGGTGCATCTAATAATTTAGCTTTGGCATGATCTGGTAAGGTTTGCTCTTTGAGCCAAGCATGCCTACGTATAACAGACCCCGTAACAGCAGCTCCACATGAGGCCTCTAAAGCATCAAAACCACACTGCAAGGTATGTTTACCCACTTGCTCTGCACCATGCAACAAATCCTGCAACTCTTTTAAATCTGGTTGTGTCATTTTGTTTTTCAGCTGAGATATCAAAAACTGTTGATACTTTAACATATGGAACTGACAGTTTAATGCCCTCATGGTTAAAGTGGCCGAGGTGTAAACTTTTTTTCCCCCACCTTTCTAAAGCTCTGGAATCTCTCTCTGAAGGTAATGGATTTTTAGCAGTAGAGGCCTTAATTCCCTTGGGACCCTGTGAAATTGTTTCTGGGTCATCAGTATGGCTTTTATATAGGAACTGGTGAGAATCAGGAACCTGGTAATACCTGTCTGGTTTAACAGGAGCTGGAGGCAAAGAGTCAGGATTAAGGCTGGCTTCTGTGTACACATCATCCAATATATCTAAAATAGGAGGGATAGCCAGAGGCCTATGCTGGGGGAGCCGAAGAAATTCCCTGAGCCTTTTCTTGGAGTCTGAATAAACTTGGCCTTACCAGTGAAAGTGTTCTCTCAATGTATGCAGGGTTTCCCCAAAAGAGAAGTCCTCAGGGGGAGAGACCGAGGGAATAGACTCCTCAGCATCAGAGTCTTCGAATGGAGAATAGGCATAATCCTGGTCCTCAGATAATTCTGAGGTAATAGAAGCTTGATCTGAGGAAGGGTAGTCTTCCTCTAACCTGGGCCTTTTGACAGAGGGGGGATGAGAACCTCTGATAAGAGTAATCAAATCCTCAGCCATTTTAAGCATCTGTTTTTTAGGCATGGTGCCTTGAGAGGGGGTCTGAGGAACCTGTTCTTTGGTTTTCATGGCTGCTTTAGATTTAGTGAAGGCTTTAATAGAGAAGGAGGAAGGCCTGAAGACCCCTTGAGAAATGGCAGGCCTGTCTAAATTCTGAGTTTCCCCGCCAGGAGTGGCGTCGGGATCTGTAGTAGGAATGGCGGCCGAGGAGCCTGCGACCTCAGGTACTGAAGACACCGGTAATGCATTGTCATCGGTATTCAGGGGCTGCGAGGCCTCGCTGAGTACCGGAGAACCGTAGTCGGCCTTAGCGTGGTTTCAGTAGGTGGTGCGGACCTCGTGTCGGTCCTTATCTTTGCGTTTTGCTCAAAACTGGAGTCGGAGTATCCGACGACATAATATACTTAAATTTTTGCCAAAAAAGTGAAGGGCGAACTCCGCCCGACGCTTAATAGTGCACTTATTGAATCTAGCACAAAAACGGCAGGCCGAGACGTCGTGGTCTGGGCCTAAGCAAGGTATACAGAAAGAGTGGAAATCCTTATGCGGTATTTGCTTCCCACATGAAATGCAATTATTAACTTTGTCTGACATCGGTCTGAGGCAAGAAAAGTTTCCCCAACGGGGTACTTAGCTTTCAAGAAGACTTCGGCTGAAATACTTTCGTAAATGTCAAGAGCTGGCCGACCGGCACGTGCGAACTGCTACTGCTTCGGGCACCGTGTGGCAAGAAAGACTGAAGAAAATGGCGTCGGCTGCCTCTTTTATACCCCTGACGCACTGACGTCAGGGAAGAAGCGACAACAACCGACGCCGGACCTAGACTTTGGAATTCGGCCGACCAAGGACCCGCCTGACGGCAGGATAACCCATCTGTTATGACTGCAGCTGTATGCACGATGAACATCGTAGGGTTACTTCTTAAAGACACCCTGTCCTGGTGGAAAATGAGGAAAGGTTCCACTGCCATTAATGCCTGTAATTCTGAAACTCTTCGTGCTGATGTTATTGCCAGTAGCAGAGCAGTTTTCCAAGAGATATATTTTAATTCTGCTGTGTTAGCTGGCTCAGAAGAAGGTAAAGTTAGCTTTTCCAAAACAAAGTTGAGGTCCCAAATTGGAGTAGGTGCTCTACGGGGTGGTCTTATGTTTTTAGCCCCTCTGAGGTACTGTTTTAGCAAAGGATTAGAGAAAATTGGTGGATCCGTGTTGTAATGAGCAGAAATGGCAGAGGCGTGGATCTTGATGGATGAAAAGGAGAGGCCCTTGTCCAGCATCTCAGTTAAATATTGTAGTATCTGAGGAATGTTTGGGACAAGAGGGTCAAGGCTGTGAGCCTGGTTCCAGGCACAGAATCTCTTCCATTTATCCGAATAGACTTTCCTGGTACTAGGCCTTCTGGCCTCCAGAATGACATCCATAACAGCTTTGGAGAGAGGCATTGCTTGCTTGACTAAGGAATTTTCCATGCAGCTAGGTTTAAGGTCTTTAGCTGGATGTGAAGTATCTGATTGTTGTGCTGAGTAAGCAGATGTGGGATTTGAGGCAAAATCCAGGGTGGTTCTTGTGCTAAGTTCTTTAAGATTGGGTACCAGTGCTGGCGTGGCCAGTCTGGTGCAATCAGGATCATCTTTGGCTCTTCTTGCCTGGCTTTTATGAGTACCTTTGGAAGGAGAGGTAGAGGTGGGAAAGCGTATACTTGTAGGTTTTTCCAGCTGAATGAGAGGGCATCCGCTTTCCATGCTTGTGGATGGTAACTCCTTGTGCAGAATTTCTGTAGCTGGCAGTTCTTTGGGGATGCAAACAGATCTATGTCCGGGCTCCACCATTTCTGTGTTATAATTCTGAATATTTGTGGATTCGATTCCCATTCGTGGGGATCCATGACGTTTCTGCTTAAGTCATCTGCCAGTGTGTTTTTCTCTCATGGCAGGAATTGTGCTTGCAGATGAACTTGGTAGTCTAGAGCTGTGTTCCACAAGGTCATGGCTTGTCTGCAGAGGGGGTAGGAGTGTGTGCCCCCTTGCTTGTTTATGTACCACATAACTGTGGTGTTGTCTGTCTTTAGTAATAGTTGTCCTGGATGCAGCAGGTCCTTGAAAGCTATAAGGGCATTTTGTACAGCTAGCATCTCTTTTTGATTGATGTGAAGATGTCTTTGTTCTGCGGGCCACTCGCCCTGAATACATTTTCCTGCCATGTGTGCTTCCCAGGCGTAATCCGATGCATCTGTTGCCAGTGTTTGCCTGGCTGTGGGTTGAGTAAAAGGTTGTCCCTTGTTGAGGTGACAAGCTTGAGCCCACCATCGAAACTCCTGTTGAAGGCAAGGAATTAGTGGTATAACAGTTTCCAAACTTTGACAGTGTTGAGACAATACACTCTTTAGGTACAATTGTAGTTTCCTCATATGCAGTCTGGCATATGGAATTAGTAGTATGCAAGATGCCATGTAACCCAAGGCCTGCAGAATTTTTCTTGCAGGGAGTTGGGTCTTTGTTGCCATCAATTGAAAGTATTGAGTCAGTTGTCCTTGCTTGTCTGGCATGAGATAAGCCATCTGGGCCGTTGTGTTCAAGCTGGCACCCAGGAATATTATCTCTTGTGAGGGCACTAGTTTTGATTTCTTTTTGTTTGCTGTGTACCCCAGGCAACTTTATAACTTTTTTACGAACACCAGATGCTTTAGAAGAATGTCCTTGCTCTCTGCTTGAATCAGGCACAGATAAATTTGAATTCCTTTCTGTCTGCAAAATGCAATTACTGGTGCCAGGCACTTTGTGAAGACCCTGGGCGCAGTAGATAAGCCAAAGGGCAGTGCAGAGAATTGATAGCGCATTGTACCAGTTATGAATCTGAGGTATCTTCTGCAGTTTTGTCTGATAGGGACATGCAGGTATGCCTCCTTGAGGTCCAAGGTCACGAGCCAAGCTTCCTTGCCCAGCATGGGAAGAAGCTGCTGTAGTGTCAACATTTTGAATTTCGGAACATCCAGGTAAGTGTTTAGAGAAGAAAGATCCAGAATGGGCCTCCAGGCTTTGTCCTTTCTGGGAACCAGAAAGAGTCTTGAGTAAAATCCTTGTCCTTGCTCCTATGGTGGTACCTTTTGAATAGCTCTCATGTCCATGAGTGCTGTCATTTGTGTTTGAGTCTCTGCCCATTGATTTGGTGGCAGATTTGGCATTCCTTTTAACCTTGGCAGAGTGTGAAAGTGGAACCTGTAACCTTGAGATACAATGTTGAGAACCCATTTGTCTTTGGTGATCCAATGCCAATTGTGATAGAAAAGTGCCAGTTTTCCTCCTAAGGGGACTGCCAAGAGAGCTGTTTGGCAGCTGTAGTGGGAAGTCATTGAGGCTGCTTTTTATATGGCTGGGGCCTGTCTTCCCCTTCTTTCTGGCCTGCTGCACCCCATTGTCGAGGCCTGTAAGGACCTTGTGGTTGACCTCTACCTCTTGGACGTCTGTATCTGCCTCTTTGAGGTCTGTCTGTAACTGGAAAGGACCAATTCTTTGTTGGCCAATTTCTGCTAAATCGAGGAGGCTGAACCTGTAAGAAATCCTTTACCGTTTGCATAGATTTTGCCTTATCCTCCATCTTCTTTAATACCTCTTCTGCCTTAACTCCAAATAACGCATCCCGCTGCAAAGGTGCATCCAATAATTTTGCTTTAGCATGATCTGGTAAAGTACGTTCTTTTAACCAAGTATGTCTTCTAATGACAGAGCCTGTAACTGCTGCTCTACAGGAGGTCTCTAAAGAATCAAAACCACATTGCAAAGTATGTTTTCCCACTTGTTCAGCTGCATGCAATAAGGCCTACATTTCTTTAAAATTAGGAGGATCTGAATCTGGAAGCATTTTTTGTTTCAACTGAGACATCAAAAATTGCTGATATTTTAGCATGTGAAACTGGCAGTTTAAGGCTCTCATTGCTAAAGTTGCAGATGTATATAGTTTCTTTCCCTATCTGTCTAATGCTCTGGAATCTCTGTCAGAGGGAAGTGTTTTTTTTTTTGCTGATGAGGCCTTAATCCCTTTGGGTCCCTGAGAAATAGTTTCAGGGTCAGCAACAGGGCTTTTATAAAGAAATTTGTGTGAGTCAGGAACTCTAACATCAGGCTTTACTGGGGCTGGAGGTAAGGAGTCAGGATTTAAGCTGGATTCAGTATACACATCATCCACAATATCTAACACTGGCGGAATAGCAAGGGGTCTGTGTTGAGGTAATAAAAGGAAGTCTCTGAGCCTTTTCTTGGATTCTGAGTAATCCTGGCCTTCCCAATGTAAATGCTCCCTCATTGTGTGTAAGGTATCCCCAAAGGAGTAGTCCTCAGGTGGAGAGGCTGATGGAATAGATTCCTCAGCATCAGAATCCTCATAAGGGGGTAAAGAATATCCTAGGTCTGACTGAGGATGAATCTGAAGAAATGGACACCTGGTTGGATGAGTCATAGTCTGCATCCTGTCTGGGCCTTTTATCAGGAGGGGGATGGGACCCTCTGATCAGGGTGATTAGGTCTTCGGCCATTTTGAGCATTTATTTCTTAGGCATGGAGGCCTGTCCTGGAGAATGCTGTATTTGTTTCTTTGTTTTTAAGGGAGGGTTAGACTTAGCAGAGGGTTTAATGCTTAACTGAGTAGGTCTGAAAACACCCTCTGAAGTTGTGGATTGCTCATCTACTTTGGTTCCCTCTGAAGGGTTAGTTTCGGTAGGCTGAAAAACTTGTGCGTCCGAAGACCCAGCCAGCTCCACGTGGGAGTCGGTGGCGGCCTGTGGTTCTGCAGAAGCGGCTGTCAGGGGCTGTGAAGGTGCCTCGCTGAAAACTGGAGAACCGGCGACCGGCCTAGAAGAGGCCTTGTCGTCAATTTTGGGCCTCGGATGCCTGTCCTTGTTTTTGCGCTTTTTATGTATTCTGGTCGTCAGAAGTTTTGACGGCATGGTGTAATTGAATTTTCGGCCAAAATAATGTCGGGCAAAATCAAACCGACGTTTAATAGTGCGCTTGTTTAACCTAGCACAAAACCGACAACCAGTGACGTTGTGGTCTGGGCCTAGGCATGGGATACAATAGGAATGGAAATCCTTATGAGGTATTTGCTTCCCACAAGAACTACAGTTATTAACTTTTACTGACATCGGTCTGAGGCAAGAAAATGTTTCCCCAATGGGGTACTTAGCTTCGTAGGAGACTTCGGTTCTGGATTCGGAATGAAAATCTCAGGAGACGGCCGACCGGCACTTGCGAACTGCTTTTGCTTTGGACACCGCACGGCAAGAAAGACTGAAGAAAATGGCGTCAGCTGCATCTTATATACCCCTGTCGCACTGACGTCAGGGAGGAGGCGACAGCAACTGACGCCGGACCAAGACTTTGGAACTCAGGCCGACTGAGGGACCGCCTGACGGCAGGATAACACAAGTGTACTGACTGTAGCAGTGTAACACGATGAACATCTGAAAGATGCTCTTCCCCTGGAGGCCAAATCCAATTTGTAATGATTGATGAAGGTATGAGGCGTAGCCCAAGTTGCAGCTGCACAGATGTCATGTAAAGAAGCTCTAGCATGGAAGGCAGCAGAAGTTGCCACCGACCTTGTTGAATGAGCTTTCATGGTAGTATGCAATGAGATATTGCGTTGTGTATACATGAAGGTCACACAGTCCTTCAACCATCTAGCTAATGTGACCTTAGCAACAGCAGATCCTAATCTAGATCCAGAAAAAGCCAAAAATAACTGGTCAGATTTACGAAAGGACCTAGTCCTGTTTAAGTAAAAATGGATTTGCCTGTGGATATCTAGGGTATTGTAGGCAATACTGTCCTCTGTTTGCATGACTGGGAAAGAAAACTGGCAATTCAATGGTTTGATTAATGGACATTTCAGAGATCACTTTTGGCAGAAATGATGGATTAGTTCTCAGAGACACTATCTCTATGAAAAATTAAGTATGGACTCTTGATACATAAGGCTTGAAGCTCAGAAATACATCTAACAGAAGTAATGGCGACCAAAAATAAGAAGTTATGTACCTACCATAACGTTCCATGTTAGTTGTCTTCTCTCGCCTTCTTTCTTGCTTGATGGGTTCGGAGCCGATCCCTCGGCTCCGACTCGGCACTTGCTTTAGCTCGAGAACTCCTTTTACCAGCTCGAGGCAGCCCCATATCCCATGATGCAAGGCGGTAAGTACCCAGATCTCGTTTGTTGACAAAGGGCAATAACACCAAGCATAAAATACTTCCCAAAGGAAGAAGAAACTTACAGATGGAAAAAGGACCAGGTCTGAATGGTCTTTAGTATAATAGTTTCTTATACAAGGTCTGTCCAGGCCAGGGGGAAGGAGGGAGGGTAGAAAGAAGGCGAGAGAAGACAACTAACATGGAACGTTATGGTAGGTACATAACTTCTTAATGTTAAGTTGTCAATCTCGCCTTCATTCTTGCTTGATGGGACCGCCCCTAGCACCTCTATCCTGGGTGGCTCAATGGAACAAACTCTTGAAGACTGTAGAGCCAAAACTGGCTCTGTCCCTGGAGGCCAAGTCCAATTTGTAATGGGAAACAAAAGTGTGAGGAGTGGCCCAAGTGGCCGCACAAATAGTGTCCAAAGGAAGTCTAGCTTGAAAAGCTGTAGAAGTAGCTAAACTCCTAGTTGAATGTGCTTTAGGTTTTGAGCACAGCTGTTTTCCCTGAGCATAAATTTCAGTGATGACAAGAAAGCCATCTGGACAAAGTCACTTTAGAAACAGGAAGGCCTTTTTATTATCCGCATAGGAAACAAAAGTTGATCAGATTTTCTAACTTTTTGTTCTGTCCAAATAATATCTAAGTTGACGGTGGACGTCAAGATAATGTAGCTTTTGTTCAGCTCTATCTGAATAGTTAGGAAAAATACAGGGAGATCAATGGATTGATTCAGATTGTTCTTTGAAGCGACTTTAGGTAAAAGGATGGATTAGTTCTCAAAGATACTCTGTCTTTGTGAAAAATCAAATAGGGGTCGAACCGAAAGAGCATGAAGTTCAGACACCCTCCTGGCAGATGTAATAGCCACTAGGAATAAAGTTTTCCAAGAAAGATATTTCAGGGAACAAGAAACAGCTGGCTCGAAGGGGAAGAATCAAGGATGTCAGCACTAAATTTAGATCCCACTGAGGAGGAGGATTCCTGATTGGAGGCTTTAGTAGGAAAATTCCTTTCAAGAAGGCCCTGCAGAGCCTATGGGACATAATATTATGATCTGCTATCCCGACATGAAAATTAGAAATAGCAGCCAATTGAACTCTGACTGTTGAAGAAGAGGAGCCTGCATGAAAAATCTCTGCTAAGAAGTCCAGAACTGCCTGAACAGGGCAGTAAAAGGATCAATATTTTGGGCCTTAGCCCAATAAGAGAAACGTTCCATTTGCTTGTGTAAATCCTCCTGGTAGAGGATTTTAGTGAAGCTACTATGATGTCTCTAACAGGGTTAGAGATCAAAGGAAGCCTGGCTAAGGAAGGAAGTGGAGCAACCATGCTGTGAGGTTGAGAGAGGGATTGACCGGTGCAGCTGACCGGATTGGTGAATCAGTAGATCTGGCACGGGTCCAGATGCCGGCTGCACCAAAAGGTGATGATGGAGGAACGGAACCAAACTTGTCGAGGCCAGTAAGGGGCAATGAGAATCAATTTGGCTCTCAAAACGGTAGCTTTCTGGATCACCTGAGGGATCAGAGGAAATGGAGGGAAGGCATAAAGAAGTCCCTGGGGCCAATCCTGGGTCAGAGCATCTCTGGGGATGGCCTGATAGAGGAAGAGGCTGAAGAAGTCTGGACATTTGCTGTTTTGGGAGTAGCAAAAGATCGCAACATGGATGACCCCATTCCAGAAAAATCTCTTCCGCTATAGATTGCTTGAGAGACCACTCGTGAGGCATGAGGATAGCTCTGCTCAATCTGTCCGCTATAATGTTGGTTTTCCCAGGGATATTCGTTGCTACCAGAAACCGATGAGAGGAGATCGCCCATTGCCAAAGTCTGAGGCTTCTCGACACAAGGGTAGGACTTGGTTCCGCCCTGTTTGTTGATATACCAAACTACAGACATGTTGTCTGTGTGGACTGCAATTGTCCCTACGGGAAGAAAGTCGTTGAGGGCTTGCAACGTTAAAAGCACTGCTCTCATCTCCAGGACATTTATGTGCAGATGGTACTCGAACGGTTGCCACGTCCATGAACCATCCTGCCCTGATAATGACCCCCACCCGATCAGGGAGGCATCCGTGGTGACAGTGGCTATCGGGGAGGGAGGTACAAAGCACCTGCCTTGGTGAACCTGAGACGATGTGATCCACCAAGCAAGATGTTCTTTGCATGTTTGTGTCACCAGAATCTGGTGACGCATTGGAAGTTGCTGGTATGACCACTGTGTGAACAGCATCCACTGAAGAAGGCGCATGTAGAATCGAGCCAGGGAAGAAGTGTAATGGCCGCAGCCATGAGACCTAATACCTTCAGAACCATTCTGGCCTGTATTTTCTTGCTGGCCAGAATGATCCTGACATGAGTCTGAATGTCTGAAACTCTTTGTTCTGTAAGGGTAGCTGACATCCGAACAGTGTTTAAGTTTGCGCCTATGAAGGTAATAGACTGGCAGGGCGATAAGGATGACTTTTCAAGTTGATTGAGATGCCCAAATGAGAACAAAGGCCTATTGTGTAATCCCTGGCTTGTATAAGCTGATGCCTGGTGGTGGCCGACAGGAGCCAGTCGTCGAGATGGAAACACCTGGAATCCTTGGCGTCTCAGGTGAGCCGTAACCACTGCCATGCATTTGGTGAACACTCTGGGGCTGTAGTGAGACCAAAGGGCAGGGCTCTGAACTGGAAGTGACTGGACCCCAGCCGGCGGAGAAATCTCCTGGAGCGTCTGTGAATTTTGATGTGATAATGCATCCTGAAGATCTATTGAGCACATCCAGTTGTCCTTCTGTAAGAAGGGCAGAATTGACTGAAGAGTGACCATTCGAATCTTGCCTTCTTGACAGACTTGTTGAGTCTGCTGAGATCCAATATTGGTCTCCAGTCTCCCGTCTTTTGGGGACCAAAAAGAACCTTGAGTAGATTCCGGCTCTGAATGGTCTATTGTAACTGGCTGAATGGCTCTTTTGCAGTAGTTTTGCGATTTCTAACTCTGCAATGTCCCTTAGACTGGGTGGTACATCTGGAAGGGAATTTGAGGGAAAGGACTTTCCTCGAAAGGAATTATGTAACCCTTGGATATGATCGACTGTACCCATCTGTCTTGAGTGAGGGAATGCCAGGCTTCTGGGTACAGTGATAATCTTCCCGACTGCCTCCAAGGAGGGACAGCCGGGCAACACCTCAGGGATGCTGAAAGGGCTTGTCAGAGAGAGGCTCCCTGTTTCCCTGGTTCTTGGACCCCTCTGCCTCTAGAGCGGCGTCTGTTATTGTTACCCCTCTGCCTCTAGGGGTAAACTGACCACGTGAATCCGGGCGTGACTCCTTGGGATTTACGGAACCACATCTTCCCCCTTCTGTCCTTTGGGATAAGGCCTAGAAGGGGTGGAAAACGGACTCCAACAGCAGAAAGAGTCTTGCCGTCCTGCTCGCACCTGGTCAAGGTTTCCTTCACCTGAGGGCCAAACAAAACTGACCCATCAAAGGGAGAATTTGTGAAGGGCCTTAAAGGGATCCATAAAATCACATAGCCGCATCCAGGCTTGGCGTCTAAGAGCCACACCTGTGCTCTACTCCATCCGCAGCATAAGATATTAGCATGGAGGAGTTAACACGGAATTGAGGGTTCCTAGCTGCGAAGCAATCTTATCTTGAGCTCCTGCAGCTGTAGGATCCTGAACTACTTCTCCCAGCTCCTTCAGGATATCCCTTTGGAGTCTGGTGAAGTGACATAGGTAATTCAGCGAGCATAGCAAAGGTCGCTGAGGAAAACATCCGCTTACCGTACCTATCCATGGTCCTAGAGTCCTTATTAGGAGGATGGATGGGCACGGAAGGATCTGCAAGTTCCTTTTGGTGGCCGCAGCCACCACCATGGCATCAGCGGGACACCCTTGGTAAGGAATTGTTTGTCACTGGGCAGTGATAAATTTAGAAGGCCTCCTAGGGACTGGCTCTACAGAGTCAGGAGCTGCCCACGCCTGCAATAACCTGCATAAGGGGTCGAAGGCGGAGACACCCAGGAGGTGGAGGGCCGAGATCCAAACGCCTCTAGGTATACTGACTCATCCTCAGTGGGATTGTTGGTGGGCCAGTTTCCCCTCTGTTTCATAAGTTCTTGGATGTCTGAAGGAGACATCCTCAGAGGGGATCTAGGGATCCCTCTGACTCATCAAAGTCAGTATCCGGTGACAGACTCGGGGAGTCTACATGCTTCCTCTTACAAGTCCTCTTCCTAGGAGGATCTCCCAAACATCAGGAGAATCCTCGGAAGAGGGAAATTCCCAATGGGGAAACCTGAGGCGGAGGATCTCTGGGTCCTGTAGCAAGAGAAGTGGCAGAGATGTCAACAGGTACTATAGAGGGAGGAGCTACGGAACAGACTGCTGACTGATACCAGTGGCCAGTACACTCTTCATCACCTCGAATGCTCCCTCCCAGACAGGTCCGAGAACCCGCTCCGAAGAGCTAGGAACTCCAGGGACCACTGAAAGGGAAGTCTCGAGGCAGATGTCGGAGCCGAGCTCACCAAGGCCGAGGCTCCAAGGGGAAGAGCGGGTTCGGACAAGGGTCCGATGCCACTCAGAGGAGACCATGGAAGCCCGACCACGAATCCCTCTAAGGAAGGTCTCAAGAGGAGATAAGAGTAGACGCTGAAGGAACAGAAGGGGTATCCGTCCTCCAGCCGTAGCAGTAACCATGCCCGAAGACTCCAACTCCAAGCTCTGGGGTAGAGTTGAAGGAGGAACTGTAACGGGTGTGGACCAACAGTCGCCTGCTGAGACGGACTGTGTAACATTTGGGCCAGTACCTGTGACTTGAGTAATCTACTGACCACTCTCTAGGTCATGATCTGACAACCTGGATGACCTTGAAGATCGGCTCCGATGGCTCCGTTCGATAGAAGAGGTGAAGCCGAAGTATCGGCTCAAGGAAGGAGACCTCGACCTCTTCCTGGAATGAGCCATCGGAGCGATACTATAGATCCCGTCGGAGCCGACTTCGGAGCCGACAGGAAGCCTCGATGTATCGGCTCCAGCGAGCCGATAGTGTCGGAGCCGGAGCCGACACCGATGCCTGTGCCACATGGGTGTCGGAACCCGAGTCGAACAATACAGATTCGCACCGATAGCCATCGGTGCCGAAAGCCAGAATCGGCTCCAGCCGGATCTCACTCAGTCAGTCGGAGCCGAGGCCGCAGGCTTAGATACAGAAGCCTGGGCCTTGGCAGGTTTTGTTGATTTTGGTGGAGTCGACTTAGCCGGAGAGCCCTCCGGCTTAAAAACCTAAGAATCAACTTATTCTCTCCTGCTGGACTCTCTGGCTGAAGGAGTGACAAATAGCACAGGAGTCCTGCAGGTGAAGAGGGCCCAGACAATACAGGCAAGAAGTGTGACCGTCTGTCAGAGACATCTTCTGACCGCACGAGTCACACTTCTTAAAACCTGAGACCCTCTCCTTTGACATGGTGCCGAAAACACACACACACACACACCAGTCAAAATAACTTAAACAAAATACCAAGAGGTATTCTATAAAAACAACACACACCCTAACAGGGGATGGGATAGGGAAAAATTGACTAACAAAAATTAAAGGAGACAGGAATTTCTGTCAGAAAGGGTAGAAAAATAAACTTAAACTATCAATAAAGGAGTTTTAGACTAAAAGGGGCTTAAATATCACAAATGTGAACAACTTACCAGGAGCTGGTAAAAGAAGACCTCCAGATCTGGGTCGCCTTGCATCATGGGATATGGGGCTGCCTCGAGCTGGTAAAAGGAGTTCTTGAGCTAAAGCAAGTGCGGATCGGCTCCGAACCCATCAAGCAAGAATGAAGGCGAGATTGACAACTTAACATCAAGGTTTTCCATGACAAATGCTTGAGGTCGCAAGAAGAGGCTGGTTCGAAAGGTGGCATTGTCAGAGCTTGTAGAACTAATGATAAATCCCATGGTTGAATGGGTTCTCTAAAAGGTGGCTTCAGATGATTCACACCTTTTATGAAGGTCTTGCACAATTTGAGGGACATAAGAGTGGAATCTTGGACACCCTCATGAAAATTAGAAATTGCAGCCAAATGAACTCTAATGGTAGAGGCCGATAGACCCGACTGGAAAGGGTCGGCCAGATAGTCTAGTATTATCGACACTGGTGCTGAGAAGGGATCTACTTGTTTATCTTTCAGTCAACAGGTATATCTTTTCCACTTGCTCAGATAAGTAATTCTAGTGGAAGACATATGAGATGCAATGAGAATGTCATGTACTGGTAAAGAAAGCTCATTCTTCCTGGCAATCAAGGGAATTGGAGTAGCCAAGCTGTGAGCTTCAGGATGTTCAAGTTGGGACGAATCGGGTTCTGTGGATGTGAGATCAACTCCAGGGTTGGATGGAGAATCCATGGTCGATCTAGTAGGTGAGGCCAAAGGAAGGGGAACCAAACCTGTTGAGGCCAATATGGTGCTATCAGGATCACCTTGCTCTTCAACCAATGGGCTTTCTTCTGAAACTGAGGAATGAGGGGAAAGGGTGGGAATGTGTAAAGAAGACCCAAGGGCCAATCGTGGACTAGAGCGTCCCTGGGTGACTGTCCCAGAGGGGGAATCAGGGCGAAAAAGGTGCTGCATTTGTAGTTGGTCGGGGATGCCAAAAGGGCGCAGCAAGGACGGCCCCAGCGGTGGATGATCTCCGCCACTATCAAGGGATTCAGAGACCACTCGTGAGGTTGAAGAATGCACCTGCTGAGTCTGTCTGCTATCACGCTGGAACTCCTGGGAATGTGCGGTGCTAGAAGAAAACGGTTGGTAGCCATCGCCCATTGCCATATCCTCAAGGCCTCTCGACAAAGGGGGTAAGATTTGGTTCCACCTTGCTTGTTGATGTACCAGACCACTGCCATGTTGTCTGATTGAATCGCAATTGTCCCAGACGGCAGCAGGGGATGGAATGCTTGCCCTCAGCTCTAGAACATTTATATGCAGATGGGCCTCCAATTCGGACCAAGTGCCTTAGACTGTCTGTCCCTGACATAACCCCCCCATCAGGGAGGTCCCGTGGTCACTGTGGCCTTGGGTTGCTGGGGGGAGAAGGGGCGAGACCATTGTGACAGTGTGTGTGTCATCCACCAATTTAAATCCTGTTTGCACCTGTGGGTTACTCGAATCATGTGTAAGTTACGTGATGTTATATGCTACTTGAAGGCGGTTGCCGAGGCGCTAGAGGTGCAATAAACTGGTGTTTTAAGTGGATTCTTCGTCTGTGGTCTTCGGTTACTCGAATCATGGCTGAAAGAGGATGCTGAAAGGGATACTATTGGGTGAGCAGTAGCCACTGTAGAAGCCTCATGTGAAACCTGGCCAGGGGGACAATGGTGATGGAGGCTGCCATGGAACCCAACAGCAGTATAACCGAGTGAGCCGTGGATTTCTCCCTTGAAAGGATTGGAATCGGTTGTTGCTTTATCCTTAAAATTCTGTGCTCTGGAATAGCAGCTCTGCAGTTCTTTGTGTCCAAGATAACCTCTATGAATTCTGTCGACTGAGATGGGGTGAGATTGGATTTTTGCCAGTTTATGGTTATGCCTAGCCTTTGTGCAGCGAGAAGAGCGTATGCAAGGGCTTCTTCCAGTAGATGTCTTGTGGGAGTGGAAATGAGCCAGTCGTCTAGGTATGGAAACACCTGGAATCCTTGAAGTCGCAAGTGAGCTGTGACAACTGCCATGCACTTTGTGAATACTCTGGGGGCTGTACAGCGTCTGAAGGGCAGTACTCTGAACTGGTAGTTACTGGCTCCCGCACGGAAGAGCAGAAATCTTCTTGATGGCCTGTCCATCTTTATGTGGTAGTACGCATCTTGAAGCTCTATAGAGCACATCCAATCATCATTTTCCAAAAGCGAGAGGATAGACTGTATTGTGACCATCCGGAATTTCTGTACTCTCACAAACTTGTTCAATACACCGAGATCCAAAATTGGTCTCCAGTCCCCGGTTTTCTTTGGCGCCAAAAATAGTCGAGTAGAATCCGGATCCTATCTGGTCTGGAGGGACTATTTGAATGACTCTCTTTCTTAGCAGCTTTTCTATCTCTAGTGCTGCGTCTTCCCTTTGACTGGGTGGAACGTTGGGAAGGTTTTTTGAAGGGACAGGACAAAGATAGAAGGGGTATGATAACCTCTGTTTATAATCCTTTGTACCCAAGAATAGTACAGTTGTGTACACTTACTATAAATATAGATGTTCGAGTGTATTCACTGTTGCAGTCATTACATTTGGGTAATCTGCTGGCAAAATGCAATTACTGGTGCCAGGCACTTTGTAAAGACCCTGGGCGCAGTAGATAAGCCAAAGGGCAGTGCAGAGAATTGGTAATGCATTAAGCCAGCCTTGAATCTGAGGTATCTTCTGCACGATTGTCTTACTGGGACAGGCAGGTAGGCCTCTTTTAGGTCTAATGTCACCAGCACAGCATTCTTGCCCAGCATGGGCAAAGCTGACCGCCAGGCCTTGTCTTTTCTGGGTACCAAGATCAGTCTCGAGTAAAAACCTTGTCCTTTTTCCTGTTCTGGTACTGGCTGAATGGCCCCCATATCCATGTGGGACATAACCTGTTTCTGTGCCTCTGCCCATTGATTTTTTGGCAGATCTGGCCAACCGTTTGCCATTGGCAGAGTATGGAAATGGAATCTGTATCCCTGTGATACTATGTTTAGCACCGACTTGTCCTGGGTTATTAACTGCCAATTTTGAGCACAAAATGCTAATTTTCCCCCTAAGGGTGCTGCCAAAAGATAAGTGCTTCGTGCAGGTAGAGGGAAGTCATTGGGACTGTTTTCTGTAGGTTTGCGCTTTATCTCCTCCAGATTTGGAGGTAGAAGCGCCCCATTGCTTTGACCTGTATGAATCTTGCACCTGGTATCAGGAACCCTTAGGGCGTCTGGATTTGCCCCTTAGAGCTCTGTCTGACACAGGAAAGGACCAATTTTTTGTAGACCAGTGTCTACTGAATCTTGGTGACTGCACTTGTAAGAAGTCTTTTACAGTTTGCATGGACTTAGCTTTGTCTTCCATTTTCTTTAAAACCTCTTCTGCCTTAATACCAAACAGAGTATCATGCTGTAAAGGTGCATCTAGCAATTTAGCTTTAACATGGTCAGGCAAATTTTGATCCTTTAATCAGGCATGCCTCCTAATCACAGATCCAGTAAAGTACAGTTTTGTACCTACCATAAATGTAGATGTTCGAGTGTTCACCCTGCTGCAGTCATCACACTTAGGTTATCCTGCCGTCAGGCGGTCCCGCAGTTGGCCCGAATTCCAAAGTCTTGGTCCGGCGTCGGTTGCTGTCGCTTCTTCCCTGACATCAGTGTGCCAGGGGTATATAAGAGGCATCCGACCCCATTTTCTTCAGTTTTTCTTGCCCCAGAAATATATGTATATATATATATATATATATATGTATATATATATATATATATATATATATATATATATATATATATATATATACACACACACACACACACACACACACACAAACATAACTAAAAAAAAAAAAAAAACTTAACAAACACACACAACACAGACACAGGGGTAGACAGGATAGGTGGTAGAAGATAGTCAGAGGGATTCAGGGAGGATGGCATTGCACTGCAACAGGGTGAACACTCGAACATCTACATTTATGGTAGGTATAAAACTGTACTATGTTCATCGTGTTACCCTGCTGCAGTCATCACACTTGGGTTGAATCCCAAAGCTAAGGATGGGAGGTGGAGTTAGACAGGGTTAGAAGAAGCTAGTAAGCCCTGCAAAACAGCAGTGGCAAAACCAGCTCTAGTCTTAGAGTATAGAGGTAAGTGATGGTGTTTGGTGAAGGTGTGCCCTGAACAAGTAGCAGCTTCCAGAATATCCTTGGTTGGCACTCCCCTGAGAAAGGCTGCTGATGAGGCTGTAACCCTGGTGGAGTGGGACCTAATGTTAGCAGATACTGGTTTCCCATGATGTATGTAGCAAAAATGTATGCAATGCCCTATCCATTTTGAAATGGTCTGTTTTGAGATAGCTTTTCCTTGTGATCCTGTAGCATAGGCTACAAAATGCTGGTCAGTTTTTATGAAAGCCTTAGTTTTATCCAAGTAGTAACGTAATTGCCTGTGAATGTCCAAAGAGTGCAGGAGTCTTTCTCCTTTGTTCTGGGGATTTGGGAAGAAGGTGGGCAAGTGAATGGTTTGGTTTAGGGCCACACTGGATACCATCTTTGGCATAAAGGATGGATTAGTACATAGAGAGACTCTGTCTTGATGAAAAATGATGAAAGGTTCCACTGCCATTAGTGCCTGTAGCTCTGAGACTCTTGTAGCTGAGGTTATTGCTAGTAGTAGGGCAGTTTTCCATGAAAGAAATTTTAAGTCAGCTGAAAAAGTTGGTTCAAAGGGCGGCAGTGTAAGCTTTTCCAGAACAAAGTTGAGATCCCAAGTAGGTGCTGGAACTCTCCTTGGCGGTCTTAAGTTCCTAACCCCTCTGAAGAACTGTCTTAGGAGTGGATGTGAGAATAAAGGAGGATCTGTGCAGTAATGAGCTGAAATTCCTGAGGCGTGGATCTTAATAGATGAAAAGGAATGTCCTTTGTGTAACATCTCAGTTAAATATTGTAGAATCTGAGGGATGTTTGGATCAAGGGGGTTTAGGCCGCAAAATCTTCCCCATTTGTCTGAATAGGTTTTCCTGGTGCTGGGCCTCCTGGCCTCCAGAATGACATCCATAACAGCTTGGGATAAAGGTGTTGGCTGGTTGTTTAGGTAATTTGCCATGCAGCCAGGTTTAAAGTCTTGAGCTGGCTGTGTAGAATCTGATGGTCTCGCTGGGTGAGCAGGTGAGGAATTTGTGGCAAAATCCATGGTGGGCCATGGGCCATGTTCCTTAAAATTGGGTACCAATGCTGGCGTGGCCAGTCTGGTGCAATGAGTATCATTTGTGGCCTCTCTAATCTGACTTTCAGCAGTACCTTTGCTAGAAGAGGTAGTGGAGGGAAGGCATACACTGTTAATGTTTTCCAACTGAATGAGAGGGCGTCCACTTTCCAAGCTAGTGGATGGAAGGTCCTTGTGCAAAATTTTTGAAGTTGGTGGTTGTGGGGGCTTGCAAACAGATCTATGTCTGGGCATCCCCATTTTTGAGCTATCATTGCAAATACTTGTGGATCTAGTTTCCACTTGTGTGGATCCATGATGTTTCTGCTTAGGTAGTCTGCCAATGTGTTCTTCTTTCCTGGCAGGAATTGTGCTTGTAATTGAACCTGGTAAGACAGTGCAGTGTTCCACAAGGTCATTGCTTGCCTGCATAGAGTGTAGGAATGTGTGTCCCATTGCTTGTTTATGTACCACATGACTGTGGTATTGCCCGTCTTTATTATTAGTTGTCCTGGGTGTAGAAGGTCCCTGAAAGCTGTTAGGGCATTCTGTACTGCTATCATTTCTTTTTGATTGATATGCAGATGCCTCTGATCTGTAGTCCATTTGCCCTGAATGCACTGCCCTGCCATGTGTGCTCCCCAGGCATAGTCCGATGCATCTGTTGTCATAGTTTGCCTGGCTGTGGGTAAGGTGAAAGGCTGACTCTTGTTAACATGCCTGTGACTACCATAGAAACTCCTGTTGAAGGCAGGGAATGAGTGGTATCATTGTTTCCAAGCTGTGGCTGTGCTGAGTCCATACACTTTTCAGGTACCATTGTAATTTCCTCATATGCAGTTTTGCAAATGGCATTAGTAGTATGCAAGATGCCATGAATCCCAAGGCCTGCAGAATTTTTCTTGCAGGGAGTTGGGTCTTTGTTGCCATTATTGTGAAATATTGAAACAGCTGTTGTTGCTTGTATGGCATGAGATAAGCCATCTGGGCCGTTGTATTCAAGCTGGCACCCAGGAATATTATGTTTTGTGAGGGCACTAGTTTTGATTTCTTTTCATTTACTGTGTACCCTAGGCAACTTAGAAGGAGTTTGACAAATGCCAGATACTTTAAAAGAATGTCCTTTCTTTCTGCTTGAATAAGGCAGTCGTCCAGGTATGGGTATATTTGAATTCCTCTTTGTCTGCAGTATGCAATTACTGGTGCCAGGCATTTTGTGAAGACCCTGGGTGCAGTAGATAAGCCAAAGGGCAGTGCAGAGAATTGATAATGCGTTGAACCTGCAATGAAGCGGAGGTATCTTCTGCAATTTTGTCTGATAGGGACATGCAGGTATGCCTCCTTGAGGTCCAAAGTGACTAGCCAAGCATTCTTGCCCAGCATGGGAAGAAGCTGCTGTAGTGTTAGCATCTTGAATTTTGGTACTTGCAGATAGGTGTTCAGAATTGAAAGATCCAGAATGGGTCTCCATGATTTGTCCTTTCTTGGGACTAGGAAGAGTCTTGAGTAAAATCCTTGTCCTTGCTCATGAGTAGGTACCTGTTGAATGGCTCTCATGTTCATGAGAGCTGTAATTTGTTTTTGTGCCTCTGCCCATTGATTTGGTGGCAGGTTTGGCATTCCTTTGATCCTTGGTAAGGTATGAAAGTGGAATCTGTATCCTTGAGAGACGATGTTTAGAACCCATTTGTCTTTTGTGATGATGTGCCAGTTGTCTGAAAAAAAAAGCTAGTTTTCCTCCCAAGGGAGTTGCCAGGAGAGATTTGCTTGGAAGTTTAAGGATAGAGTCATTGTGTTTGTCTTCTGCTAGCTTGGGGCCTGTCTTCTCCTCCTTTCTGGGTAGCAGAACCCCATTGGCGAGGTTTGTAAGGGCCCTGTGACTGACCTCTGCCCCTTGGGCATCTGTATTTGCCCCTCTGTGATCTGTCTGAAGCTGGAAAGGACCAGTTTTTTGTTGGCCAATTTCTGCTGAAACGAGGGGGTTGTACCTGCAAAAAAATCCTTGACCTTTTGCATAGACTTTGCCTTATCCTCCATTTTCTTTAAAACCTCTTCTGCTTTGACACCAAATAATACATCCTGCTGTAAAGGTGCATCCAATAATTTTGCTTTAACATGGTCAGGAAGGGTTTGTTCTTTTAACCAACTATGTCTACGTATGACAGAGCCAGTAACAGCTGCTCTACAAGAAGCTTCCAATTAATCAAATCCACATTGTAAAGTATGTTTGCCCACCTGTTCAGCTGCATGCAACAAACAGATCCTGCATTTCCTTGAATTCAGGCAGTTCTGAATGTGTGCTCATTTTTTGTTTTAACTGAGACATTAGGAATTGTTGATATTTCAACATGTGAAACTGGCAATTTAATGCTCTCATAGCCAGAGTAGCTGAGGTGTATATTTTCTTTCCCCATCTATCTAGGGCTCTGTAATCCCTTTCAGAGGGCACAGGATTTTTAGCCATAGAAGCTTTTGCTCCCTTAGGACCCTGGGAAATTGTTACTGGGTCAGCTACAGGGCTTTTATAAAGGAATTTGTGTGAGTCAGGTACTCTGTAGTATTTGTCTGGTTTGGCTGGAGCAGGAGGAAGAGAGTCTGGATTTAAACTAGACTCCAAGTAAACATCATCCACAATATCTAGAACAGGAGGGATAGCAAGAGGTCTGTGCTGGGGTAGTAAAAGGAACTCTCGGAGCCTTTTCTTAGAATCTGAGTAATCCTGGCCTTCCCAGTGGAAATGTTCCCTCATGGTATGTAAAATTTCCCAAAAGGAGTAGTCTTCAGGGGGAGATGCTGAGGGAACAGAGTCTTCAGCATCAGAATCTTCATAAGGTGGAAAAGAGTAATCCTGTTCCTCAGAAGAATCCGAGGAGAGAGAAACCTGGTCAGAGGATGCATAATCCTCCTCTTGTCTTGGTCTTTTATCAGGTGGGGGATGGGAACCCCTGATAAGGGTAATCAAATCTTCAGCCATCTTAAGCATCTGTTTCTTAGGCATGGGGCCTTGAACTGTTGACTGATGTACAGTTTTCTTTGGTTTTAAAGGAGTTTTAAGTTTAGCATAAGATTTAATGGTGAGTGTAGTCAGTCTGAAGACACCTTCTGCAACCGAAGGGGTTTCCGTTGCACCAGTGTCTAGTTCTGCTCCGGAGTCGGTAGATGGCTGTGTCGGCCTAGTAGACTCCGCTTGGGAATCCGCAGCTGTCCGGGGTTCCAGTTCTGCGGTCGTCAGGGGCTGCGTAGGTGCCTCACTGAAAACCGGAGAACCGGCGACAGGCCCAGCTGAGGCCTCGGTGTCTGGTTTATTCCAAAGCTGCCTGTCCTTATCCTTGCGTTTTTTATGAATGGCGGTCATCGGCTGCTCCGACGGCATGATATAATTAAATTTCCTACCAAAGTAATGCCGTGTGAAGTCAAAACGGCGTTTGATAGTTCGTTTATTAAACCTAGCACAAAACCGACAACCTGTGACATCGTGGTCTGGGCCTAGGCAAGGAATACAATAGGAATGGAAGTCCTTATGAGGTATTTGCTTCCCACAAGAAATGCAATTGTTAACTTTTTCTGACATTGGACTGAGGCAAGAAAATGTTCCCCAATGGGGTACTTAGCTTTATTGAAGACTTCGGATTGAAATTCAAATTGAAAATCTCAGGTGTCGGCCGACCGGCACTTGCGAACTGCTTCTGCTTCGGGCACCGCGCGGCAAGAAAGACTGAAGAAAATGGCGTTGGATGCCTCTTATATACCCCTGGCGCACTGACGTCAGGGAAGAAGCGACAGCAACCGACGCCGGACCAAGTCTTTGGAATTCGGGCCGACTGCGGGACCGCCTGACGGCAGGATAACCCAAATGTGATGACTGCAGTAGTGTAACACGATGAACATCTGCGGCCCTGCAGGAGGCCTCTAAGGAATCAAAACCACATTGCAAAGTGTGCTTTCCAACCTGTTCAGCTGCATGCAATAATTCCTGCAATTCTTTATTTTCTGCACATTCAGAAATCAACATCATTTTCTGTTTCAGCAATCCCATAACATGTTGTTGATACTTGAGCATATGAAATTAGCAGTTTAAGGCCCTAATTGCCAAGGTAGCAGATGTATAAACCTTTTTTCCCCATCTATCCAGTGACCTTGAGTCTCTGTCAGAGGGGTAGGATTTTTTGCTGTTGAGGCCTTAACTCCCTTTGGACCTTGTGAAATAGTTTCAGGATCAGCAGCAGGGTTTATAAATAAACATTTATGTGAGTCAGGTACCCTGTAATATCTGTCAGGCTTGCTGGGAGCCAGAGGTAAGGAGTCAGGGGTCAAACTTGACTCCGAAAACACATCATCCACAATGTCTAAAACAGGGGGTATGGCTAAAGGCCTGTGTTGAGGGAGAAGGAAATCCCTAAGCCTCTTTTTTGATTCTGAGAAATCTTGACTCTCCCAGTGAAAATGCTCCCTCAAAGTATGCAACGTTTCTCCAAATGAATAATCCTCAGGAGGTGATGCAGATGGTATAGTCTCCTCTGCATCAGAATCCTCATAGGGAGGTATAGATAAATTCCTGATCAGAAGAGGAATCAGAAGAAATAGAAACCTGATCCGAAGATTCATAATCAGTGTCTTGCCTAGGCCTCTTATTTGGAGGGGGATGGGTACCCCTGATCAAGGTAATAAGGTCTTCGGCCATTTTGATCATCTGTTTTTTAGGCATAGAGGCCTGTGCACGTGGCTCATGCGTAGGTTTTTTTAGTTTTAGAAGTTGCTTTTGTCTTTGTTTTTTACAGCTGTCATTGGTTTGATATATAAATGTTGAGGCCTGAATACACCCTCACAAGCTGGTGCCTGCTCAGCGGCTCTGGACCCATCCGAGGGAGATACATCCATCGGTCCAATACTTTGAGTATCTCGTGGCATGCCAGACTCCACATGCGTGTCACTAGGGGCCTGTGACTCGAACATAGCAGGTATCAGGGGATGCGAAAGCACCTCACTGAGTACCGGCGACTGGCTTAGGAGAAGCTTTGTCGTCGGTTTTGGACCTCAACTGTCTGTCTCTGTCCTTTTCTTTGCGTTTTTTATGCACTCCGGTAGTCGGATTGCTATCCGATGACATTTCTGGGTATTTAAATCTGTTTCCAAAATACTATGAGGCAAAAATATACCGACGCTTAATAGTGCGTTGGTTAAATCTAGCACAAAACCGACAGCCAGGTACGTTGTGATCAGGGCCTAGGCAAGGAATACAGTATAAATGGAAATCCTTATGAGGTATTTGCTTCCCACAAGTAATACAATTATTAACCTTTTCTGACATCGGTATGGAGCAAGAAAAAAGATTCCCCAACAGGGTACTTAGCTTTAGTGAAGACTTCGGTTCTGAAACTCATACTCGAATATTTCAGTAGTCGGCCAACCGGCACTTGCGAAATGCTTCTGCTTCGGGCACCGTGCAGCAAGAAAGACTGGGGAAAATGGTGTTGGCTGCATGTTTTATACCCCTGACCAACTGATGTCATGGAAGAGGAGACAGCAACCGACGCAGGACCCAAGACTTTGGAATTTAGGCCGAATGAAGCAACCTGCCAGCAGATTACCCAAATGTAATGACTGCAACAGTGAAACACGAAGAACATTGGTGGTGATGGTTAGCCAGGCAGAAGGGTACAAGAGGAAACATCCCCAACCACCTCCAGAGGAAAGGAGTTGGGCTGCTCTTCAGGAGTGCTGGTAGGATTGGCCAGGAAAAGAATCCCTGGAACCCTGGTTACGCGGACCCCCTCTGCCCCAAAAGGAGCTCCTTCCCTGTGAGTTTCCCCCTCTGCCTCTAGGGGAGAACTCGGCCTGTGTGCCACGGAAAGGACCCGAGACTTCCTGAACCATATCTTCCTACTCTTTTGGTTTCGGGAGAAAGCACGTTGAGGGGAAGAATAACGGACACCTACGGCAGAAAGGGTCTTACCGTCCTGTTTACATCTGGCCAGTGTGCTTTTAACTTTGGGTCCAAACAATGAGGAGGCCTCAATGGGAGCGTTAAGAAAAGAAGCCTTAAAGGGTTCCACGTAATTGCACAAACGCATCTAGGCATGTCGTCTCAAGACCGCAGCTGAACCCGCTGCTCTAGCTGCTCCTTCTGATGCGTGAGATATTAGTCGCATAGAGGAGTTAGATACTGACTCAATGGTGGCCAGCTGAGAGGCCACTTTGTCACGGACCTCATCAGACAAGGCACCAGCCAAGGTTTCAGAGAGCTCAGAAATCCCTTTGAAGCCTGGTAAAGTGTGCCATATAATTCAGGGACCTGATAGTAAAGGTCGCTGATGCAAAGGTGCACTTCCCTATCCTGTCCAGGGCCCGGGACTCTTTGTTAGGTGGATGGACAGTCTGGCTTTCTTCTTCTGCCAGATCCTTTTTTGTTGCGGCCGCCACCACCAAAGCATCCACAGGAAGACCTTTTGACCAATGGGGATCCGTAGCAGGAGGGACAAAATCTTATCTGGCCTCTGGGGAATAGCTTTGATGGTGTCAGGAGCCTTCCAAGCATGCTGCACGATAAGCCGGACAAGTTCATCGGCAGGTGGAGTAACCCAGGAGATAGGGGGCCGGGCACAAAAGGCCTGCAGGAACACAGATTCATCAGAGGTAGGATTAGAGGACTGCCAGTCACCTCTCTGTTTCAGGATTTCGAGGATATCACCAAAGGATACCTCAGAGGGTGACTGAGGGGATCCTTCCCCCTCATCAAAATCTGTCTCGTCAGTGAGAGACTCCTCTGTGGAGTCCATGTGCTTCCTCTTACACAAATTTTCCGGTGGACTTCCTCAGCAGGAGAAGCTGGGGAAGACAGCGGAAAAGGGGTTTCCTGTGGGAATATGTCCTGAGGCCCTTGCACCCGGTGTCCGCTCAGTGCGACTTGTGAAACCAGTGTACCAGAGGATGGCGAAGGGATAGACAGCCCAGTATTGCCAGCAGCAGCGAAAGCCTTCTCCATCAGTTAGAAGTCTGGTCCACCTGAAGAGGAGTGAATGTCTAGGACAGGGGTCACCCCTCCCCTAAGTGGCTCAGCCTGCCGGAGTCCCTGGATGGCTGTGGAGCAGCAAACTATGTGTGTCACAACTGACATCCTGGGTTGTAGCAAAACTTTCCTGCCATGAAGGCAACTGCGGTTCCTTAGTGAGATCCATAAAGGGAACCACAGAAGGGGAAGACTGTGCTATATCCATGGACTTCAAAGGCAATGAAGGAGGAAAATAAGAAGGGGTCTTTGGTGATGGGTGATCACCTCCCAAGGAAGGATAGTTCCTGGGGGGGGGGATACCTCTGGCCAAGAGCACCTGATCCACAAGATGCAACACATCGTGTTCGGAAAGGCTTCTAATGGACCTCACAGAGACTGAGGGAGAAACAGGCCTGTCCACAGAAGAGGCAAACTCGGTGCCCATCTCACCAGTCTGCACCGAGAACAACTGTGCCGAGAGAGACTGGACTCCGGGTGTCTGCATCGGTGCTGAGGTCATGGTTTGCACCGACACAGGGATCGGTGCCGAAGTGGTTGTCGGTACCAAAGCTGGGGTCAACAATAAAGGCGTCGGTTCCGAGTAAGATGTTGGAGCCGTCGTGGTCAAGGTCTGCGCCGACTGATCGGTTGATGCCGATACAATGGTAATAGTCTGAACAGAGGAGCCCCTCGGTGCCGATATAGTGAAGGCTGCAGGAGAAGATGGAGCCAAGATCTCTAATGGAGCCGAAGGCCTCAGTGCCAAAGATCTAGGCACCGAAAGCACTAGGGCTGACTGAGTGAGCTCCGGGGCCGAAACTTTAGCCTTTTTAGGTTTTGGTTGGCGGGACTCCCTAGCCAGGGACAAAGGCAAAGATTTAGCTTTGGTAGGAACATCCAAGATTTTCTTATGGGCTCTAGGAAGGGTTGAGGCCTCCGACCCAGAAATAGCCTCTGAAAAGGGAGATTTAAGAAGACCCTTCAGCAACAACTTGTTTTTCCTTTCCAACAAAGTTCTATTTGAAAAGGTTTCACAGATAGTACAGGGCGGGTCAACAGATAAGTGGGACGCCCCCAAACAATAAACACACAAAGAGTGTGCATCAGAAGTAGGTAGTTTGTGTCCACAATCAGAACACCATTTAAACCCCGGACTACCTTTCTTTTCTGCCACGATAGCAAAATTAGATAGTAGAAAAGGGTACCAGCAATGGTACAAAAGAATACCCGAAGGTATGAAAAAAGGAAAGATTACCAACGATGGTAAGGGGAGAATACCTCGCAGTAAAAAGGTAGAGAAAAGAGAAGAAAACCTCAAGAAAATATGGTCGCTAGACACGATAGGGTAAGAGACAAGGAAATAGAAACTTTTCTGACAGAAAAGTAATACAAATGACTACAATTAACTGTATTTAGCTAAAGAGAAGCAGCTTGACACGACCGAATGGCAATGCGGCAAATGAAATCTGAGGTAACAGGGAGAGGGGGGATTGTGGGTAAGAGTTTAGCTTGACAGTTTGAAGCTGACGTGAGCTTGAAAAATGGCTGGCTCAGTTCCGAGGTCGGAACCGATACCCATGCGTAAGGAATGAATGAGGATTAACAATATCAGATCATTATTTTCAAAGTTAAACATATGTAACATTACAAGCACACCACGACAATCGAAGCCAACTTAAAAAGCTGATATATCCTTTATTGTAAAAAGTAAGCACTTTCACGCCTCACAGTGCGCTTCTTCAGACTTTAATGAAAATAAAAAGTAAAAATCTCCATTATATCTCTACCTAACCCTTCCATAAGCCAATGAAATCTCTGAAAGTTAATTAGCTAATTAATTCTAATTTTCGGCATATGATTTCCTTGACTTAGAAAAATCTTTGTAAAAAATAGTTGTTGACTAATAGAATTATCTTTATAATGAGCAAATATGGACAAATAAAATTATCAGTCTACTGTGAGCTTCCCTGAAGTTCTAAAAATGATATAAAATATGATATAAAATATATTCATGCACATATGTTTCTATACAAACAAACATATATATATATAAAATCAATATGAAAATATAAAAATATGAAAATATAAGAATATATATCTATATATGTATATTTATATATGCCTCTATATATGCCTCCATATAATGTGTAAACATATGAATATGTCTAAAAAATATATATATATATATGAATACATAGTGAAAAATGTAATATATAATGGAAATTTTATATATGTGTAAGAGAATGTAAGTATAAAAATATGTAAAAAATATATATAACTATGTGTATATAAAAATCACATATGTATATATATGTAAGTGTTTTTGTTAAAATATAAGTATTAAAAGTGTATGAATTAGATGCAATATGTATACTTAAGTGAGAAATGCTTATATATGCGAGTGAAGAACTATTTGGAAAGAGCAGTGTTGTTAGTGTCTCAATGGTCTATCTTTCAAAAAGGGTTTTAAAGAAACTCTATCATTGAGACCATGTCTAATATCAGCTTGTAGTCTGATTATCCATTTGTTCTCTTCTTTTTCAGTAAAGTTACTAATGTTTCCTAGCCTTGTGGTGGTATGTATCAGTTCTAGGACCATGAACTTAAATTTATGTGTGGTGTCATTATGAATCACATGTTTAGCTAGGGCATTGGTCTCATTCTCTTTACTTATGGCATATAGGTGTTCCCTAATTCTCTCTCTTAATGTTCTATTTGTTTTACCAACATAATACATACTGCATTTCTGACAAACGCCTAAATAAACAACATTTCTGGAAGCACAACTAGCATAAAAATCAAACTCATAACATACTTGTGTGTCAGGATGTATAAAAGTATTTCTATTATATATATATTGACACTGGTTACAATTGTAACAAGGAAAAGTTCCCTTTTTTACTGAAAATGTTCTTGTCTGTTTGTGCTCATAACATAGAAGTCTCTTCAAAGATCTAGTGTTCTTATAACTAAAACTCGGATGTTGACCTACTATCTTACTAATCTCTTCATCTAAGGTCAAAATTCCCCAGTTCTTTCTAATAACATCTGTTATCATTCTATTACAGTTTGTATAAGGAATACTAACTCTTTTTCCAATCTTCTTATTTATTTTCTGGTAAACTACCATATTATTATTCTGTTGTTCAATGCCTTCTATGTATGGACGTCCTTTACCTGTTCGATCCACATAATTTAGATTCTCTAAATCTTTTTTACTATAACCCCTGTCTGATAGATCCTTTTCTGTATCCATTAAGGCTTTTTCAAAAGTTTCCTGTTTACTAGTTAATCTTGAGCATCTTAATGCCTGGTTCTTTACCACATTTTTATATATATGTGGGGGATGCATACTAGTTCTGTGTAAGAAAGCATTTCTTCGACAGGGTTTCCTATACATAGACGTATGTGTCTTATCTCTATCTTTTGAAATCAATACATCTAGAAACTCTATGGAGTCTATTGAGCAGTTACTAGTTAATGTTAAAAAGCTAGTGGTGCCATTTATATAAGTAATAAAATCATTAAGTGATTCATAGTCTCCTCCCCAAATCAAAAAGAGGTCATCCACAAATCTCTTATAAAGTCTAATATATTTAGAGAAACCAGTATGTTGTAGAATAATGGAGATTTTTACTTTTTATTTTCATTAAAGTCTGAAGAAGCGCCCTGTGAGGCGTGAAAGCGCTTACTTTTTACAATAAAGGATATATCAGCTTTTTAAGTTGGCTTCGATTGTCGTGGTGTGCTTCTAATCTCTCTTTTTTCCACTGGACTTTTAACCTTATTTTGGAGGCAATTCACCCCTTAAGTATACATTTTCTTTCAAGATATGTAACATTACATTCAGGTTTAAGACACACTGAGCAGCAGTTATACAATTGACCCCTCCTGAAATGGAGTGGTAGAAAAAAGTTAGAAGTAGTTGAAGGTAAGGCACCTAAAAAAGAGAGAGGTCACTAGTCGGGGTTAGTGTAAGGACATAACCAATGAGTTTTGAAGTACTTCTTGAGTTTGTTTTTGAATTGAGTTAGTGAGGGTTCTAGGGTCAAGTCAGCTGGGAGACATTTAACCATGCTGTGCACTTCCTGATTGAAGATGTTATAAGCTGTTAGTAAGTGTTGCACATTATGAAATGTAGTGTTCCACATTTTGGAGATGGAAGCTTGAGAGCTATGTTTTGGGTATTAACTGTCAGATTATCAAAAGTCAGCTAATTCCATATCTGGGTAAACTCCTGATGTGACTGTTTAACATACGAGATGATTTAAGTTCCTTTGTAAACACAACATCACTTGTGTACAGTGTGCAGTTGATAGTTGTGAGATAAGGCAGCCTATTGATAAACAAAATAGCAGAAGTCCCAGCTCCGAGCCCTGGGGACCCCTTTTCTTGTACACTTTGTCTTTGAGATATCATTGTTAAGGTATATAATACAAAAGTCTTGTTGTTGAGATAGATTTGGAGCCACTGAAATAATTCTTGAGCAAAGCCACTTTTGCCAACTGTTGTAGTAGTTACTATGATCTATACTTTCAAAAGCAAATTTAAGATCCAGGAAAATAGCACCTGTGTTTAGCCCACTTTTCCTACTGCTGTATATGTGGTTAGTTAAAGTATATATAGTACTTTTAGTGTACTGTATCTGGGATGGAATCCATGTGGTTTGTCTGAGAATATGTCACACTTTTAAATATATTCTTTTGTTTGTCTACTGATTAACTTTTCCAGAATTTTGGCTTTAGCACATGAGCTGCCAACTGGATGATAGTCAGTGACTGTGGCAAGGGTAGCTACTTTGGGGAAGGCAGTATTAATGAGTGCTTATAAAGTACAGTTTTGTACCTACCATAAATGTAGATGTCCAATAGATATGCAACTGCAGTCCTGACATATGGGTTGTCCTGCCTCAGGCAGCCCTTCGGTCGGCCAGATTCCGAAGTCTGGGTCCGGCGTCGGCTGATGTCACCTCTTCCCCGACGTCAGAGCGGCCGGGGTATAAAAGCATCAGCCGACGTCATCTTCTTCAGTGTTTCTTGCCCCAGATGCCAGGTGCCCTCCAAGGAAGGCTAAATTTAGAGAATGGATAAAATTCCAGACATGCACAACAGTAATAAACAGATACACCTTAAATGCTATCCCCAACTAATTTGAAAAAGGGGGAGTGGACCCAAAAAAGATAATTACAGAGGGGTAGGAGGGAGGGAAAACCTGACTGCAGTTGCATATCTATCGGACATCTACATTTATGGTAGGTACAAAACTGTTCTATGTCCTTCAAGAATGCAACTGCAGTCCTGACATATGGGTTGAATACCATAGCCAAGCTGGGGGTGGTAGGATCTAAGATAAGGATGGTGTAGCTAAAATACCCTGCAGGACTGCAGAAGCAAAGCCTGCTCGGGATCTGGAATATAAAGGCAGGTTGTAATGCTTGGAAAATGTATGCACGGAGCTCCATGTAGCAGCTTCTAGAATGTCCTTTGTAGCCACCCCTCTTAAAAAGGCTGTGGAGGTGGCTGTAGCTCTGGTGGAGTGTGGCGTGATATTGGCTGGCACACCTTTTCCATGGAAAGAGTAGCAGAATCTGATGCAGTTTCCAATCCATTTTGAAATTGTTTGTTTGGAAATTGCCTTTCCTTGTACTCCAGGAGCGTAAGCTACAAATAGTTGGTCAGACTTTCTGTTGGCCTTTGTTCTATCCAAGTAATAGCGCAATTGTCTGTGTATGTCCAAAGTGTGCAGAAGCTTTTCTCCTTTATTTTGAGGATTGGGAAAGAAAGTAGGCAGGTGAATTGCTTGATTTAGAGAAACCCTGAATATCACTTTTGGCATGAATGAAGGATTGGTTCTTAAAGAGACTCTGTCCTGATGGAAAATGAGAAATGGAGATACTGCCATGACGGCCTGTATCTCCGAGACTCTTCTTGCTGAAGTAATTGCCAACAGGAAAACTGTTTTCCAGGAGAGAAATTGCAATTCTGAAGATGCTGCTGGCTCAAAAGGAGGAAGAGTTAATTTTTCCAAGACGAAATTGAGGTCCCATGCAGGCACTGGTGGTTTTCTTGGAGGTTTGATATTCTTTATCCCTCTTAGAAACTGTCTTAGCAAAGGATGTGAAAACACAGGTGGATCACAGTTGTATTTTGCTGAAATTGCTGAAGCGTGTATTTTTATGGAAGAATATGAAAGGCCATTGTGAAGCATTTCTGCCAAGTATTCTAGAATCAGTGGAATGTTCATTACTGATGCATCCTGACCCTTGTTGGCATTCCAGATGTTGAACCTCTTCCATTTGGCTAAATAAGCTTTTCTGGTGGAAGGCCTGCGTGCTTCCAGTAGGATCTCTTGAACTTTTTGGGAGAGAGATATATGGGGAGAAGTCATGTAACCCTCCAAGCTGTCAGTTGCAATGTTTGCAGGTTTGGATGAACAGTCCTGTAATTGTGCTGAGTTATAAACAGAGGCCATAGAGGCAGGGGCCATGGCTTGGTGCGAGTTATGCTCCTTAGTAATGGGTACCAGTGCTGTCTTGGCCAGTCTGGAGATATCAAAATGCCTTTCGGTTGTTCTGCTTTGATCTTCAGTAACACCTTGGTCATTAATGGTAGAGGTGGGAATGCATAGATTGTTAGAGAATTCCAGCTGAAGGAGAGAGCATCTATTCTCCAGGCTTGAGGATGGTGTGTCCTTGAGCAGAACTTTTTCAGATGATGATTGTGGTGTGAGGCAAAGAGGTCTATGTCCGGCCTTCCCCATGCATGAGTTATTTGTGAAAAAATGTCTGGATGCAACATCCATTCGTGCGGGTCCATAATGCTTCTGCTTAGACTGTCCGCCAGAATATTGTCCTTGCCTGGAACAAACTGGGATTGTAACTGTATGTTCAGTTTCAGGGACTTTTCCCAAAGAGTCATTGTTAGTCTGCAAAGGGGGTAAGAATGGGTGCCTCCCTGTTTGTTTATGTACCACATAACAGTGGTGTTGTCCGTCTTTATTAGCAGATGACCTTGTTGAAGAAATTTTCCGAAGGCCTCGATTGCATGAATCACTGCCAGCATCTCTTTTTGATTGATGTGCAGATGCAATTCCCGGGGAGCCCATTGCCCTTGAATGCATCTGCCTTCCATGTGCGCCCCCCATCCATGATCTGAGGCGTCTGTTGTAATGGTTTGGCTTGTTTGAGGTTTGTTGAAAGACATGCCTTTGTTTAGCTGGCTTGCTTGTGCCCACCACAAAAATTCCTTTTGTAGACATGGAATGAGTGGAATAATTGCTTCTAAGTTGTGGCTGTGTTGAGACCATAAACTTTAGGTACCATTGTAGTTTTCTCATGTGTAGTCTTGCCAGTGGAATCAGGAGAATGCAAGATGCCATGAAACCCAGGGCCTGCAGGATTTTCCTTGCAGTCATCTGGGTGTGCCCTGCTAGGCTTTTGAAGTAATCTGGTAATTGTTCTTGTTTTTCTTTTGTGAGGAAAGCCATTTGTGAATTTGTGTCCAGTTTGGCTCCTAGAAAAATTATTTGTTGGGATGGCAGTAGTCTTGATTTTTGAATGTTGACTGTGTATCCCAAAGCCTGTAGTAAGTGAATGACATAGTCCAAGTTTCTTATCAAGGCTTGCTGGCTGTCCGCTTGTATAAGGCAGTCGTCCAGATAAGGGTATATTTGTATCCCCTGAAGTCTGCAATGTGCAATTACTGATGCCAGGCATTTCGTGAATACTCTGGGCACAGTAGATAAGCCAAAAGGCAATGCTGAGAATTGATAATGCTCTGACCCTGCAAGAAATCTGAGGTATCTTCTGCAGCTGTGTCTGATTGGGACATGCAGGTATGCCTCCTTGAGGTCCAGAGTAACCAGCCAAGACCCCTTGCCCAGCATGGGAAGAAGTTGCTGTAACGTCAGCATTTTGAATTTTGGCACAATGAGAAAAGTGTTTAGAGCGGACAAGTCCAGTATAGGCCTCCATTGCTTTTCTTTTCTTGGAACAAGGAACAGTCTTGAGTAGAATCCCTGGCCTTGTTCCTGAGGAGGAACCTTTTCTATTGCTTTGATTTGTAGCAGCTTTGAAACTTGTATGAGTGCCTCTGCCCTTTGATTGTGTGGCAGGTTTGGCATGCCTTGTCTTGTTGGTAAGGTATGGAAGTGGAACCTGTAACCTTTGTCTATTATGTTCAAAATCCATCCGTCCTTTGTAAAAACGTGCCAATTTTTTGAAAATAAGGATAATTTTCCGCCTAAAGGAGCTTCTCCTTGAGCCTTGGTCGGCGGTGTCAAAGTCAAGTCATTGTGATTGTCCCTGTGGAGCAGTGGGAGTCCCTGCGCCACTTCTCTGATTAGTTGGTTGCCATTGGCGGCCCCTGTAGGAACCTCAGTATTGCCCTCTACCTCGAGCATGCCTGCTTTTTCCCCTTTGAAACTTGTCAGTGTCATGGAAAGGACCAATTCTTCAAAGGCCAATTCCTGCTGAACCTTGGTGGCTGAACCTGGAGGAAATCTTTGACTGTTTGTACTGATTTAGCCTTTTCCTCAATTGATTTCAACACACCCTGTGCGTTAGCACCAAATAGCTTGTCTTTTTCCAGAGGTGCATCTAGAAGCTTTACTTTAACATGATCTGGCAATGACTGTTCTTTCAACCAAGCATGTCTACGTATGACGGCCCCTGTCATAGCTGCCCTACATGAAGCTTCCAATGCATCATAACCACACTGAAGAAAATGATTGCTAACCTGCTGAGTATTATGAACCAAATCCTGCAAAGCCTTTCTATCTAAAGGCTCAGGAGAGGCTAACTTTTTCTGCAAATCATCCATCAGAAAATCCTGATACTGAAACATATGAAAAAGACAGTTAAGAGCCCTCATGGCAAGGGTGGTAGAGGTATAAACTTTTTTACCCCACCTCTCCAGGGACCTAGATTCCCTGTCTGCGGGCAAAGGATTCTTGGTCGTGGAAGTGGCCACTCCTTTGGGCCCCTGAGAAATAGTTTCTAGATCAACAGAGTGGGCCTTAAAGAGATGTTTATGAGTTTCAGGAACCCTGTAATATCTGTCTGGCTTGACAGGAGCAGGAGGGAGAGAATCAGGAGAAGTACTGGAGTCTGAGTACACATCATCCAATACATCTAACACTGGGGGAATAGCTAAAGGCCTGTGCTGGGGTAACTTAAGGAAGGTCCGAAGCCTTTTCCTGGAGTCGGAGAAATCCTGGCCCTGCCACTGAAAATGCTCTCTCATGGAGTGGAGAATTTCCCCGAAAGAAATATCCTCAGGAGGAGAGGCACAGGGAATGGATTCATCTGCATCAGAATCCTCGTAGACCGGGAAGGGTTCTTCCTGGGAATCTGAAAGGCCTGACTCACCAGAGGCTTCATCTGAGGAAAGGGTATCTGTCTGCTCAACCCTAGGCCTTTTGTCTGAAGGCGGCTGAGAACCTCTGTCTGGATCAGCCTGAGAGCCCCTGATTAAAGAAATTAGATCTGCAGCTAAAGTCATGATCTGTTTATCCGAAGTGGGAGTCTGTGAAAAAGATTTAGGAGGGTGAGACTTAGCCTGGCTGGCAGCCTTAGCACGTGTGTAGGCCTTGATGGACATAGACACAGGAGGCCTAGCTGCCCCACGTGCTGGAGTAACTTTGTCCACCGGTATGGTGTCAGGCAAATCTTGGGCTTCGGTTTCAGGAGGAAAAACAACAACTGGCACCGGGGAAGCCTCCGGGACCGAAGTGTGCGGTAAAGTGGTGTCATCAGCCTGGAGTGGTTGAATTACCGCCTCCGAAGAGACCAATGCACTCGCGGTAGGCTTACGCATGGTGTCGATGGAAGTCGCGGGCCGCGAAGGTCGGTCCCGGTCCTTCCGTTTTTTGGAAACATGTGCTGTCGGAAGTTCCGACGGCATGATATAGGAGTAATTTTCCCCAAAATAGTCTTCAGCAAATTCTGCCCGGCGCCTAAGTGTGCGCTTATTGAAGCAAGCACAGGCAGCACAGGCCGAGACGTCGTGGTCTGGGCTGAGGCAGGGAAGGCAGTAAGAATGGAAGTCCTTATGAGGTATTTGTTTACCACAAGACAAACAATTATTAACTTTTCAGTTTTGTCTGACATCGGCTGAGGCAAGAAAAGGTTCCCCAACGAGGTACTTAGCTTTTTGATGACTTCGGTATCTGAAAACACAGGAGCTGGCCGACCGGCACTTGCGAACTGCTTCTGCTTCGGGCACCGCGCGGCAAGAAAGACTGAAGAAGATGGTGTCGGCTGATGCTTTTATACCCCGGCCGCTCTGACGTCAGGGAAGAGGCAACATCAGCCGACGCCGGACCCAGACTTTGGAATCCGGCCAACCGAAGGGCTGCCTGAGGCAGGACAACCCATATGTCAGGACTGCAGTTGCATTCCTTGAAGGACATCAGGGTGGAATGGATTTGGTAGTGAGGGTGAGATGGAATATTTGCTTCAATGGTTGACTTAGAATGGTACTACATATTCTTACGAATTTTGGGTATAATATATGGCAATCTGGGTTGTAATGTTACTCTATTTGTCCAAGTTCCTGGATGGCTTTTTGAGCTGAAATTAGAAGGGGGTAGGAAATATATTCATGTGGTTGTGGGGGAGTTATGGAGTGAGAAGTAAATGTTAAATAATTTTGCTGTGGCGTGGAGGGAAGGATACATTGCCTATGCACTGGAGATCAGTTTTAGAAATATTTTTGTGGAATTTATATTTCTGACAACCTGCTGGAACCGTTTTGGTTTCTTAAGTAGATCAGTTTGCAGAGAGCTTTATTGGTTTTTATTCTGGGCTTTTAATCATCTTATGAGAGTGCTCTCTTTCACTTGCTTTATTAACGTCCCTTTCTGGTCTAGTCACACTTTGCTTCAGGCTATAATCTGTATTGTTATATTGCTTGTTAACAGTATTTTTTAAATTTAATTACTTTATTTATTTAACTACAGGCTCACAAGAGAAAAGCTTATCTTGTATGGGCATTAATGTAGAAGAGATTGTGTGTGCTGTATCTTTAAGAAGCGTTTCAAGGACTGAACGCGCATATAAATAGCAAGCATGTGTTAGCTTCAGTGCCATTTTAAGAGTACAGCCAAAGAGTGAACATGTATGAATGTAACAGCTAGTTTGTATATAAGTTTATCGAAGTTAAAGTCGTTAAGCCTCAATCCAGATGTGTTTGTACACAATAAAGCTGCTTAAACAGAACCCACAAAGACTCATCTATTACATCCTGACAAGACGAGCGACAATTACTATATCAGAAACAGTTGTGTGCTTTTGTTGGAACCTGATAACCATATTCCTATCTTCCTTTTTTAAAACTCTAAAAATGTAAGGTATGTTTCTGCCCGGGGGGGGGGGGGGGGGGGCAGAAAGTACAACACATGAAAATTGTACTGTATTGCTTTGATTTTTTTTTTTTCTAGTTGCTTGAGTTCTGGATAACTCAGAGTTTTCTGTATAGGGCCCCCTGAGCATATGCATCCTACCTAATTAGTATGGAGTCAGTATATATTAAGCCAAGCACTATTCTCTTTGGAGACCAGCTGTCCCTCCATAAACTGATAGACATATACATCCTCAGTCATGTAATCACAAAGGTTTCTGGACTTCATTAGTACAAACTTCCTAGGCCAGCTAGTCTGCACCCCAACTAGAGGGTGATAAAATCATGGACTTGATCCTTACCAATATGGTTCAGCTTTGATCCTCACCAATTATTACTTCCTCTTTGGTCAAATCAGACCACAATTCTGTCACATTCACCATACCACTGAAGCCTAAAGAATCTTTCAGTACTTCAATATTCAGAGATTTATGCAAAGGCTAATCCACTATATCTGAGTGATGACCTGGCTAAATGTAAAAGCCCCTTCCACCTTGATGACCCCACTACTTATGCAGACTCCTTAGCTGCTAAATTCTATGCACACGCAAACAGCTGCACAGATGCATCTGTCCCTCTCAGAAATAAATGCAATGCCAAATTCAGAAATAAACCTCTGCGGTGGAAAGAAAATGTAAACTGTCTCTTTAATAAAACATATAAAAAAAATCATTGCATCCAAAAATAAAAATAAACTCGCAACATGTCAAAAACCTTCTTCTTCTTCTTTCGGCTTTTCCCGGTTAGGGGTCGTCACAGTGGATCATCTGTCCGCTCATGATTGACAGTGGAGTTTTACAGTGTCGAGTTGCCAGCCTGGCGCCCAACCTTCCACAGAAGGCACAAACATGCACACACACACACACACACCTAGGGCCAATTTAGAGTGTCCAATCCACTTACAGCATGTCTTTGGGATGTGGGAGGAAACCCACACGACCACAGGGAGGACATGCAGACTCCGCATAGAAGGCACCCCAGCCAAGGATCGAATACTGTTGCTAAACTAAACAGTTAACTCCAGACACTGATCAAATCTACCAAAACCAGATGGGAAATAAAAATAGCTACCCAGGCAAAGGTCAACCAAAATGCCATCCTTAATTATATTAAAAATCCAGAAAAACTGTCCAGCATTGTGCAGAGCTAATAGCAAAGGGTATCACATACTCAGACTCGAAAGATAAAGCCAATCTACTAGCAGACAAATGTAGCCCAAACTTTACCACCATTTTCCTTCTAGTAGTCTCAGATCACATACCCATGCCTACACCCTTCCACAGTCTCCCAGTAACAGGTTCTCAAGGTGCTGTATAGGGCCAAGAACACTATGCCTCTGGGGCCAAGTAACATAATAGGCCGACTGCTGGGTAGCCTGAAACACGACTTTTCTAGTCCCCTACAGAAGCTGTTCAGTATGAGCCTCGAAGCAGGTTTCATGCCAAATGAGTGATGGACAGCAACAGTCATTCCCTTGCACAAACATGGGGCTTCAACAGACCTGGGTAATAATAGACACGTACGCCTGACCAATCTCATCTCTAACGTTATGGAAAGGATTATTATGGAATTAATAAGTATATATGTAACCCACTAACTTAAGGATATATGTAACCCACAGACACTTGAATCAAACCAGTTCGGATTCATCAAGGGGAGGTCCTGCCTACTTAACCTGCTTGACTTCAAAAATTTACTGAAGCAATGGGTGACTACAAAACAAGGCAGACAGCATATCTAGACTTTGCAAAGCCATTCAGCACCATCTCACACTCGGGTATTGTAGATAAACTCTCCCAGCTAAATGTCATTCCCAAACTGGCTCACAAGTAGAACATAAGAAGCTAGGGTGGGTAACTCTTCCTTCTCCAAAAGACTTGTCACTAGCTGTGTATCCCAGAGTTCAATCCTTGGGCCATTCCTCTTTGGCATTTGCTTCTCAAAGGTTGGAGTTAATATTGAGGGTTTGGGGGTGGCCAAGTTTGCAGATGACTAAAAACTTGGTGCCATCATCAACTCACTAGAAGACACTAAGACCCACAAAGAGGGCCTGACCCAAACACATAGCTGGTGTCAAAACCATGGACTAAAATGAAATGCCAAGAGGTGTATAATTGTTTCCTTTGGTAAACATGACTACCCTTGTAACTGTCTTGTTGACAACACACCCCTGAAAATTGATCCCCTAGTTAGGAAATCTGGGAACCTATACGGGCAGTGAACTGTCCTTTGATCATCATGTATCCGCTGTGGCATTTTTTAATTCCACAGCTTACATCTAAAGGTATTTCATCCAGGTCCAGGGATGTAATTGTTCCAGTGTTTGTCTGAACACTTGTCACAACTGGAATGAGTATAACTCTTTCTCAATGAAAAAAAAAACAGTCAAGGGCCTAAATCATAAAGAAATATGCAGAACATCTCAAAACCTTCGCCCATTTCTTGGTGTCATACAGGCTGCTGAGAAGCAACCTCTGCCTTGTGTGTAGGATTTCAGCAGACCCCATTTTGTCAGATTCATTACACATTTGTAAGTCTGCTGGGGTTGTAAACACCTAGTCAAGGGATTTCAGTCCGTTTTATAAAATAAATAAAACTTTATTGCAGGGATAGGTATGTGTTACAGAGAATACAGGTTCTACTGGAACCATCTTCTACTTCATGCAAATCAAAGTACTTCTGTTATCCTATTCAAATGTAATTTGGATGAATAGCTATGTAAACTGCAACTTTGCCCTAGTTTAGCACCTCTGTCCATTATAGATTGGGGAAACCTGTAAATGTCCCACCATATTCTTGTTCCGCCCATCTTTTAGTTATTCATTTGTGGGCTAAAAGCTACCATGGCAATGTAAGGCTAAGGTTCTTAAGATCCTCACAGATCAATAACCAAGCAAGTCACAACAAGCAGATTATGATGCACAAAAGTTTCCTCTTCTTGGGCAGCTGTTACTTCCTGGTTTGTGTCTATGTGATTGCCCCATACTTGTGTAAGAACTAATGCTGTCAAACACCAGTGAAGTATGAATGAGTCTCTGTTCTTCCCTACTGTCAGTGCTTGTTCCACCTGTCATTCATCAGCACTCATTGTAGATTTTTTATTATTGATTGTATCTAGTGTCAGAACACTGACAGCAGGATCCTACAGATCTTTTTCTGTCTTAGCTGGCACCATATTCCTTAGTCACAGTTAGTGTCTTCTTTCAGCCCCCCCCCCCCACTTTGAACAGAATACCAGAGCAGTCTAACCCTTCCCACTTGAGAAATGTGCCCCACCTCAAGTATTACAGATTCAGACTGTAAGCAGATTCCAAACCAGGTAATCTTATTGCCTTTGAAGATCAGGTTTTGTTTTTAATTTGGTTCATGTTTAGTGCAATACCCAAATTAAACTTGTTTTTACTTGCTTTCAGTAGTAATAATTTTTGTGTGTTAACTATATCACCTGACTTTTTTTTAACCACGAGATGGACTGAAATGAGCACAAGAAAAATTACGTACAGTTAGAGAAGTAAAGTAGAAACTTAACAATATACGAAGTAGAAAAGTACAAACTACACAAACTAAAGTGCAGAAGAGGAAGTAATAAGAATATTTAGCAAACAAATAAATTTCATTTCAGTTTAGAAAATCATCTTTAAGTGGACCTCTGACAGTCATAATTTTAGTTATGTGATAATTCAGACTGGGTATATTCTATCAGCCATTGTTTGGGAAACTTGAACATTTGGCTTCATAAAGTAAATATTCCTTTAGTTCAGGTTTAAAGCTAATCAGTGTCTGTTGTTTCATTACTTTGATAGGTAGATGGTCCCAAAGAGCGGACCCCCAGCCTGGTCAGTGCCTTGTCACCCGTGCTTGTTTTAAATCTTGGCCTAAGTGGTGATATAGTTTCTTCTTGTTTGTCCCTGTGATCTGTAATGGACAGCATTGTTTTAAATGGGTGGGAGGGGTGCATTGTAATGATTTTAATGAGGATTGTGCTAATATGTAGTGTGGCTCTAACTATCCTAATGAGTGGCATGGCCCTGCCTTGTACAGGTAACAATTTAAAGTTTGGTGGGTGTGTGGGTCAACAAACAGAACAGGGCTACATATTTTGTTTTTGGCAGTTTGCATCGTGTGGAAATTTACACCTGCCTGCAGGAGTAACAGAGGCAGCCCATTTTCAACTTTAGATAAAAGGTTGTTTCTTGCAATTGTCCTATGGGCTACTGATGTTAGTAGGTAAGAGATTTTATAGCATAGTTTCAGTTATGCCAATGCTTTAGTGTTTACATTTTCAGTGTGTTGTGCTAAGGCCAAAGCTGGATCTAATCTTAGACCTAGGTATCTTTGCTCATATTATCCTTTAATATTATAGGGGTAGGTAGTTTGGACCGTGTTTTGGGGTGAGACAAATGTCATAACACTTGATTTCTTTGGGTTGATTAATAACCTATTATTTTGGGTCCAGCTACATACCTAAGTGAAACTTTTTTCAGTGTATGCTGTAGGTCTGCTGTAGATGTAGCGAATTCAAGTAGAAGGTGGTCATCTGCATAAATAATTATATTCAGTGAGAAGAGGTTGTGGCTGTGAAAAGTGCAAAAAAAGTTGGTCCTAGCACAGAGCCTTGTGTGACTCCAAGATTTAGGGAGCCTCTGTCAGAGAAGGTGCAAGTGGCATATACCCGAAACATTCTTTCTTCTAGATAACTTTTGACACAGTTTACAGAATTGCTGCTAATGCTGAGTTTACTGAGTTTGTTAAAATAGCAGGTCATGAATGATTATCTCAAATACTTGGTCGTGTCCATAAAGACACCACCAGCCACTAAACTGTCATTCATATTACATTAAATGTTATTAGTTACTTTTGAAAGGGGTATCATTTATGCTGAGAGCATTACTCATGTGTTTGTCACACAGCAATCCATATTTGTTTATACGATTGAAGGGTTTATAGATTAGCTTACAAATAATTTTAGCTAGTTTAGTCCATGCCATCCTGACCTAATCTTCTGTGCCAAGTCCCTCTAACCTCCCAAGACTTTACACAACAGTCCTTATCGATTGAAACGTGGCTAAATAATTCACAACTACTATTAATCCTAAAAATAATGAAATTACTTCCCTTTACCCAAAGCACATTACCAAAACACCATTTACTTTTGTTTTCTGCCACCAACACCATAACAGAGCCAAAAAAAAACACACACACACACACAAGATTAGTGGGCAATAATTATAGATGACCACTTAAAGTTTGACCACCATGTTTCACATGTTTAAAAAAAAACTCTTAAGAAGTAGGTAGGTTATACAGAGAAAAAATACATCTCACTGACATAGCCAGAAGGCGTATAGCCTCTACTTTCTTACTGCCATCTCTCTTCCGAGCTGCTCTAATTTTCAGTAATCTTCAGGTCTCACAAATGTTCAAACTTAAGCAATGTTATAATAAAATAATAAAATTTGCAGTAAACTATAACAACAGAACACAGCACTGCCTAGCCCTCAGAGAATTAAACTGGTTAGCACTGCTGAATCACCATGCTGTTTCTCAGCTAAGTACAAAACTTAGACTTCTCTATAAGCCAGAAACATTGCCAGCCCTTAAAAACTTAATTCAGCACTACTCCACCAATAGAAATTTTGTGCTCTAGAGAGAAATCTGTAATCGACATTGCAAAATCATCTAAAAGTGCAGAGATGATGCTGTATATTCAAATAGTGTAGTTAAATACATCCCTGGGATTCCACCCGTGTCCCTACTGGACAGGGGCATCGGGTGCTGACTTGTCTAAACTTGAGCTAAACTCTTGGCTAGGCTTATAAAGGCCTCAGGGCCAATAGCCGAGTAACTTCCTATGATCCTATATATCTAACTGTAGCCGTTTCCCATACAGATTCACTGGCTTTACAAATGGTATGGATTAGCACCTGTCTTAGTGGTAGTTTTCCCATTTTAAATTTCTAGGTAGTTAGAACTGAACAATGGCCACTCAATGCACGTGGGAGATTTGTAGATAATTTATCAATTATGGACAGGAGAGAACACTCTGGCAATAAAAGGTATGGTATAAACGAATAGCAGCAGTAAAATAATGAAATCCGTACAGCGACACATCTAAAAACTCGTAGCAACAACGTTTAGAACAAAAAAAAGTTCATTTTTGTACTAAATTTTGTTGCTACGAGTTTTTAGCCGAGTCTCTGTATGGATTTCATTATTTTACTGCTGCTATTAATTTATCAATTATATTTATTTGTGATTGCTACATAGAGGACTGTACTTTTTTGTCTGTCATAAGATTAGGCAGAGTACCTTCTCTCACATGTTAGGGTAAGTTGCTTCAAGCTAGACCCCTGTTTGGCTGTTGTGCTGTTTTCTCCAGGCAGCATTTAGGTCTTCAGTTATTATCAATTTATATCACTTGGTTTTGGATAGTATAGCATACCGCATCCCTTATATTAAATTGGTAGAAAATGGGAGTGAGATACATAAAGTGGCAGTGAACAGTTTTATACAGCTGTCAAATGCCTTATTACCATTTTGACAGGACTACTATTACAAGTGGTGTTGTCTCAGGCAGTAAGTCTGGAGTTCAGGTCTTTGCCTACTAAATAATTTATACATTTATATGTCAATTTTGGTACTATGGATTCTTTGATAATCAAGTCCTGTACTTATACATGATCAATGTGTTAACCATGTCCAACTGTATTTTTGTATTCCTGTATTCCCTTATTTACTTATTTACTTATTTATTTATTTATTCATCCATACACTTATTTTGTATTTTATATTTACTTTATCTCATATTCATTTTATACTCAGTAGCATTTATTTCATATTTATTATATTTATTACACAATGACTATAGTCGGTAGGTTTGTATATATGTAGAGTAGTCAATTTTGGGTACTCATACAACTTGCAGATATACTGTACGTTTAATGGTCATGTTGCATTCATACTTCCATATTTATAATGGTTGATAATGTGTACCACATGAATTCATGAATCTCAGTGGGTGCAATAATGAATTAATGCATATATTATGTGGTGAATTTGCAGGGGCTTGTATATAAATACGTAAATATGTGCATAAATATAAATATACCAACATATTATAACATATTGTTAATATTTCACAATGAATTTTAGAATAGCATTCAATTTATTGCATCATATTATGATTCCATCTATTTTATATTCTCATTTTTCATTTTTTCATTTCTTGTCTTGTTTTATTTTATTGTATTATATTTTAAGTATGTGGTTTTAAGATATGATTTACTTCTTGGCGCCAAAAAGTTTATTTAGTTGTCTTGAATGCTTCTGCTTGCAGTTCTGAAGAAGACCAGTTTTTGGTTGAAAGCGCTAAACTGCGTTTAGCGTGTTGTTCGTGTTTGTCCTTGTTTGTGAAGTACGTTGTTTAAGGGGAATATTGACTGTGATTTTGGGGCGTTATGTGGATTATGTGGATTAAACATCTTTTTTAACCAAGAGACGTCTTTTGGCTGTTCCGCTTATTGGTAGACACCGGATTCACCTTAGACTAGCATTCTGTACAGCTAACATTTCCTTTTGATTGACATGCAGGTGCATTTGACTTGGGCTCCATTTGCCCCGAATGCACTTCCCTGCCAGGTGAGCCCCCCATGCATAGTCTGATGTGTCTGTTGTTAGAGTTTGGACGGCAGGGGGTAGAGTGAATGGCAGTCCCTTGTTTTGGTGGCAGGCCTCTGCCCACCAAAGGAACTCTAACCGTAGGCAAGGTATGATAGGAATCATTGCTTCTAGATCCTGAGAATGTTGGCACCATAGGCTTTTTAGATACAATTGTAGTTTCCTCATATGCAGTCTTGCATATGGAATTAGAAGAGTGCAGGAGGCCATGAACCCCAAGGCTTGCAGTACTTGCCTTGCAGATAGCAGGGTGTCAAATTAATTTGTTTCTCTGGCGTGAGGACAGCCATCTGGGAAGTTGTATTCAAGCTTGCTCCCAGGAATATAGTTTTTTGACAGGGTACCAGATGTGATGACTTTTTGTTTATGATGTACCCCAGACAAGTTAGCACCCTTTGTACAAAAGCCAGATGATTCAAAAGTACGCCCTGGCTTTCTGTCTGAATTAGAAAATCATCCAGGTATGGGTATATCTGAATATTTCTTTGCCTGCAAAATGCAATGACTGGAGCTAGGCACTTTGTGAATACCCTGGGCGCAGTAGATAAGTCAAAGGGCAGTGTAGAGAACTGATAGTGCACGTAGCCTGCTTTGAAGCGTAGGTATCTTCTGCAAGATTCCCTCATTTTAAAACCCATTTGTCCTGGGTAATGAGTTCCCAGTTTTTTGCATGTAGAGCAATCTTTCCCCCCAAAGGGGCAGTCAGTTGATTTCAGAATCCTTATCAGAAGTTTCAGAATCCTTATCAGAAGTTTCATACGCAAACTCAGTCCTAGGTCTCTTACAGAGGGAAGGGTGGCTTCCCTTGATTAAAGTAATAAGGTCTTCAGCCATTCTTATCATTTGCATTTTAGGCATAGAGGCCTGACCATGCAGTCTGGGCGTCGGTTTTCTAGTCATGGTTCAAGTTCTAGGCCTTGAAGAAGAAGATGGTGTCGGTTTAATATGCAAGTGAGAAGGCCTGAATGCACCCTCAGAAGCCGGTGCCTGCACAGCGCCTCTGGACCCATCCACGGTAGAGACATCCACAGGTTCCACAGTAGAAGCATCTTGACATCTGGACTTCGAATGGATCTCAGTAGAGGCCTGCGAATCTAAAGTAGTGGGTATCAGGGGCTGCGAAAGTGCCTCACTGAGTAACGGCGAACTGGCAACTGGCTTAGGAGAAGCGCCGTTGGCAGCTTTGGACCTAGGCGGCCCGTCTGTCTTTATCTTTGCGTTTTTTTGGAATGTCGGTAGTCGGATGGCTTACCGAAGACATATCTGGATAATTGAACCGAGCACCAAATCATTTAGAAGCGAAAAGATACCGACGATGGATAGTTCGTTGTTTAAATAAGGCACAAAACCAACAGCGAGGTACGTCTTGGTCAGGGCCTAGGCAAGGAATACAGTACGAATGAAAATCTTTATGAGGTATTTGCTTTCCACAAGAAATGCAATTATTTACTTTTACTGACATCGGTTTAGAGCAAGAAAAAGTTTCCCCAATGGGGTACTTAGCTTTTAGTTGAAGACTTCTGTTCTGAAACTCGAAAACGAAAATTTCAGGAGTTGGCCGACTGGCACTTGCGAAATGCTTCTGCTTCGGGCACCGCACAGCAAGAAAGACTGATGTAATGGCGTCTGTTGCATGTTTTCTACCCCTGACTACCTGACATCATGGAAGAAGAGACAGCAACCGACACAGGACCCAAGACTTTGTTAATCAGGCCGACTAAGGGCTACTGCAAGCAGATAACCCAAATGTGATGACTGCAACAGTGAAACATGAAGAACATATACTAGCCTTAACAGGATCCTGTTCCTTGTCTTGCCACCAACTAAAACATTTTTTTCCATTTAAGTAATACATAATTTCTTAACAGCATATTTCTTTACTTTAATAAATAGCTGCTGCACATCCTCAGAAAGCAGGCACCTAAAAGGTATTAAAATTTATTATACAGGCAGTAAGATGAAGTTGTATCAAGCAACCCCTGCCTTGTACATAGGTCCAGTCTGTGCGAAACTTGTAACTGTCCTTGGCCATTTACAAAGCAAGGAAGCACCACTGTTGCCTGGGCCTCAATAATCTTTGGTGAGTTCTTCTGAATCTTCAGTATGACGCTGAATATCAGTGGAAAGGCATACAGGACTATTCCTTTCCAAGGAAATGAAAATGCATCTGTTTTTCCAGGCCTGTTTGCAAGGAATCCTGCAGCAGACTTTTGTCAGTTGTTTGTTGTAAATGGAGGTGAAAAAATCTACTTGAGGTGTTCACTACAGCTGGATCAAATCCTGGAAGACCCATGATTCAATTTCCATTCATACGGGTCTGTCCTGCTTCTGCTCAGCTTGTCTGCCACAATATTTTGCTCTGATGGAATGTAAGATGACTGTAAAACAAGACTGTGCTGAAATGCTATATCCTAGACTATCATGGTTAGTCCACACAGACAGTAAAGATCTGGATCCCCCGATTGTTTATGCACCACATCATTATGGTGTTGTCTGTAACCACTTGTAACAGCCAAGGGGATTATACAAGTTTGACAGAACTGAGATAATTTATGACTGCCAACATTTCTTTTATGTTTATGTGTTTTGGTCTGTCCTTTTTCTTCCAAAAACCCTGCACTTTTATTCTCACAAACATCATTCCCCAAGCTAAGTCTGAGGTGTCTGTGGTTACAGACTCTGCTGGAGCTGGAAGGGAAAATGGGAGATCTGGATTCAGATAAAACTGGTCTCTTCACCAAAGCAGTTTCATTTTACAAATTCCAAAACTGGAATCTGTAAAGTCATGGGATGTTTATGATGGGACCATACAGAATTTAAGTTCCACTGAAACTTTCTCATGTGGAGTCTGGCTAAAGGAATACAGAGAATCACCGATGGCATTAATCCCAGTATCCTGAGAAATTGCTTTGCTAAAGTCTTGATCTCAGGAATATATCCACAGGTCTACTTTATCCTGTGGGGGGAAAAGGTCTTAGAACTGAGGTATCTAGGAGACACTCCTCGAAAACAATCCTGTGAGAAGGAGTCAAACAGAACTTTTGAACGTTCTCTTTGAACACCAGTATGTGAAGAAAATCACTCAGTGAAGTGAGAGATTCCAGACACTTTGAAATTGACACTGCAAAGATAAGCAAGTTGTCTACATAAGGAAAAATGTGAATACCCTGCAGTTTGCAATAGGCTATCACTGAAGCTAGACACTGTCAATACCCTTGCAGCAACAGATAATATAAAGAGTAATGCGGTGAACTAAAACTATAATCCAGATGCAAAAAACCTTAAGAAACGTTTGAAATCTAAGACTATAGGAATGCAATAATTAGCATCCCTTTAAATCTGGGGTGATCAAGAAAATGAAATGGGAATCAATGGTATGAGGTTGGGAAGGGATAGCATTTTGAAGTCTGAGTTTTACATACTGATTTAATGAAGAAAAATCTAAGACTAGTCTCCAACAGGCTTCTTTCTTTGGACCAGAAACATTCTTGAATAAAAACCTTTCCCTGTCAGAGAAAGAAGGTCAGCTTCTATTACCCCCCTGAGTCAGCAGATGCTGAATGACAGGAGGGAAAAAGTTTGATATGGTGGATGGGGCGGGATCCCCTGAAAAGGAGGAGGAAACTTCCACTCTGATGCATCACTCTCAGAACCAATTTTCTGAGATTATCTGTTGCCAAAGACAGAAACCAACAGAGAAAATGGGAGCCAGATTTTGTGGGAGATTTAAAATCTTGTCAGGGTGGGGAGGGGTACCATCTGTAGATAGTCTTTCAGACTTGTTGGACTGTCCTTGTTTCTGGGGGGCTCCCCCTTTCTTCGTGGAGTCTCCTTGCCATTGTTCCTTGAATGTCTGTTTGCCAAACGCTTGCGGTGGCTATTTATTGTGCTTTTTATAGAAGGGTGCTGAGGTAGATGTAAAACCTTTAATAAAATAGAAGGAAAGTTGAAAAATCTGAGTAATCCCTGAATTACTTTTCCTCTCTCATCGCACTTTAGGTCCTCAGCAGCAGATGGTCAGAAATAACTTCTATCTAAATGAAAATTCAAAGTTTCAGCTTTGACATCCTCAGGCATGTAATTAAGCAAACAGGTGTAATATTCCTCATAGTCTTAAAAGATACAAGCAAAATCATGCCAAGTAAGGATTCCAAAAATAAACGTGGTAGGTGATTACACTTTTTCCCCAAACCTATCAAAAGCTTTCCCCTTTATCTGAAGGGAAAGGATCACCATTCACGAAATGCTTAGCAATACTAGGATTTTCCAGAGAAATCAATGCAGGATCAGATCTCTAATTATAAAATAAAAATATTTGTAAGACTGAGAACTTTATACAATCTAATCTTTGGGGCATCAGGCTGGCTGTCATGACAAGTAAAAGGCTGTAATAAAAACAGCCTCCAAAGCTAAAACGACAAGAACAGATGTGTTGCAGGAAATTCATTATAATGAATAACATTTTTTCAAGGACAATGCAATATCATTATGTTTACAATGAAACAATCAATTTGCTTTATATATGGTTTCAGAAAAAAGCTATTTCTTCTAAGGGACTCTCAGAAGAAACACTCTCATCAGAATCTGTAGACAGCAAGCAGAAGTTGTTCCCTTAAAATAATTTCCCTGTTCATTATACTGGGAAACTTTAGAAAATGAATAATTCATTTTTCTCTTACAGTACAACCAGAATGAGGAGAGATCAAGAGACTGAGCTAAGCCTATCTAAAATAATTGAGACAAGGGAAGATAAATGATTAACTTTCTGCTTCTTTTAACAGGAATTTCCACAGAAGCAGACTGAATAATGTGAAGCACATTACACTGTGGGAAAGGCATCTCTATTCAGCTAGGTCCATCAAGGGCACTCTATTACACAGGACATGTCTAACCCCCGTCCAAGGTGGTTGAAGGGACTATACAAGAGGGAACCAAAGTAGAACATGAATGATCTGAGGAACCAGAAATGGCCACAGCAGAGTCACCCATCTGCAGCTGATGCAGATTTGTAGCTTCCTGAAGGGGCAAAGGCTCTCTGGAAAGTAAGAAAGAACTGAGGAACTGGTAACTTACTCTATGTTGAACCTGAAAATGAGGTCTGAATCCAGGGTATGACCAACATCAACATTTGAAATAAGAAGTAACAAAATAGCAGTGCTTTCTTTCCATAAAAACACAATGAAAAGCACAACATATTCTCACCCAAGCCCCTAAACATTTTTCAGCAGAACGCAAAGATAAATTACAGTTTTCAAAACATTTTAACACAAAACTAAAAATCAGAACTTCATTTTTAAAACTGTCTAAAAGTCATATGACAATTCAATAAAACACATTTTCCTAACTTAAAATGTTAAAGAAGATCATTGATCCTTGAATGCCTTCAAGAGAAGCATTCATTTGTGGCAGGAAAGCTCTGAAGGCATGGCACTGAAAGCCTCAATTTTTTTTCAGCTCTGCTTAAGCTACCAATAGTTTGTACACATGGAAGGTGCCCTTAAGTTCTGGAACTGGCTGGCTGTTATATCCTACGCATGATATAACCCATATAGCTAAAGCTACTGCATCAGTGACCAAATGATGAAAATCAGAACTTCCCTTGTTCCTCTAGGTCTGGAGTAAAACCACACAACTAGAAACACCAAGGGTGGAAGAAGTCTGTTTCTAGAGAAGCAAGAGAAACTATAACAGATGCTATCTTCACTGACTGGCTTAGAACACTACTGAAAGACAACAGGGCTGGACATCCCTCTAAACACCAATATTGTACACAACTGTTTAGTCTTTGAGTTAGTCAGGTTTGACCTTATCAAGCTGGGTCTTATTTGCTGCTAGTTTGGGACATCACTGTGGAATATTGAACAGGGTGAAAAAGAAGTTATGTTCATAGGTAGGTTCATATGTAGGTACTAGGCTATTAGCCCTAGGACCTATATAAGCCTAGCCAAAAAGGTACCCTGGCTTTTGCCACCCAAGAAAATTACTTTCCTGTGCCCCTGTTGAGCAGAGCCACAGAAGTGATCCCTGGGGTGAATTTCCTATTTCCCATCCAATCATCAAGATTTTTCTTGAAGAGTGCTAATGAGGAGCTCTGTTTGACATACATATGTAGTCTGTTCCAGAGTACGGGAAGATTCAGGGACAGGAATCTATCCCTCCAGCATGTTCTGTTTATTGTGGTGATAAGGTTTAGGTCCCTAAGCTCGGAGGGATTGGAATTTCTTTAAGTGGAGGATGTCCAACAGCTCTGGGTTTGACATAGCTTTGTATGTTAGGCAGAGATCGCCTCTGAGTAGGCGATATGCGACGGAGTAAAGTTGGAGTTTTTTGAGACGGTCTGCGTATGGCATCTGTTTGAGGCCAGTAATCCTCTTTGTGAGGTATTTCTGTGGCCTTTCCAGTTGTTGTAGATATCTTGTGAGGTACATACCAAAAGGGGCACTGTACTCTATAATGGGTCTAATGAGTGATGAGTAGAGGGGAACAATAACCTCTTTTTTTCTGGAAGGGAAACCTTTTGTGATGAGGTGAGCCACGTAGAAGGATTTCCTGACCACTGTGGTGATGTGATTATCAAAGGAGAGACTACTGTCCACTTGTGTACCAAGGTCTCTTATCACACTTTTGGTGTTAAGTAGACTACCACTTATGTGGTAGTTCATGGGTACAGAGTTTTTACCAAAGGGGATGACAATACACTTTTTGGCATTGAGCTTGAGGCCATGACTTTGACACCAGGCATCTGTCTCAGTGAGGCCCTTTTGTAGTATGTCCACATCATTAGGAGTTTCGATTATGGCTCCTAGTTTGCAGTCATCTGCAAAGTTTGTTAGCTAAAGACCCTCTGTGTTAGCCTGTGCTTCAGAGAAGTAAATAACAAACAGTAGAGGACCCAGGACTGATCCCTGTGGTACTCCACTTGTCACTGGTCTGAAGTCGGATTTGGAGTCTGCTACTTTCACAGTGTGAGCCAGCTGGCAACCCCTCTTGTGACATAGGGATTTATACCTACTTTAGTGAGCTTAAATATAATTCAAGAGTGGGGGATGGTGTTGAAAGCCTTGGCGAGATATAGATAAACTGTATGAACCACTGTACCCTCATCTATGGCTTTGGTGACTGCTTTAAAGAAGTCAATCAGGTTTAGGAGACATGATCTGCCTTTTACAAACCCGAACTGTGTAGGGTCCAGAGTTTGGAGATTACCAATGTCTTTGTTTATGAAGCACTTGGGCTTCAGACCAGTTATTTTACATTAAGAAGGTTTGTGGTCTGCACTCTTGTGGGAGGAGAGGCTGGACTCTGCCCTTCTGAGCTGGGAATTTCTGGTTAGAGGCTTATAGTGCCTGCATATTTGAACTGTTTCTTACTAAATTGGTGCACCTTGTTTGCTGTAGCATAGACTAGATCCAGGCCTGCTGAATCTAGCTTTGTTTGTATAACTTGAGCACTAATCCAGGCATTCTTTAAAGTATTCAATTGTATTTATTACTGCTTGGTAGTAACTTGATTAAAGTGTAGCTATCATTCTAAGTCTTTTGGATTAAGCACTTGGGCTCAGACCAGTTGTTTTACATTAGGAAGGTTTGTGGCCTGCACTATGGTGGCAGGACAGGTAGATTACATCCTTCTAAGTTGGGAACTGCTGATTGAGGGCTCAGTGTCTGTTATTCTACAAGTGTATTAGTTCTGGTTTAAGCACTTGGGCTTCAGGCCAGTTATTTTACATTAAGAAGGTTCGTGGTCTGCACTCTTGTGGGAGGAGAGGCTGGACTCTGCCCTTCTGAGCTGGGAATTTCTGGTTAAAGGCTTATAGTGCCTGCATATTTGAACTGTTTCTTACTGGAATTGATACACCTTGTTTGCTGTAGCATAGACTAGATCCAGGCCTGCTGAATCTAGCTTTGTTTGTACGCTTGTTTGCTTGTTATTTCCCTGAAATGCTAATTCCACCTAAAACACGGCTTTTCAGTGCTTCTGTGGATACCTAGTGACATCTGCATTGTTTACTGTACTTATTTCCTTGTTTCACTTGAAAGAAAGTTACTGTTTGTCGTTTTTGCATTTAAGTTACTTGTAACACATTGCATTTAAGTTACCTGGCACTTGCTCACTAAAGCAATTATATAAGTCAGCACTAAAAAATTAAAAGCACTACACCCTCACAAACTCCCCTTGAGTACCTTGTTCCCCATTGGCCCTTTTTTTTTTCAATTATAAAGGAATTCCCAATACTATTCTAGCATGCCCAAAGGTCAGTTGTCAATCTCCACTCCGGTCCAGCTGGTGAATCTGGGAATCTTGAGGCAATGTTACAACTGCCTCATGTACACAGACAACCCTCTCCTCCTCCCAACAAATTCCAACACATGTGAGAGATGCAACCATATAGCCAAACTGGAGGCTAAGCTCTCTCAACTCAGTACTGGCGAAACCTGTCAGGAGGAGAAGGAAACCACACTCACTACAATTCCAGTCTCACATAGACTTACCACGACAGCAAACCAAACACATAAACACACAAAAACATACTCGGAGGCTATAAATAAAAATCTGCCTAAGCAGCAGAGACCTCCAAAGCAGACACCCAAGCAACCGCTACCACAAAACAAAACACGTGCAACACATAGCTCACAAAGCCAGTGTGCCGAACAGTCACAGCCCTTAAGGCTAAACAACACACCTGATACACTTGTAATAGGTGACTTTATCGTCAGGCACACTGACGTCCCGCTCACCAGGCTGAACAAGGAGAAGGTCACGGTGAGCTGCCTGTCGGGTGCTAGGATCCGCCACATAACACAAGCACTCGGGTCACTCCAAGGCAAGTACAAATATGACTCAGTCATTGTCCATGCTGGTGTGAATGACCTGAGACGTACCTCCCTGGACTACATGAAAAGAGACATAGAGGAGCTCTCTGAGCATGTGGCCCAGGCCGGTATGACCCTGACCTTGAGTAGCATCTTACCCTCACCAAGAATGATGCCACAATATGAAGACAAGATGATCAATTTCAACAACTGGCATAAGTATTGGTGTCATTCAAAGGGGATCCAATGCCTGTCAGCCTGGGATGACATGCTCGACAAGCCACGATGCTTCGCTAGGGACGGCTTGCACCTGTCACCACTGGGCTTTCGGATATTGGCAAAGGCTCTTGCTACCCCCATAGTGCCTTTTTTAGGCAAGGCTCAAAAGACAAACTCACCTCCATAGGTATCACAAGGGATAAGAAACTAAGAGTAATGCTACTCAACGCCAGAAGTCTAAACCTCAAGATGCATGCACTCGAAACTCTCCTTAGCATGGAGAACATCGATATCTGTGCAGTAACAGAAACCTGGTTCAAGGTTCCCGAGAGCACCCCAGCACTACCAGGTTATACTTCATACCATGCTTTTCGGCCCCAAAACTTGGACCGAACCAGAAAAGGAGGGGGAGTATCAATATTCGTCAAAGATACCCACACCTCCAGGTTGGTGGCACAGCACGAAGCATCAGAGACTATCCATGTGCAACTAACAGTGGGTAAAACTGCCTTCCAGTTTATTACCTGCTACAGACCACCCTCCCAAACCCAGGAACCCCACTCGGCCTTCCTGAGAACACTGGAAAATATGAAGGTCTCTCCAAACACCATTATATTGGGTGACTTCAACTACCCAAACATAGACTGGGAGCATTACTCTAGCTCCAACACCCTAGCTTAAAGGTTCCTAGAATTTATAAACTCAAATGCTATGGAACAACTTGTTACCACTCCCACAAGAGGGGAAAACATACTGGACCTGATCATCACCAACATGGGGACTCTATGCTCCAGACCAGAAGTGTATCCCTCACTGGTAAGATCAGACCATAAACTAATCTCACTGGATATTCACATCCTGACCCCACCCCCTGCCCAGAAAACCACAGTGAAAAACTTCTCTAAAGCAAATTTCACACTCCTCAAAACCGAAGTGGAATCCTTCAAAGCCCCGGGGCCTGTGGAAAATACGGCCCAGACCGCAGAATCCTTTATAAACGCATTCTATGAACACCTTCAGGAATGCATGGATCATGTAATCCCAAATAAAGCCAAGACCCAATCCTCCAAAGGCAGACGTCCTGTCTGGTGGACCCCAGCCATAAACAAACTATACAATAGAAGGAGGAAGCTACTACATGATAGAGCAAAATCCCAAAAAGGGAAGGCATCTCTGATCAGTGTTGGCAAAAAACTACGGGCACTCATAAAATCGTCTAAGGCCAGCTTCAAGAGAAAAATTGCACAGGACACTAAGGATACTCACAAGGCTTTCTTTAGTTATGTTAGGAACCTGGGTGGGAATTCCCAGATATGCTCAGAAATAGTCCAAAATGACAAAAAATACACTGAACCCACAGACATTGCCAACATCCTAGCTGACAGGTTCAGCGCAAACTTCTCCCCCCTCCCTCCCCACCAAAAGGGCAAATATCTATCCCAGCAGAGTGCTGCCCCCCTGACATCTCAGATGCTCAGGTAAGAGCCGCCCTCTCCAAAGCAAAAAACTCAGCATCAATGGGACCAGACGGTGTACCGGGCTGCGTCCTACATGAACTCCAAGAAGAGCTAAACCCAAACATAAAACTACTGTTCAATCTCAGCCTTAGCACAGGATATGTACCCAAAGAGTGGCGTACAGCAACAGTGGTCCCTCTCCACAAAGGTGGTGCCTCAACGGATCCTGGAAACTATCGCCCCATAAGCCTGGCTAGCTTGGTCTGCAAAGCTATGGAAAGGATCAACATGGACCTCATAAAAAAAGATATTGGGGACCTACAGACACTGGATCCTACCCAGTTCGGCTTTGTTAAGGGCAGATCCTGCCTCTTAAACCTGGTTGATTTCTTTGAAACAGTCACCAAGGCCAATGACGAGGGGAAGGTGGTCCACACAGCCTACCTGGACCTCGCAAAAGCCTTCGATACAATACCCCACTCGGGCATTATAGATAAGCTCACCAGCTTAAATATAAACCCCTATGTCACTAGATGGGTTGCAAACTGGCTCAAGGACAGAACCCACATGGTTAGAATTGCTGGAGCCATGTCAGACTCCAAACCAGTTACAAGTGGCATCCCACAAGGCTCAGTCCTGGGACCTCTCCTGTTCGGTATATATTTCTCGGAGGTACAGGCAAATACAGAAGGACTGTGGCTGACCAAGTTCGCAGATGACTGCAAACTGGGCGCTATAATCGACTCACCAGCCGACACAAGCATCCTCCAAAAGGGCCTCATAGAAACAGACAACTGGTGCCAGAGCCATGGCCTCAAGCTAAACGCCAAAAAATGTATAGTCATCCCCTTTGGCAAAAACAAAGTGCCCACAAATTACCACAAAGGTGGTAATCCATTAAGTACGGAAGTAATTAGGGACCTGGGGACCCAAGTTGATAGCAATCTCTCATTTGACAACCACGTGGCCAAAGTGGTTAGAAAAACATTTTATATAGCCCACCTAATCATGAAGAAATTCACATCTAGATCAGGGGAGGTCATCGTGCCTCTTTACTCATTCCTCATCAGGCCCATAATTGAGTACAATGCCCCTTTTGGGATGTACCTTACCAGACACCTGCAGCAACTGGAAAGACCCCAAAAGTACCTCACCAAGAGGATCAAAGGGCTCAAACAGATGCCATATGCTGCCTGGTTAAAGAAACTCCAGCTCTACTCAGTGGCATACCGCCTGCCCAGAGGCGATCTGTGCCTGACATATAAAGCCATGTCCAACCCGGAATTAATGGACATGCTGCACCTCAGAAAATCCAAATCCCATCAAGCTACGCGCTCGAGAGACTTGAACCTCAGCTCTGAAATAAATAGGACATGCTGGAGGGACAGATTCATAACCCAGAGGCTCCCTTCACTCTGGAATAAAATCCCAGTCCAGGTTAGGCAGAGTCCCTCATTGCTTCTCTTCAAGAGGAATCTTGATGAGTGGATGGGGGATCGTAGGTTTACCCGGGTATCACTTCTGTGTCACTGTTAGACAGAGGCATGGTATACTAACCTCAAAAAAGGGCATAGCAAAATTAATTTTAAAATGGGTGGCGAAAGCCAAACACACTCTGGCTAGGCTTATAAATGCCCTAGGGCAGATAGCCTAGTATGAACCTATGAACCTATGAGTTCCATGATGATACGTTCCATGGCCTTGCAGACCAGGCTCATCAAGCTAATGGGAAGGTAGTTCCTGGGGTCCGTCGTGGCTCCCCTTTGTGGAGTGGGATAACCATCGCGGTGCGCCATTCAGTGGGCACAAAGCCTGTGGTGAGGCTATGATTGAAAATGTTTTTTGGGTAGGGTGCCAGCTCATTCTGTAGTTCGTGTAGAACGCAGCCTGGGATATTGTCAGGTCTCATGGATGCTGTGTTCTTGGCTTTGCAGGGTGTGTTTTTTACCTGTGCAGCCGTGATTATAGGAACTTTGCATTCTTCCGATATAGAGATGTGCCCTCTAGGGAGTGAGAGGGGGGTAAAGTTAGCACTAAACCTATCTACCAGGATGTTGGCAATATCAGTTGGTTCTGCATATTTAGTGCCATTGTTCTGTAACTCAGAGCAGATCTGAGTGTTACCATTGAGATTCTTGACATAGCTATAGAATGCTTTGTGGTTGTCTTTAGAGTCGGTGGCAATTTTGTTTTCGTAACTAGCTTTGGAGGATTTTATAAGGGATATCAGCTTCTTACTGAGGTTGATCAGGGAGTTCCTCCAGTCATGGGATTTTACTCTTTTTTGCAACAGTTTCTTTCTTCTGTTGTAGAGTTTGTTTATGGCAGAGGACCACCAGATTGGCTTCCTTTTTTTGGAGGATAGCATCTTGGTTCTATTAGGGATAGCATGATCCATGCACTAGTGTAAGTTCTTATAAAGTGCATTTGTGTAGGATTCAGCAGTCATACCTCTATTGTCCTTCTGCATGGGTGTCATGAAGTTTGCCACTTCTGTCTTAAGAAGTTGGCTTTGGAGAAGTTTTTTTCGGTGGTTTCCCTAATTGGGGATGGGGGCAGGATGTGGATGTCTAGGGTGATTAGCTTGTGGTCAGATCTGACCAACGAGGAATTGACCTCTGGTGTGGAACACCGGTTGCCCATGTTGGTAATGACCAGGTCTAGGATATTGCTACCCCTGGTGGGGGTGTGAATAAGTTGATCCAAGGAGTTGGAATTTATGAATTCCAGAAAACGTTGAGCAAAATAGTTGGTACATGAGTAGTTTTCCCAGTTAATGGTGGGGTAGTTGAAATTGCCCATTATTAGGGTGTTGGGTTGTACCCTAATACTTTCAACTGTATCAACAAATGAGGAGTGGGAATCCTGGGGCATGGTGGGGGATCTGTAGCAAGCTACAATTTGGATTGCAGTCTTGCCCAGAGTTAGTTGCACTTGGATAATCTCGGATGCATTATGTTGTGCAACTAGCCTGGAGGTGTGTATATCCTTAATGAATATGGACATGCCTCCACCTTTACTGCTTTGTTCCGGGTTAGGTGGCCAAAAGGTGTGGTATGAATTATAGCCTGGTAACACAGGGGTGCTCTCCGGAGCTTTGAACCAGGTCTCTGTCACTACACAGATGTCGATGTTTCCCATTTTAAGGAGTGCCTCGAGTGAGTGCATTTTGAGGTTTAGACTTCTAGCATTGAGTAGCATTACCTTCAGATTTTGCTTGCTTGTACCTGTTAAGGGATCATTTGAACCTTGCCTAAAAAAGGCACTATAGGGGTGACAAGTGCCTTAGCCAGTATCCGGAATTCCAAGGGCGACAGGTGCAGGCCATCTCTGGCAAAGCATCGTGGTCTGTCAATCATGCTGTCCCAGGCAGACAAATACTGGATCCCCTTAGAATGACACCAGAAGCTTAGCCAATTGTTGAAGTCAATCATTTTGTCCTTCTACTGTGGTATCATTCTGGGTGATGGCAGGATGCGACTCAGGGCTAGGGTCATACCTGCCTGGGCTACAAGATCGGACAGCTCCTCCATGTGTCTTTTCATGTAGTCCAGGGAGGTACGTCTCAGGTCAATCATACCAACATGGACAATGAAAGTGTCATATTTGTACTTGTTGTGGAGTGACCTGGGTGCGTGCGTTATGTGACGGATCCTGGCACCTGACAGTAACTTTCTCCTTGTTTAGCCTGGTGAGTGGAACATCAGTATGCCTGACTATAGAGTCACCTATGACTAGAGTGTTGGCTACGTTGTTATGCCTTATAGGCTGTGGTTAAGTGGCACACTGAGTTTGTGGGCTATGTGTCATTTAGGTTGTGTTGGGGGTGGAGTTTGCTTGTGTTTCTTTCAAGCATGTACTCACCATAACGTTCAATCTGCATTGTTTTCTTCATTTGTCTTCAACCTGCGGGTATAGGCACTGACATTGGTGCGGAGCCGGTCATATCCAAGCTACGATGTTGAAACTGAGCTCCTCCCCTACCCATAATTCCCATCTCTCCCTCACTACCTCAGATTAAGTTTGCCTGGCAAATAGGTTACTGACCCAAACCCCAAGAAACACAGTGACAGTCAGCAAACTCTAAAGTAGGAGGCACCGAGTGAGAACCGAAGGCATCCTCTGCCAGGACAAGCACTCATGAAAAGGGGGAAGGAGGGAGAGAGGGAAGGTTGAAGACAAATGGAGAACAATGCAGATGGAACATAATGGTGACTACGTAACTTGTTTATCTGACATTGTTGTCTTTATTTGATCTTCAACCTGTGGGACAGAGTCCCCAATTACTTGAGCCATGGGTGGCCCTAACGAAGAATGTTGAGGCTCTGCTCCTAGATGAAATATCCAACTTGTAATGAAATATGAAGGTGTGAGACCTAGTCCACGTACATCAGCGCATATCTCATCAACTGGTACCCTGGAGGAAAAGGCTGATAAGTAGACACAGCCCTGGTGGAGTGTGCTTTCACAGCAGAAGAAAGAGAAGAGGAACACCACGCTTCTTATAAATAAGGGTGATGCATCTCGCAATCCAGTTGGCAATGGTTACCTTGGAAACAGGTGATCCCAATCTAGACTTAGAATATGAGATAAACAGCTGACTGAACTTACATCAAGCATGTGTAACTGATATTCCCTTTTGTTTTGAAATTCTGGAAAGAGAAAGATGAATGACCACATTAATATTCCTTTCTGAAGTGACTTTGGGCATGAAGGAAGGATTTGGCCTAAGAGAAACATGATCTTTGTGAAAAGTAAGGTACGGGGGTTGAATGCAAAGTGCTTGTAATTCAGAAACCCACTTAGATGAAATAAAAGCTACCGATAGAGCCATTTTCCATGACAAAAACTGTACATCCACTCTTGCAGAATGCTCAAAGGGAGACAACACCAACACTTGAAGTACAAAGGTTAGGTGCCCCAAGGAAGGACCATGTCCTTAACTGGAAGCCGTAAAAGAAATGTTACTTTCAAAAAGGCCTTGCACACTCAGTCAAGTATTGTAAATTCTGAGGTAAACTGGGCACTGCTGTGCTCATCCCTTGAGAATGGTTCCAGGTACAGAATCTTTTCCATTTTTCAGCATAAGATTTTCTAGTACTAGGCCTCCTTCCCTCTAAAATGATATTCATCACTGGTTTAATGAGGGATGGTAAAGGAGAGATTAGGTAATTAGTCAGGCTGTTAGGTTCAGTGTTTAAAGCTGAGGGTGCAGAATCTGGTTCTCCTGCTGAGACAGCAGAGTGGGAGTCTGCGGCAGGTGCCATGGGGCCCACAGTGACACACTGCGCAGGAGGGGGTACCAGTGTAGGCGTGGCCAATCTGGTGCAATCAAAATCATCCTTGGTTTGTCTTGGTTGATCTATGGAGAGCAAAGGCTGTAGAGGAAAGGCATAAACTGTTAGGTTTTTCCAGCTGAAGGGCAGCGCATCCACTTTCCAAGCTTGTCTTGTGGGGAGTCCTTGTGCAAAATTTTTCCAATTGATAGTTCTGTGGGGGAGGCAAACAGGTCTATATCTGGGCTCCCCCATTTGCTTGTCAACATGTTGAAAATTCTTGGTTCCAGTTTCCACTCGTGTGGGTCCATGAGATTTCTGCTTAGTCCGTCTGCCAGTGTATTTAGTTTTCCTGGCAGGAATTGAGCTTGTAGATGCACTTCGTAGCTCAAGGCTGTGTTCCAAAATGCCATGGCTAGTCTGCAGAGGGGGCTAAGAATGTGTACCCTCCTGCTTGTTTATGTACCACATAACAGTGGTGTTGTCCATCTTTACCATTATCTGTCCTGGAAGAATGTGGTCCTTGAAGGCTGTCAGAACACTCTGTACAGCTAACATTTCTTTTAGATTGATGTGCAGGTGGATTTGACTTGGGTTCCATTTGCCCTGAATGCACTTCCCTGCCAAGTTCACCCCCCCCCCCATGCATAGTCTGATGCATCTGTTGTTAGGGTGTAGGTGGCAGGGGGTAGTGTGAATGGTAGCTCCTTGTTTTGGTGGCAGGCCTCTGCCCTCCAAAGGGACTCTAGGCGTAGGCAAGGTATGATAGGAATCATTGCTTCTAGATCCTGAGAATGTTGACACCATAGGCTTTTTAGATACCATTTTGTCAAGTGAATTTATTTCTCTGGCATGAGGAAAGCCATCTGGGAAGTTGTATTCAAGCTTGTTCCCAGGAATATAATTTGATGACAGGGTACCAGGTGTGATTTCTTTTCGTTTATAGTGTACCCCAGACAAGTTAGCATCCTTTGTACAAAAGCCAGATGATTCAAAAGTATGTCCTGGCTTTCTGCCTGAATTAGACAATCGTCCAGGTATGGGTATACTTGAATATTTCTTTGACTGGAGCTAGGCACTTTGTGAATACCCTGGGTGCAGTAGATAAGCCAAAGGGCAGTGTAGAGAACTGATAGTGCGTGTAGCCTGCTTTGAAGCATAGGTATCTTCTGCAAGATTCCCTGATTGGGATGTGCAGGTATGCTTCCTTTAAATCTAGTGTTGCCAATCGGGCATCTTTGCCTAGCATAGGAAGCAATTGGTGAAAAGTCAGCATCTTGAATTTTGGAATCACCAAAAAGATGTTTAGAGTAGACAGGTCCAGGATCGGATGTCATAAATTGTCTTTTTTGGGTACCAGGAAAAGTCTCGAGTAGAAACCTTGTCCCTTTTCCTCTTCTGGTAATAAATGAATAGCCCCTATGCTTAAGAGAGAGAGTACTTGCTTTTCGGCCTCTGCCCACTGATTTGGAGGTAGACCCGGCCAACCTCTTGGAGTTGGTATCATGTGGAAGTGAAATCTGTATCCTTGGGACATTGTATTTAAAACTCATTTGTCCTGGGAAATGAGTCCCCAGTTCTTTGCATGAAGTGCAATCTTTCCCCCCAAAGGGGCAGTCAGTTGACAAGTGCTTGGAAGTTTTAAAAAGAAGTCATTGAGACAGTTTACCATAGGGGGGAGTTTTACTACTCCCAGGTTTGGAAGTGGAGTCCCCCACTGCTTAGTCCTGTGCGTACCCTGGGACTGAAGCCTGGATACTCTGCTGGATCTGGGTTTGGACTGAAAAGGTCTGGAAGAGGCAGGAAAGGACCAGTTCTTAGAAGGCCAATGCCTACTAAATCTCGGAGGTTGTACTTGTAAAAAATATTTAACGGTTTGCATAGATTTAGCTTTTTCCTCCATCTTTTTAAGAAATTCTTCTGCCGTGTTGCCAAACAGGCGGTCCTGATTTAAGGGAGTATCCAGTAATTTCGCTTTAACATAATCTGGCAAGGATTGCTCCTTAAGCGAAGCATGCCTTCTAAGTACAGACCCAGTTACAGCAGCCCTGCAAGATACCTCTAGTGAATCAAAACCACATTGCAACGTATGTTTACCAACTTGTTTAGCAGAATGCATTAAATCCTGTAAATCCTTATTTTCAGCACAATCAGGAATCAACATCATTTTCTGTTTAAGCAATCCAGTAATATGCTGCTGATACTTTAACATATGAAACCGGCAATTCAGGGCCCTAATGGCCAAAGTTGCAGAAGTGTATTACTTCTAACCCCATCTATCCAGCACCCTGGAGTCTCTATCAGAGGAGGTAGGATTTTTGGAAGTAGAAGCTTTAATGTCCTTGGGTCCCTGTGAAATGGTTTCAAGATCCGCAGTAGGAATTTTGAAAAGGAACTTGTGAGAGTCAGAAACCCTGTAATATCTATCAGGTTTTCTGGGAGCAGGAGGTAAAGAGTCATTGGCCATGCTAGATTCCGAAAAGGCATCATCAACAATGTCCAGTACAGGAGGTATAGCGAAAGGACTGTGCTGAGGCAGAAGTAAAAAAAATCCCTAAGCCTTTTTTTAGAAACAGAGAAATCCTGACTTTCCCAATGAAAATGCTCCCTGAGAGTATGCAAGGTTTCACCCAAAAGAGAAATCCTCTGGGGGAGATGCAGAGGGAATAGAGTCCTCAGCATCAGAATCCTCATAGGTAGATAGGGGTAAATCCTGGTCATCAGAGGAAACAGAAATTTCAGAATCCTGGTCAGACGTATCATAAGCAAACTCAGTCCTAGGTCTCTTAGAGGGGGAAGGTTGGCTTCCCCTGATTAAAGTAATAAGGTCTTCAGTCATTCTTATCATTTGTTTTTTAGGCATACAGGCCTGACCATGCAGTCTGGGCGTCAGTTTTCTAGGCAAAGTTTGAGTTTTAGGCCTTGAAGAAGAATATGGAGTTGGTTTATTATGCAAGTCAGTAGGCCTGAATACACACTCAATAGTCGGCGCCTGCACAGAGGCTCCGGATGCATCCAAGGTAGTGACATCCGCAGGTTCCACAGTTGAAGCATCTCGCAGCATACCGGACTCCGAATGGGTCTCAGTAGAGGCCTGTGAATCTGAAGTAGCGGGTATCAGGGGCTGCAAAAGCGCCTCACTGAGTACCAGTGCCTTGGCGGCCTGTCTCCATCTTTATTTTTGCGTTTTTTCAGAATGTCAGTAGTCGGATGGCTTCCCAAAGACGTATCAGGATAATTAAACTGAGCACCAAAATATTTAGAAGCGAAAAAATTTACTAACGATGGATAGTTCGTGGTTTAAATAAAGCACAAAACAGACAGTGAGGTATGTCTAGGTCAGGGCCTAGGCAAGGAATACAGTACGAATGAAAATTTATTTTTATGAGGTATTTACTTTCCGCAAGAAATGCCATTATTTACTTTTACTGACATTGGTTTAGAGCAAGAAAAAGTTTCCCCAATGGGGTACTTAGCTTTTAGTTGAAGACTTTGGTTCTGAAATTCAAAAATGAAAATTTCAGGAGTCGGCCGACCAGCACTTGCGAAATGCTTCTGCTTCGAGCACCGCATGGCAAGAAAGACTGATGTAATGACGCCGGCTGCATGTTTTATACCCCTGAAGACCTGACGTCACGGAAGAGGAGACAGCAACTGACGTAGGACCCAAGACTTTGTTAATCAGGCCAATTGAGGGCTACTGCAAGCAGATAACCCAAATGTGATGACTGCAACAGTGAAACAAGAAGAACATCTGCCAACCTATTAGGTATAACAATAGATGACAAACTTACCTTTGAGCCACATATTCATAACACAATAAAAAAGTAATCTTCAAATTAGGCAAACTATATAGGCACAAATTATACCTCAACAAGCAAACCAAAGCTAAACTAGAAATCACCCTACTCCTCCCTTCCCTCCTATATGGAAGTGCTATCATTACCAATTTACTCTCATCCCTTAGTAATAAGCTGCAATCCTGCTATTATAAAATAGCTATACCTGCCCTCAGGAAAACCTAACCACACACACCACTTGAAGCAATTGCAGAATTCAACTGTCTCGAATTCTCGAGCCATCTTTCTTATACCCAACTAATACTAGCACATAAACTAATTTTCAAACCCCACCTCTGCCCAGCACTTCACTCAGTCGTACAAACATACACTCCCGGTCGGTCGCTTAGATCATCTCAGAAACAACTAATAAAGGTTATAAAACCAAACAAAAGAGCTGGACAAAGTCTATACTCCTATAATATAGCCAAACTTTGGAACACATTACCCTCCCATATAACTCTAATGGAATCTTCAAAACTCTTTAATCATCACTCAAACTACACTACCAAAAAAACTTATCCTGTCACCGCACAACAATCAGACTTCCACAGCCTCCGCACCTCATGCTAAACTATCCTAAGTGGCAGTCACAATTTACCTCAGTATATATTACTGCCCTTTACTGCCTGACTTTTCCCTCCTTCTCCCTACCTCATACTAAACTATCCTATGTGACAATCACAACTTACCTCACTATATACTACTCCCCCTTTACTCATTGGCTTTACTCTCTCCCTTGCTTCGAAACCTTCTGTGAAATTTTATCTGAATATGGAACTATAAATATGTTCTTTTTAAATGTACTATATTGAATGTACTACCAACTATGGTATATAATGTGCAAATGTTTTTTAAAGTCTTAAATGTCTTAAAGTTCTTTATTTTTGAATGTACTACCATGGAGCTTTTCTCCCCGGACCTCCACTGAAAATGGGTCAATGGCCCAGTGGACTTTCTCAGTCAACAAATGGCAATAAATAAAATAAATATTAGCTAGAGAGAGAGATGCTAAAAATGTCTTCCTTTATAGTCTCACAATACTCTACTGTACTTAGTCATCTGTAAGGAAAACGAGATAATTCAGTTGAAAAATAACCTGGTTTGTACTTAACAAATGACAACAAATTACTGATATTAATACATTTCTGGTCAACTTATTTACATTGTTTAGGTTTCACTTTTGTTAAGTTCAGCTCAACATTTTTTTAAAGTGCAATTGTATACAAGCACTGAAATAAACAAACCACCTAAAACGTGTGCAGTATTATGTTAATTCTAAAGAGACAATTTGCAAAACAAAAGAAACACTGAAAGATATGTTGTTTATTTATTTGCCGTTTGTTTACTGAGATAGACCGACTGGCCCATTTTCAGCGGAGGCCCAGGGGGAAAGCTCCCAACAGATGCAAGTAACAAAAGACACAGGTTGTAATCTTATTCAGTAGTAACATAAACAGAAGAACAGAACTTATACATAATACATATACAAATTATATGCAAAAAGGCATATATAAAGGAGGATAAGTAGTACATAAAAATAGCAGAAAAAAAGCATTTGTTTAATGTATCATACATATATAATTAGGAATTTATATAGATGTGACTATTTCTAGTATGCAAACAACTGTACATGGTGTAGGTGAAGAGCTTTGGTACAATGAAGTAAATAGGGTGGTAGTGTAAAAATTGGACAGAGTATCTTGAGAGAGAAAGTAAGGTGATATTCGTGATAAGTTTATAAGTGAGACAAGATAGACATATATCAAGTAGAAAGAAAACAACTACAGAGGAAGACAGACGAGTAAGAGAAAAACCAATACAGCTGGATGTCAGCCAGGAGTTAGACAGAAGGGAATGATAGTCAACCAGGAGTTAGACAAGAGCAGAGCCAAGAATTAGATAGATGGGACTTTAGAAGAATTACAAACTGTGAATGACTGGCAGTGGTTAGGATGTGCTAGTTCCAAGTCATAGATATTCGATCAACGAGCATCTCCAAAGTGATTGTTAGCTTTTGTGACTTGTGATAGAAGTTTGTTAGAAGATCTCAGGTGTCTTCTGTTAGACTGAGGCTGAAGTAGGTTACGGAGTGCTGGACACTTGTCAGGCTGGTATATTATGCCATGGGCCATTATAAGTTGGGTGAAAGTTAGGTAATTAAGTAACTCAAGCCAATTTACTTGGCTAAGGCACTGCAGTGATGGGATCTATGTGGTAAGTTTATAGCAAATCTGGCAATCTTATTTTAACAAGCATCTAGTTTTATTAAACCTGTTTTCTTCAGATTGGTGAAGACAGAAGAGGGAGGCATAAAGAAGAGAAGAGAGTAGATGAGTCCTGGCAATAGATTGTCTTGTGAAGTCGGTGAGGTAAGGTTAAATTCTGTAAAGTGAGCTTAGTTTAATACGGACTTTTTTGTGGTAAGAGACATGTCTTTGTCAGATCTCATGTTATTATCGACTGTAACCTCAGGTAGCTTAGTGTGTGATACAGGTTCAAACTTGCAATTGTTAGAATTATATATCTGACAAGGGGAATGCAAATCTGAAGTTTTGTTACTTGAAAAAAGTTTAGTTTTGTTGGGGTTCAGAATTAACAGAGTCAGAGAGCCAAGATTCTACTGCTGTGAAGGAAAGTTGGGTTATTTCTAGGAGTTTAGAGAATGAGGGGGCAGAACAGACAAGTGTGGAATCATCTGTGACTGTAAAATTGTAGATAGGTGAGTGGCAGTGTGGAACCTGTTGAAGAAAATGCTACACAGGAGTGGACCCAAAATAGAATCCTGTGGAACAGGTGACAGAGAGGATAAATTGCATTGCCATTTTACAGCTTGTTGTCTGCCAGGTAATTCTGGAACCATGTGAGGGATGTATAGCTTAAATTAAGGGATGAAATTTCATTAAGAAGTTTTTGCTGGGAGACGGTATTGAATGCTTTTGAAATGTCTAGGAATATGGAGGAGACTTGATAACCGTTATTTCTGTATTGGTTGACGGTGTCTGTGAAGGTTAGGAGAGCTGTAGTGGGTTGGGAAGCCATGTTAGGAATTAGTTAGAAGATTATTTGATAGCAAATAGTTCAGGAATTGGGAATGGATTCATTTTTCTAAGATTTTTGATAGTGGAGATAAGATTACTATTGGCCTAAAATTAGAAAGATCTGTACATGTCCCTCCTTTATGCAGTGGTGTGATGCAAGCTATTTTCCAGATTTTGGGAACATACTGTTAATTATGGAGCAAATGATCAAAATGGAGATTGGACAGGAGGTAGAATTGTCAGCTATCTTCAGGTATTCACAAGGTAAATTATCAGCAGCAAGAGAAGTAGGTCCAAGTCTGTTGAGTAGTTTCTTTATGGTGCTGGTTTGAACAGGTTTGAAGAAGAAGGCACTGGATGGGTCTTTTGTAGTTTTAGGAATAGTTAGAGGTGAGCCGTTGTTAGTGTTGGTCAAAGTTAATATGGAGCTAGTGAAACATAGGTGGAGTGGCTACACTGTCTACATTGTTTGTAGTGGTAGGTGTTGGGGTTATGGAATTACCTGACTTTAGCAGCCCAAAATTTTTGGGGGGTGTTTTTATATTTGTGTTGTGTTGCAATGTAATAGGATTTTTTTGCAATTTTTAACCAGTTTCTTGGCTTTATTTCTTAGTTTCCAGTAATTATCTAGAATAGTTTAATTTTTGTTGGTCTGGTAGTGTGCCCAAGCTTTATCTCTGGTTTAAGTAGTAGCTTAGTTTCCTTAGTCAGGAAGCATAGTTTGTCTTAATTTTAATGGTTCTAGGTGGTGCTTAACTGTTGAGTATGTCTAAAAATATATTATTAAAGTATATCACTGCATTATCTAGTAGGAGTGGTATTAATTGGGTCAAGTCGCATTGCTGTAAGGTTGACACAAATGTTTGAGGTGAGAAATGTTTTGTTACGTATTAGTCTATATGAAGTTTTTTTTTGGGGGGGGGGTGTAGATATTGTCTGATGAGGTAGGTGGGTAAGATGGTCAATAATAGTATCTGGAAGGCAACCTGACTTGAAGGCAAGAGTAGGTTTATTGGTTAATATCCAGTCTAGTAGTGACTGTCTTTTATTTTTTGCCAATTCTAGTTGGGGATTGAATTAGCTGGGAGAATCCATACAAATTTATGAAATTTGCAAGATTGTCTGAGATGCAGGAAAGCCAGTCTGTATTGAAGTCACCCATTACAACAGTTTCTTGAGAGAAAGATAAAGACGACCAGTGGAGGAAGTCCTTAATTAAAGTGGGGTTGTTAACAGGAGAGATGTAGACTGCTACAACAGTTATGAATTTCTGCGAGTTTATTTCAAGTCTAGTAAATAGTATTTCTACATTTCTGAAGTTAGGAACGCTAGGTTCTAGACGTTGAAGTTTCAGTGTGTTTTTGTAAATAATAGCTAGACCTCCACCGCGTTTGTTTAAGCTGACTAATCTATGGGTGCTGTAAGCCTTGAGTTAGAATTTCATGGTCCCTTATCTCAGGCTTTAGCCAGGTTTCAGTTACATTTACTGTATCAGGGGAGTACAGTGAAGGAGATGCATGACATTCATGTGTTTTGTTCACTATGCTCCTGAGATTCAAGATTTGAAGTAACAGGTCTGACTTTTTAAGGGTAAGGTTAGTAGTAGTAATGTCAGGATGTGGAAGGAGTGATGCGTTTAGGTGTAGTGGATTAGTTTTAGGGTCTGGTTTTAAGTGTATGTTAAGTTTGAGGTTTAATCTAACCTACACTACTTAGATTGGGTGCCTGAATGCAAGTTTAGTAAATTTATGCAGTAGAGGTATGGTATATTGGTGTGTATATCTATATGTAAAAAATGCTACTGTGGTGGAGTTAAAGGTTTGGTGCTATATGAAAGTGTATAACTTTAGCATAGAGTGGTAAGGGATTTGAGTTTATACAGGAAGGGTAATGTAGGTAAAGGTGGTGATGGTAAGATCTAACAATAGAGGTCAGGATAAAAAAACTCAAGAAAGAAATGTTGAAGAAAAACATTTTAAATAATGGGGTGATTTCTGTTTTGGGCTGTTTGTAAGAGAAAAATCACAAGGTCCCCAGATAATTCACAGTAATTGTAGACTACAAATAAAGGCAACCTATTTGCTGTCAATACCCATGGCTGCATAAGTGGTGAAGCATAACAGTCTATTACAGGGAATAGTGTTGTTCAGGTGCAAGTTAGTAAAATGCATCCAAACAAAACTGGAAAGTTTAAAATGATATAACATATAGACATATAAGTACATTTAAAGATGTAACAGCTTACTTAATATCCACAATACATTAAAGTAGATAGTTGCTAGCATTATAAAAAGTCTAACAAAACTGTCCAAGATATTGAAAATTCAATCAGACTTGTCAATAGCCTTTAACTCCTAAATTGTTTTTGTCATCATTTACAAAATGAATTGCACCTTTCCTGTAGCTATTTTATATTTGAAATGTGGCGAGTCTTCCATTTTTATCCTTACGTTTTTTCTTATTTTTTTTTTTTATTTTATATTTTATAAAGCACTTAGTAGATGTGAACAGTGTTGTTATGGAGGGAGGCATCACAAAGGGTAAAAGAAAAGAAGTTATGTCTTACCATAATGTTCCATCTGTATTGTTGATCCTCATTCTGCCATTACGTGTGGGTATCGGTTCCGATCTCGGAACCGAGCTGGCCATCTTCCAAGCTCGCGTCAGCTACAAACTCTCGAGCTAAAAACTCTTACCCAGACTTCCCCTCTCCCTGTTACCTCAGATTGAGTTTGCAAGTCAAAAGAAGGTAGAGGCTACCTCTGGTCAAATGACCTAATAGAACCGGATGGTGAGATCCACTAGAAGCCACAGGAGGGGGAAGGAGGGAGGGTCGTAATGACTGAACGAGGATCAACAATACAGATGGAAAGTTATGGTAAGACATAACTTCTTTATCTGATATTGTTAATCCTTGTTCATTCCTTACATGTGGGGCAGAGTCCCCAGCTACCTCTACTTCTGGGAGGCTCTCATGGAAGGACATTCCTGAGCACCATAGAACCAAAATATGCTCTTCCCCTGGAGGCCAAATCCAATTTGTAATGATTGATGAAGGTATGAGGAGTACCTCAAGTTGCAGCTGCACACATATGTCATGTAAAGAAGCTCTGGCATGGAAGGCAGCAGAAGTTGCCACCGACCTTGTAGAATGAGCCTTTATGGTAGTAGGTAATAGAATATTACGTTGTGTATAAATGAAGGTCACACAGTCTTTCAACCATCTAGCCAATGTGACCTTAGCAACAACACATCCTAATATAGGTCCAGAATAGGCCAAAAATAACTGGTCTGATTTATGAGAGGCCTTAATCCTCTTCAAGTAGAAGCAAATTTGCCTGTGAATATCTAGGGTATGTAGGCAATACTCTCCTTTGTTTGAATAGTTGGGGAATAAAACTGGCAATTCAATGGTTTGATTAATGGACATTTCAGAAACCACTTTTGGCAGAAAGGAAGGATTAGTTCTCAAGGACACTCTATCTCTATGAAAAATCAAATATGGACTCTTGATGCATAAGGCTTGACGCTCAAGAGATACGTCTGGCAGAAGTAATGGCGACCAAAAACAAGGTTTTCCATGACAAGTATTTGAGGTCGCAAAAAGAAGCTGGTTCGAAAGGTGGCATTATCAAAGCTTGTAGGACTAATGACAGGTCCCATGGTTGAATAGGATCTTTAAAAGGGAGTTTTAGATGATTCACACCTTTTATGAAGGTCTTGCATAATTTTTGTGACATAAGAGTGGAGTCTTGGACACCATCATGGAAATTAGATATTGCAGCCAAATGAACTCTAATGGTAGAGGCCAATAGACCGGATTGAAATAGGTCGGCTAGATACTCCAGTACTATCGACACTGGTGCAGAAAAGGGATCTACCTGCTTTTCTTTCAGCCAAAAGGTAAATCTTTTCCACTTGCTTAGATAAGTAATTCTGGTGGAAGACTTATGAGATGCAATAAGAATGTCACGTACTGGCAAAGAAAGATTATTCTGCCTGGCAATCAAGGGAATTGGAGGAGCCAAGCTGTGAGCTTCAGGCTGTCCAAGTTGGGGTGAATCAGATTCTGCAGATGGGAGATCAACCCCGGGGTTGGATGGAGAATCCATTGTTGATCTAACAGGTGAGGCCAAAGGAAGGGGAACCAAATCTGACAAGGCCAATATGGTGCTATGAGGATCACTTTGCTCTTCAACCGGCGGGCTTTCTTTAGAAACTGGGGAATAAGGGGGAGAGGTGGAAATGCATAAAGTAGACCTGAGGGCCCATCGTGGACTAGAGCGTCCCTGGGTGGCTGTCCCGAAGGGGGAAATCAGGGTGAAGAAGTTGCTGCATTTGTAGTTGGTCGGGGACGCAAAGAGGTCGCAGCAAGGCTGAAGATCTCCGCCACTATCAAGGGATTCAGGGACCACTCGTGAGGTTGTAGGATGCACCTGCTGAGTCTGTCTGCTATCACGTTGGAACTCCCGGGAATGTGCATTGCTAGAAGAAAACGGTTGGTAGCCATCACCCATTGCCATATCCTCATGGCCTCTCGACAGATTGGGTAAGATTTGGTTCTGCCCTGTTTGTTGATGTACCAGACCACCGCCATGTTGTCTGATTGTATCGCAATAGTCCCAGACGCGGGCAGGGGATGGAATGCTTGCAATGCCAGAAGCACGGCCCTCAGCTCTAGAACATTTATATGCAGATGGAGCTCCAATTCGACCCAAGTACCTTGGACTGTCCGTCCCTGACATAGCCCCCCCACCCCATCACGGAGGCGTCCGTGGTCACTGTAACCTGTGAGTTACCAGAATCTTGGCTGAAAGAGGATCCTGAAAAGGATACCATTGGGTGAGCAGTAGCCATTGTAAAAGCCTCATGTGAAACCTGGCCAGGTGGACAATGATGATGGAGGATGCCATGGAACCCAAAAGCTGCAGGACAGAGTGAGCTGTAGATTTCTCCCTTGAAAGGATTGGGATCAGTTATTGCTTTATCCTTAGAATTCTGTGCTATGGAATGGATGCTCTGCAATTATTTGTATCCAAGATGACCCCTATGAATTCTGTCGACTGAGATGGGGTGAGATTGGATTTTTGCCAGTTTATGGTTATGTCTAGCCTTTCTGCAGCGAGGAGAGAGTATGCCAGGGCTTCTTCCAATAGATGTCTGGTGGGGGGGCGGAGATGAGCCAGTTGTCTAGGTATGGAAACACCTGGAATCCTTGTAGTCGCAAGTGAGCTGTGATGACTGCCATGCACTCTGTGAACAATCTGGGGCTGTAGAGAGTCCGAAGGGTAGTACGAACTGGTAGTGACTGGCTCCCACATGGAAGCGCAGAAATCTTCTTGATGGCCTGTCCACGTTTATGTGGTAGTACGCATCTTGAAGATCTATCGAGCACATCCAATCGTCTTTCTCCAAAAGCAGGAGGATAGACTGTATTGTGACCATCTGGAATTTTTGTACTCTTACAAACTTGTTCAATACACTGAGATCGAAAATTGGTCTCCAGTCCTTGGTTTTCTTTAGCACCAAAAATAATCTTGAGTAGAATCTGGATCCTATCTGGTCTGGGGGGACTATTTGGATGACTCTTTTTCTTAGCAGCTTTGATATCTCTAATGCTGCTTCTTCCCTTTGACTGGTTGGAACGTCGGGTAAGTTTGTTGGGGGGGGCAGGACAAAGATTGAAGGGAATATGATAACCTCTGGTCATTATCCTTTGTACCCAAGAATTGGTGGTGATGGTTAGGCAGGCAGAAGGGTACAAAGAGAAACCACTCCCAACCACCTCCAGAGGAAAGCAGTGGGGCTGCTCTTCAGGAGCGCTGGTAGGATTGTCCAGGAGAGTCCCTGGAACCCTGGTTACGTGGACCCCTTCTGCTCAGAAAAGGACATCTTCCCTGTGAGTTTCCCCCTCTGTCTCTAGGGGAGAACTCGGCCTGCGTGTCACGGAAAGGACCCTGTGACTTTTTGTACCATATCTTCCCACTCTTCTGGTTTCTGGAGAAAGCCTGTTGAGGTGAAGAATAACAGACACCCACGGCAGAAAGGGTCTTACCATCCTGTTCACATCTGGCCAGTGTGCTTTTAACCTTGGGTCCAAACAATGAAGAGGCTTCAATGGGAGCATTGAGAAAGGAAGCCTTGAAGGGTTCCGCGAAATTACATATGTGCATCCAGGCGTGTCGTCTCAGAACAATGCCTGAACTCACCGCTCTAGCTGCTCCTTCTGATGCGTAAAATATCAGGCGCATGGAGGAGTTAGATATCGATTCAATGGTGGCCAGCTGAGAGGCCACTTTGTCACGGACCTTATCAGACACAGCACCAGCCAATGTTTCAGACAGCTCAGAAATTAAATATCTTTGAAGCCTGGTAGTGTGCCATATAGTTCAGGGACCTGATTGCAAAGGTCGCTGATGCAAAGGTATGCTTCCGTATTCTGTCCAGAGCCCGGGAATCTTTGTTGGGTGGATGGACAGTCTGGCATTCTTCTTCCGCCAGGTCCTTCTTAGTTGCGGCCGCCACCACCAAAGCATCTACAGGAAGACCTTTGGACCAATGAGGGTCAGTAGCAGGAGGGGACAAAATTTTATCTGGCCTCGGGGGAATGACCTCAACCTTCGATGCACGCTGCACGATGAGCCGGACCAGTACGTCGGCAGGTGGAGTAACCCAGGAGGTAGGGGGTCGGGCGTGAAAGGCCTGCAGGAACACAGACTCTTCAGAGGTCGGGTTCAAGGGCTGCCAGTCACCTCTCTGTTTAAGAATTTCAAAAATATCACCAAAGGATACCTCAGAGGGTCAGTGAGGGGACCCTTCCCCATCATCAAAGTCTGTGTCTTCAGTAAGGGACTCCTCAGTGGAGTCCATGTGCTTCCTCTTGCACAATCTTTTTTAATGAACTTCCTCAGAGGGAGAAGCTGAGGAAGACAGTGCAAAAGGGGTTTCCTGTGGGAGTACATCCTGAGGCCCTTGCGCCTGGTGTCCACCAGGAGCGACTTGTGTACATAGTGGTCCAGAGGAGGGCAGAAAGATTGATAACTCAGGATTGCCAGCCGACGCCAAAGCCTTCTCCATTAGCTGGAAGGCCGGTCCACCTGAAGAAGGGTGAGTGTCCGGGATAGGGGTCACCCCCCCCTAAGTGGCTCAGCCTGCTGACTCGGGAGTCCCTGGATGGCTGTGAAACACCAAATTACGTATGCCACAGCTGACATCCTGGGTCGTAGCAAAACTCTACTGCCACAAAGGCAACTGCGGTTCCTTAGTGAGATCCATAAAGGGAACCGTAGAGAGGAACACTGTGCTATATCAAGGGGCTTCAAAGGCAATGAAGGAGGAGAATAAGTAGGGGTCTTTGGCAAAGGGTGATCACCTCCCAAGGAAGGATAGGTACTGGGGGGCGGGATACCTCTGGCCAAAAGCACGTGACCCACAAGATGCAACACGTCATGTTCAGAGAGGCTTCTAGTGGATTTCACAGACACGGCTGAGGGAGAGTCAGGTCTATCCAAAGATGGAGCAAGCTTGGTGCCCACCTTGCAGGTCTGCACCGAAAACAACGGGGCTGTAAGGGACTGAACTACAGGTGTCTGCACTGAGGAAATCATAGGTGCCGAAGTCATGGTCTGCACCGACGATAAGGTCAGTGCCGAAGTGGTTGTCGGCGCTAAGGCTGGAACCGAAAAAATCGGTGCCGATAACTGAATTGTCAGTGCTGAGAGGGTAGTCGGTGCCGGGTAAGTTGTTGGAGCTGATGCTGTAACAGTCTGTATTGACTGGATAGTCTGTGACGGTGGAGAAGTCTGAACCGAGGAGCCCCTCGGTACCGATACAGTAAAGGACATGTTAGTCGGTGCCAAAATCGCAGATGGTGCTGATAGCCTCGCTGCCGAACATCTAGGCACCGAAAGCGCTGGAGCCGAAGAAGTCAGATCCGAAGTGGAAACCTTAGCTTTCTTGGGTCTCGGTTGGTGGGAGTCCCCAGCTGGGGACGAAGGAAGAGACTTGGCCTTTATATGTTCATCACTCTTTTTCTTATGGTATCTTGGAGGGGATGAAGCCTCCGACCCAAAAATAGGCTCTGAAAAGGGGAATTTAATTAGCCCTTTCAATAACAATTTATTTTTTCTCTCAATCAACGTCCTGTTAGAGAAATTCTTACAAATCCCACAGGGCGGGTCAACTGTTAAATGAGGCACACCCAAGCAATAAAGACACAGGGAATGTGCATCTGAAGTAGGTAATTTATGGCCACAATCTGAACATCTCTGAAATCCTGGACTACCTTTTCTATCTGCCATGTCAGGAAAGAAGGAAAACCAGAAAAAAATACCAGCAATGTTACAAGAAATACCTGAAGGTAAGGAGGAAAGGGGTTTACCAACGATGGTAAAAAAGAAATTACCTCGCGGTAAAGAGGAGGAAGGAGATGGAAAAAAATCCAAGAAGGGATAGTCGCTAAATGCGATAAGGTAAGAGAAAACTACCTAGTAACTTTTCTGTGAGAAAAAGTTTTTAGATTAGTATGATGAAAAATATTGTACTTCGCTCAAGAGAAGTAGCTTGACACGACCGAATGGCGATGTGGCAAACTAAATCTGAGGTAACAGGGAGACGGGAATTCTGGGTAAGAGTTTTTAGCTCAAGAGTTTGTAGCTGACGCGAGCTTGGAAGAAGGCCGTCTCGGTTCTGTGGTCGGAACCGATACCCACACGTAAGGAATGAACAAGGATTAACAATATCAGATTACATGTTTCACCTCCTGTTTATCAAAAGGTTTCAAGTCCAGGCTATCACCAACCTCACAAATTAGAGAGCTGGAAATCAGTACTCAATGATCAGAGGCTTACTGTTAAGAAAAAAGTCCAAGCTAGTTAATAAAGCAGTAACTTTACAGAATGGGACTGACAGGTTCGTTCGAATGGTAAGAAGCAACTACCATTAGCCAACTGTCAAACAGTTTATGTTTATGTTTATATTTATGTTTAAGCAAGTAAAATAACAAAACACCATAAGTAATGTAAAAATCCTTGAAAAGTCTCACCAGAAAAACTCTTCTGTCAACTCCAATTTCATCAAATCCTTAAAAGTGAAAAGCAGTCCCTGACACCAAAATAGAAATCCAAACCGTAAAATTAAAAGCTACTTCTAGGTATGGAGTACAGAGTTCAATACTGGAGTCACTGCTGAATATAGCTCCAAAAACACTCCCTGTTTCCTCTTCAAGAGCACAAGTGTCCAAAATAAGTACAGCAAGAATCAGACTTTCACAACATGAACAGGAACGTCAGCTCCAATCAACACTCGCAAACAGGATCCAACGCTGTACTTAAAGAGAGAGACCCAAAAGGAGAACTGATAAGACTTTTTGGTTTATATATGATGGAATTCACTGATACTTTTATCTTGCTGGCATTGCAGCATCATGGAAGCATATATAACATGCAGTTGGAGGACTTATCCACAAGTCCAGATCTGGTGAACCAAAAATAAATAAATAAATAAAAATTGTCAAGCCGACCGACTGGGTCACCAGGGAACAGAACAGATTCCTCTGTCTCTCACAATTCTCCTCTTTTTAGCTTAAGTTTCTTTCCTTTTCATTAATTTCATTTTATTTTTGAGTTTTGGCATTGGTTTCCTTTTTTCCGCCCCCCCCCCCCAGTCTCAGATTTGACTGTTCCATATCTGCAACGTCCTCCAAATCAAATTCCATGAAGCAAATCTCATCATAAAGTCAGTCCAGAGTCACAAACTACAGTTGTGTACACTTACCATAAATGGAGATGTGCGACTGTATTCACTGTTGCAGTCATCACACTTGGGTTATCTTGCCAGGGGTAGCCCTCAGTCGGCCCGAATACCAGAGGCTTAGTATTTCTGCATCAGTTGCTGTCATTGCAGGACTGACGTCAGGTCGTCAGTGGTATAAAATCAGGCAGCTGACGCCATTACATCAGTTTTTCTTGCACCAACTGTCAGGAGACCCCAAATAGGGAGCTAGGTTATGGTGGAAGACCACCACCAGTAGACAGCAAATACCACAAGTTCCCTGAAAGGAGAGAGGAAGAGAGAAAGAGACAAGGGGGGTGGAGGGTGGGAAACCAAGACTGCAACAGTGAATACACTTGAACATCTACATTTATGGCAAGTGTACACATCTGTACTATGTTCTTCGTGTTTCACCGTTGAAGTCATCATACTTGGGTTGATTCCCAAAGCTGAAGAAAAGGGTGGAGGCAGTCAAAAAGACTGGGGGCTAGCTAGGATGCCCTGCAAGACTGTGGTGGCAAAGCCTGCCCTGGATTTGGAGAAGATAGGCAGGTGGTAATGCTTGGTGAAGGTATGAACAGAAGTCCAGGTTGCAACCTCCAGGATGTCCTGGTGGGGACCCCTCTGAGAAAAGCTGCAGAGATGGAAGTTGCCCTGGTGGAATGAGTCCTGACCCCCTTTGGGGATGCTTTCCCGTGCTGTTTGTAGCACAAATGGATACAGTGTGCTATCCATTTGGAGATTGTTTGTTTGGATATGGGCTTGCCCTCTGCCCCAGCTGCGAAGCTGACTAGCAATTGGTCAGTTTTTCTAAAAGATTCAGTCCTATCCAGATAAATTCTGAACTGTCTGTGCACATCTAGAGAGTGCATAATCCTTTCCCCCTTGTTTTGAGGGCTAGGGAAAAAGGTGGGCAAAAGAATGGATTGGTTGAGAGCCACACTGGACACCACTTTAGGCATGAAGGATGGGTTAGCCCTGAGGGAGACCTTGTCAGCATGGAAAATGATGAAGGGCTCTACAGCCATGAGTGCTTGTAGCTCTATAACTCTTCCAGCTGAAGTGATGGCCAGAAGCAAGGCTGTTTTCCAGGAGAGGAATATTAACTCTGCTGAACCTGCAGGCTCAAAGGGGGGTAGGGTGAGCTTTTCCAACACAAAGTTAAAGTCCCAAGCTGGGGTAGGAGCTCTTCTGGGTGGCCTTAAGTTGTTAGCCCCTCTTAGGAACTGTTTGATGAGAAGGTGTGAAAAGAGAGGTGGCTCTGTGGTGTAATGAGCAGAGATGGCAGAAGCATGAATTTTAATAGAAGAGAAGGATAGACCCCTGTGTAGCAGGTCTGCTAGGTAATCCAGGATGAGAGGTACTGAGGGCTGTGCTGTTTCGGCTCCCTTAGCCTGGATCCAGGTACAAGACCTTTTCCACTTGTCAGCATAGGATTTTCTAGTCCTGGAGCATCTGGCCTCATGTATAACATCCAGGTTTTGTTTGCTTAGGCTGGCAGATGGATGATAGGTCAGGGAATAAGTCAGGCTGCCAGGTTCAGGGTCTGCAATTGTGGATGCATGAATTCTCCATTCTTCTGTGTCAGGAGTGTTGGGATCTGAGGTAGGTGCCATGGTGGCAGGGGTGACAGGATGCTCAGCAGTGGGTACCAGTGCTGGCATGGCCATGGTTTTTCCTCCCTTATTTTGAGCAGTACCCTTGAAATGAGTGGTAGAGGTGGAAATGCATAGATCGAGAGGTTTACCCATTGGAAGGATACAGCATCCACTTTCAAGGCCTTGCTGTGAGGTTTCCTGGTGCAGAATTTGCTGAGCTGATGATTGGAGTTGGAGGCAAAGAGGTCCATCTTCGGGGTGCCCCATTTCTGGGTTACAAGGTTGAAGGTTCTGTGGTATAGCTGCCACTCATGTGGGTCTAGCAGGTTTCTGCTTATTGTCTGCCAGAGAGTTTAGGGAGCCTGGCAGAAATTGTGCTAGCAGGTGAATTTGCATGGCTAAGGCCGTGTGCCAAAAGGGCATGGTGAGCCTGCAGAGAGGATAAGAGTGAGTCCCTCCCTGTTTGTTGATATACCACATCACTGTGGTGTTGTCTGTTTTGATCACTAGAGGCCCCGGGGAGAGTAGGGGTCTGAAAGCTGTCAGGGCATGCTGAACAGCTAGCATCTGTTTTTGGGTGATGTGCAGATGTATTTGATTTGGGCTCCAATGGCCCTGAATAGGTTCATAAGTTGGTACTAGGCTATCGGCCCTAGGGCCTATACAAGCCTAGCCATAATAATTCCCTGGCTATTTCTTCCCAGAATATTTACTTCCCTGGTCCCCTCTCTAGCAGGGCGACTGATGTGATGCCTGGGGTGAATTTCCTATCTCCCATCCAATCGTTACGGTTCCTTTTGAAGAGGGCCAAAGAGGCGCTTAGCTTGACATGTATGGGCAGTCTATTCCAGAGTATGGGGAGTCTCTGGGTCAGGAACCTATCCCTCCAGCATGTTTTGTTCATCGTGATGACCAGGATTAGATCCCTGGAGTATGCAGCTCTGAGGGATTGGGACTTCTTTAAGTGTAGCATGTCCAAAAGCACTGGGTTTGACATGGCCTTGTATGTTAAGCAGAGATCGCCTCTGAGTAGGTGATATGCGACAGAGTACAGCTGGAGTTTTTTTAGACGGTCAGCCTAAAGCATCTACTTTAGGCCTGTGATTCTTTTAGTGAGGTATTTCTGTGGCCCGTCCAGTTGTTGCGGATGTCTTGTGAGGTACATACCAAATGGGATGTTGTACTCTATAATGGGTCTAATGAGGGATGAGTACAGTGGGACAATGACCTCCTTTTTTCTGGATGAAAAGCCCTTAGTGATGAGGTGTGCCACATAGAAGGATTTCCTGACTGTTGTGGCTATGTGGTTATTGAAGGTGAGACCACTGTCCACCTGTGCCCCTAAGTCCCTTATCACACTTTCAGTGTTTAGTGTACTGCCACTTATGTGGTAATTCAAGGGTACATGTTTTTCCCAAAGGGGATAACTATATATTTCTTGGCATTGAGCTTGAGCCCATTGCTCTGGCACCAAGCATCTGTTTCTGTAATAGCCTTTTGTAGAATATCCAAATCATTTGGGGATTCAATAATGGCTTCCAGTTTGCAGTCATCTGCGAACTTTGTTAGCCAGAGTCCCTTAGTGCTGGCCTGTACTTCAGAGAAGAAGATGTCAAACAAGAGCAGCCCCAGGACTGAACCCTGAGATACTCCGCTTGTCACTTGTCTGGAGCTGGATTTGGAGTCAGCTACTTTTACAGTGTGGGTTCTATCAGTAAGCCAGTTAGCAACCCATTGGGTGACGTAGAGATTAATGCCCAGCTTAGTAAGTTTATCTATGATTCCAGAGTGGGGAATGGTGTCAAAGGCCTTGGCAAGGTCCAGAAAGGCTGTGTGGACTGCCTTACCCTCATCCACGGCTCTGGAGACTGATTCGAAGAAGTCAATTAGGTTGAGGAGACAAGATCAGCCCTTTACGAAACCAAACTGGGTGGGGTCCAATGTTTGAAGGTTGCCAATGTTTTTGTTTATAAGTTTCATGATAATGCGTCCCATGGCTTTGCAGATTAGGCTCGTCAGACTGATGGGACGATAGTTCCTGGGATCCAAGGTGGATCCTACCTTGTGTAGTAGGATAACTGTAGCTGTGCGCCACTCACTGGGCATGAAGCCTGAGATGAGGCTATGATTAAACATGACACTTAGGTGAGGTGCCAGTTCATTTTGTACTTCATGTAGTACATAGCCCGGGATGTTGTCTGGTCCCATGGATGCTGTATTCTTAGCTTTGTAGAGTGCATTTTTTTACCTGTGTAGCAGTGACTACCAGAATTTGGCAATCTTTTGGTATTGAGATTGGCCCTTTAGGGGGTGAGAGAGGGGTGAATTTGGCACTGAATCGGTCTGCCACAATATTGGCAATATCCTTAGGATCTGTATATTTAATGCCATTCTGTTGTAGCTCAGAGCAGATCTGAGCATTGCCATTTAGATTTTTGACATAACTATAGAATGTCTTGCAGTTGTCCTTGAAATCTTTGGCAATTTTATTTTCGTAACTAGCTTTGGAGGATTTTATATGGGATCTCAGGCTGGTAAGGGAGTTTTTTGCATCATGGGATTTTCCTCTTTTTTGCAACAGTTTCTTCCTTCTGTTGTATAGTTTGTTTAAGGCAGGGAACCACCAAAATGGGTTCCTTTTTTTTGGAGGAGACCGTCTTGGTTCTGTTTGGAATGGAATGATTCATGCACGAGTGGATGTGCTCGTACAGTGCCTTAGTGTAGGATTCAGCAGTTGAACTTTCAGTTCCCGTCTGCATGGATGTCATGATGTTTGTCACTTCTGACTTGAGTAGCATGAAGTTGGCTTTGGAGAAGTTTTTTATGGAGGTTTCCCTAATGGGGTGTGGGAGTGGGATGTGGACATCAAGGGTGATTAGCTTATGGTCAAACCTGACCAACGAGGGGGTGACCACTGGTGTGGAGCTTCAATCTCCCATGTTGGTAATGACCAGATCTAGGATATCCGAGTCCCTGGTGGGACTATGGTTTAGATGGTCCAGGGCATTAGAATTTATGAATTCCAAGAACCGTTGGGCAAAGGTGCTAGTACCCGAGTAGTTTTCCCAATTAATGGCAGGGTAGTTGAGATCACCCAGTATTAGGGTGTTTGGTTGTATCTTAATATTATCTAGTATGTTTAGAAAGGTGTAGTGAGAATCATGGGGCATGGTGGCGGATCTGTAGCAAGCTACAATTTGGACTGCAGTCTTACCTAGTGTACGTTGCACCTGTAGAATTTCAGATGCATTGTGTTGGGCAACTAGCCTGGAGGTGTGAATATGAACACTCCTCTGCCTTTAGTGCTTCGGTCCTGGTTTGGTGGCCGAAAAGTGTGGTAAGAGTTGTAGCCTGGTATTGCAGGGGTGCTCTCTGGAGCCTTGAACCAGGTCTCAGTTACTGCACAGATATCGATGTTCTCCATTCTTAGGAGTGCCTTGAGAGAGTGCATTTTGAGGTTTAAACTTCTAGCACTGAGTAGCATTACCTTCAGATTTTGCATGCTTATATCTGTTATGGTGGTGGTTTTGTCCTTTGAGCCTTGCCTTAAAAAGGCACTATAGGGATGGCAAAAGCCTTCGCCAGTAACCTGAGTTCCAGGGGTGACAGGTGCAGACCATCTCTGGCAAAGCATCGTGGTTTGTCGATCATGTTGTCCCAGGCAGACAGATATTGGATCCCCTTTGAATGACACTAGAAACTTAGCCAATTGTTGAAGTCAGTCTTTCTTGTCCTTATACTATGGTATAATTCTGGGTGAAGGCAGGATACTGCTCAGGGCTAGGGTCATACCTGCCTGGGCCACATGAGCAGAGAGCTCTTCCATGTCTCTCTTCATGTAGTCCAGGAAGGTACATCTTAAGTCATTCACTCCAACATGGACAATGACAGAGTCGTATTTGTACTTGTTGTGGAGTGACTTGAGTGAATGCGTTATGTGGCGGATCCTGGCACCCGACAGGCAGCTGACAGTAATTTTCTCCTTGTTCAGCCTGGTGAGTGGGATGTCAGTGTGCCTGACTACAGAGTCACCTATGACTAAAGTGTTGGGTACGTTGTCTTGCCTTAGGGGCTGTTGTTTGGTAGCACACTGGTGTTTTGAGCTGTGTGTCACTTTGGTTGTGACTGGTGTTTGTTTGCGTTTCAGCTTCAGAGGTCCTTGTTGCTTGGGTAGGTTAATGTTAAGGGCCCCCGCAGAAGTGGGTTTAGTGTTACTATGTGTGGATGTTGGTGCCATGAGTTTTGAAGGGCTATATGTTTCTTGAGGTGTAGTGCAGGTGTTAACCTTCACTTCTTGACTGTCTAGCATAATCTTGGCGGGAAAAAGCTTTGCTTCCAGTTTGGCTATGCAGGTGCATCTCTCGCAGGTTGTAGTGTTGGGTGGTAGGAGGAGAGGGTTGTCTGTGTACATGAGACAATTGCTGCATTGCTCCAGTATGCCCAGATTCACCAGGTGGATAGGAGAAATCACCAGAAGCTGACCCTTGGACATGCCTGGTTCAGTGTTTCTTTTGTGAAGTACAAGAGCTGTTTTCCCTTACCTTGGCAAGGGACTTTGCAATTATAGGCTGTTTAGTGTCTACGATTAATTTCTCCTTATAAACAAAGAGAATTGAGTGCGTGTATCAGCTTAAGGCTTCCTAGTGTTTTTCAGCAGGTTTTAGAGCAAGTGCTAGTCACAGGGATTCAGATTTTAGTGCTATTACTGAGAAACCAGCTAGTTCTAAGGGAAAATTTGAAGAGCAGAATTTCTGGCACAAGGAATAATTTTTTAAAGTGCTAGACTAATAAGCTAATAAAAGTGCAAGAGAGCAGAAAACTAGCAGATCTAAGGGAAAAATGAAGAGCACCTCTCTGAAGCTTAGATACAGCAAATCAGTACCTGGGCTAAACTATTTCAAGGAGAGGTAGGAAACAATTTTATTTTTTTAGTAGAAAGTGAAGACGCAGAAGATAATTCAATATGCAGAAGCTAAAGGGGGTGGGCCTTTGCTAAGTTCTCACTATTAACAGTAGAATGAGCTGATGTAATGTGACTTGGGGGGGGGGGGGTGTCCAGTATCAACTTTATACCAGCGGTGGGCAACTCAAAGCCACCAAAACATAAGACCACCATAAGAAAGTACAGTTGTGTACACTTACCATAAATGTAGATGTTTGAATGTATTCACTATTGCAGTCATTACATTTGGGTAATCTGCTGGCAGGTTGCCCTCAGTCAGCCTGAATAACAAAGTCTTGGGTCCTGCGTCGGTTGCTGTCTCTTCTTCCATGACATCAGGTCGTCAGGGGTATAAAACATGCAACTGACACCATTACATCAGTTTTTCTTGCCCCAGATGTCAGGTGCCCCCCTAATGGGGAGCAATTAAATATAAAAGTACAAAGATATACCTCCAACAAAAAAGCAAATACACCAAAAAGGCTTTTAAGCATAGTAAAGGAAAGTAGAGGTATAGCCAAAAGAAGTTAGGGGGCTGGAGGGAGGGTAACCAGGACTGCAACAGTGAATATACTTGAACATCTATATTTATGGTAAATGTACACAACTGTACTATGTTCTTCATGTTTCACTGTTGCAGTCATCACATTTGGGTAGATTCCCAAAGCTAAGGATGGGAGGATGAATTTAGATAGCATTAGGACCAGCTATAAGGCCCTGCAAGACTGCAGTGGTAAAGTCAGCTCTGGATTTAGAGAAAATTGTCAAATGGTAATGTATGTTGAAAGTAAGTACAGAACTCCAGCTTCTAGGATGTCCCTGGTAGGGACGCCTCTGAGAAAGGCTGTAGAGATAGATGCAGCCCTGGTGGAGTGAGGTCTGATCCCCAGGGGATAGGTTTTCCATGGTGCTTATAGCAGAAATGAATGCAATGGCCTATCCATTTAGAAATGGTTTGCTTTGAAACAGCCTTCCCCCTCTGCCCCTGCAGCAAATGCTACCAGCAGTTGTTCAGATTTCCTTTGAGGTTTAGTCCCGTCCAAGTAGAATCTAAGTTGTCTGTGCACATCTAAGGAATGCAGCATCTGTTCCCCTTTGATCTGTGGATTGGGAAAGAAGGCTGACAAATGAATAGACTGATTAAGAGCCACACTGGATACTACCTTGGGCATGAAGGATGGCTTGGTTCTGAGGGACACCCTGTCCGCATGAAAGATGATGAAAGGCTCCACTGCCATAAGGGCCTGTAATTCAGATACCCTTCTAGCTGAAGTGATTGCTATAAGGAAAGCTGTTTTCCAAGAAAGAAATTTTAAGTCTGCAGTAGCAGCTGACTCGAAAGGAGGTAGAGTGAGTTTCTCCAAGACAACGTTAAGGTTCCAGGCTGGGGTTGGAGCTCTCCTGGGTGGTCTCAAATTTTTGGCCCCTCTGAGGATCTGCTTGAGCAGTGGATAAGAGGAAGGGAGGCTTTGTGTTATAATGAGCTGAAATGGCTGAGGCGTGGATTTTAATGGAGGAAAAAGACAGGCCCTTGTGAAGCATCACATAAGTATTGTAAAATCTGAGGTAAATTGGGTGCTGCTGTGCTCATCCATTGAGATTGGTTCCAGGCACAGAATATTTTCCATTTTTCAGCATAAGATTTTCTAGTACTAGGCCTCCTTGCCTGTAAAATGATATCCATCACAGGTTTGTGAGGGATGGTAAAGGAGAGATTATGTAATTAGCCAGGCTGCAAGGTTCAGTGTTAGAAGCTAAGGGTGCAGAATTTGGTTCTCCTGCTGAGACAACAGGGAAGGAGTCTGAGGCAGGTGCCATGGTGAAAACCGTGACACACTGCGCAGGAGGGGTACCAGTGTTGGCGTGGCCAGTCTGGAGCAATCAAAATCATCCTTGGTTTATCCTGTTTGATTTTTGGTAGTACTTCGGAGAGCAGAGGCAGAGGAGGGAAGGCACAGACTGATAGGCTTTTCCAGCTGAAGGACAGAGCATCCACTTTCAAGGCTTGTTTGTGGGGAGTCCTTGTGCAAAATGTGTCTAAATGGTAGTTCTGGGGAGAGGCAAAAAGGTCTATATCTGGGCTCCCCCATTTACTTGTCAACATGTTGAAGGAGGCCATGAACCCCAAGGCTTGCAGTATTTGTCTTGCAGATAGCAGGGTTTTTGTGGCCACTTGTTTGAAAAAGGTTGTCAAATGAATTTGTTTCCCTGGCGTGAGGTAAGCCATCTGGGATGTTGTATTCAAGCTTGCTCCCAGGAAAATAATTTGTTGACAGTGTACCATGTCTGATTTCTTTTCGTTTATGGTGTACCCCAGACAAGTTAGAACCCTTTGTACAGAAGCCAGATGATTCAAAAGTATATCCTGGCTTTCGGCCTGAATTAGACAATCGTCCAGGTATGGGTACATTTGAACATTTCTTTGCCTGCAAAATACAATAACTGGAGCTAGGCACTTTGTGAATACCCTGGACACAGTAGATAAGCCAAAGGGCAGTGCAGAGAACTGATAACGCGTGTAACCTGCTTCAAAGCATAGGTACCTTCTGCAAGATTACCTGATTGGGATGTGCAGGTATGCTTCTTTTAAATCTAGTGTTGCCAACCAGGCATCTTTGCCTAGCACAGGAAGTAATTGGTGAAGAGTCAGCATCTTGAATTTTGGAATCTCCAAAAAGGTGTTTAGAGTAGACAGGTCCAGGATAGGACGCCAAGAATGGTCTTTTCTGGGTACCAGGAAAAGTCTTGAGTAGAAACCTTTTCCTCTTCCGGTACCAATTGAATATCCCCCATGCTTAAGAGAGAAAGTACTTGTTTTTGGGCCTCTGCCCACTGATTTGGGGGTAGGTCCGGCCACCCGCTTGGTGTTGGCAATGTGTGGAAGTGAAATCTGTATCGCTGGGATACTATATTTAAAACCCATTTGTCCTGGGTAATGAGTTCCTGGTTCTTTGCATGAAGAGCAATCTTTCCCCCCAAAGGGGCAGTCAGTTGATAAGTGGTTGGAAATTTTAAACGGAAGTCATTGAGACAGTTTACCATAGGGGGAGTCTTATTACTCCCAGGTTTGGAAGTGGAGGCCCCCCACTGCTTAGTCCGGTGTGTCCCCTGGGACTGAAACCTGGGGCTTTTGCTGTGTCTGGGTTTGGCTTGAGAAGACCTGGAAGGGGCTGGAAAGGACCAATTCTTAGAGGGCCAGTGCCTACTAAATCCAGGAGGCTGAACTTGTAAGAAATCTTTAACAGTTTGCATAGATTTAGCTTTATCTTCCATCTTTTTAAGAACTTCCTCAGCCTTGTTGCCAAACAGGTGGCCCTGATTTAAGGGAGCATCCAACAATTTAGCTTCAACATGATCATGCAAGGATTGCTCCTTTAGCCAAGCATGTCTTCTGAGCACAGACCCAGTAACAACAGCCCTGCAAGAGGCCTCTAATGAATCAAAACCACATTGCAAAGTATGTTTTCCAACTTGTTCAGCAGAATGCATTAAATCCTGTAATTCTTTATTTTCCACACAGTCAGGAATCATCATCATTCTCTGTTTAAGCAATCCAATAACATGTTGTGGATACTTTAACATATGAAACTGACAGTTTAAAGCCCTAATGACCATGGTTGCAGAAGTGTAAACCTTCTTACACCATCTATCCAGCGCCCTGGAGTCTCTATCAGAAGGGGTAGGATTTTTAGCAGTAGAAGCCTTAATGCCCTTGGGCCCCTGTGAAATAGTCTCTGGATCCGCAATAGAATTTTTAAAAAGGAAATGATGTGAATCAGGAACCCTGTAATATCTGTCAGGTTTTCTGGGAGCAGGAGGCAAAGAATCAGGGACCAAACTAGATTCCGAAAAAGCATCATCAACAATGTCTAGTATAGGAGGAATAGCTAAAGGCCTATGCTGATGTAGGAGTAAGAAATCCCTTTATCCTCTTTTTTGAATCAGGAAAAATCCTGGCTTTGCCAGTGGAAATGCTCCCTTAAAGTATGTAAAGTTTCCTCAAAAGAAAAATCCTCTGGAGAGGAAGCAGAGAGAATGGAGTCCTCTGCATCAGAATCCTCATAAGTAGATAAGGGCAAATCCAGATCATCAGAAGAATCAGAAAAAAGTACAGTTTTGTACCTACCATAAATGTAGATGTTCGAGTGTATACACTGCTGCAGTCATTACACTTGGGTTATCCTGCTGTCAGGCGGTTCCCCAGTCGGCCTGAGTTCCAAAGTCTTGGTCCGGCATCGGTTACTGTCGCCTCCTCCCTGACGTCAGTGCGACAGGGGTATATAAGATGCAGCCGACGTCATTTTCTTCAGTTTTTCTTGCCTCAGATGTCAGGTGCCTCTAAATAGGTAGGCAATTCCAATTGCTAATAAAACATGCATAAGAAAAGCAAAAAACAACTTACAACTACCAGCAAATACTCACCATAGGTAGTAAGGGTAGAAGACATAGGTACATACCAGCCAGTAAGTGGGGAAGGAGGGAGGCTAACCTGGACTGCAGCAGTGTATACACTCGAACATCTACATTTATGGTAGGTACAAAACTGTACTATGTTCATCGTGTTACACTGCTGCAGTCATTACACTTGGGTAGAATCCCAAAGCTGAGGTAGGGTGGCTGTTCTATAAGGCATTAGGGGTGGCTATAAGGCCCTGCAGCACTGCAGTGGCGAAGCCAGCTCTGGATATAGAGGCAGATGGTAATGCTTGGTGAAGGTATGTACAGAACTCCAAGTTGCTGCTTCCAAGATATCCTTGGTAGGTACTCCTCTGAGGTAGGCAGTCGAAGTGGCTGTTGCCCTGGTGGAGTGAGATCTAATGCTGCTAGATACAGGTTTTCCATGGTATGTGTAGCAGAAACGTATACAATGTCCTATCCATTTTGAAATAGTATGTTTTGAAATGACTTTCCCCTGTGCTCCTGCAGCATATGCGACCAGTAATTGCTCTGATTTTCTGAAAGCTTTGGTTTTGTCCAAGTAGAAGTGTAACTGTCTATGAATGTCCACAGAGTGCAGTAGTCATCTCCCCTTTATTCTGCGGTTTAGGATAAAAAGTTGGCAGGTGAATAGTTTGGTTTAGAGCCACACTGGATACCACCTTTGGCATAAACGTAGGGTTAGTTCTTAAAGACACCCTGTCCTGGTGGAAAATGAGGAAAGGCTCCACTGCCATTAGTGCCTGTAATTCTGAAACTCTTCTTGCTGATGTTATTGCCAGGAGCAGAGCTGTTTTCAAAGAGATATATTTTAATTCTGCTGTGTTAGCTGGCTCAAAAGGAGGTAAAGTTAGTTTTTCCAAAGCAAAGTTGAAGTTCCAAGTTGGAGTAGGTGCTCTACGGGGCGGTCTTATGTTTTTAGCCCCTCTGAGGTACTGTTTTAACAGAGGATTAGAGAAAATTGCTGGCTCCGTGTTGCAATGAGCAGAGATGGCAGAGGCATGGATCTTGATGGATGAGAAGGAGAGGCCTTTGTCCAGCATCTCAGTTAAGTATTGTAGTATCCGAGGAATGTTTGGGACAAGAGGGTCAAGGCTGTGAGCTTGGTTCCAGGCACAGAATCTCTTCCATTTATCCGAATAGGCTTTCCTGGTACTAGGCCTTCTGGCCTCCGGAATGACATCCATAACAGCTTTGGAGAGAGGCATTGCTTGCTTGACTAAGGAATCTTCCATGCAGCTAGGTTTAAGGTCTTTAGCTGGCTGTGTAGTATTTGATTGTTGTGCTGAGCCAGCAGATGTGGGATTTGAGGCAAAATCCAGGGTGGTTCTTGTGCTAAGCTCCTTAAGACTGGGTACCAGTGCTGGCGTGGCCAGTCTGGTGCAATCAGGATCATCTTTTGCTCTTCTTGCCTGGCTTTTATGAGTACCTTTGGCAGGAGAGGTAGTGGTGGGAAAGCGTATACTTGTAGGTTCTCCCAGCTGAATGAGAGGGCATCCACTTTCCATGCTTGTGGATGGTCACTCCTTGTGCAAAATTTTTGCAGCTGGCAGTTTATTGGGGATGCAAACAGATCTATGTCCGGGCTCCACCATTTCTGTGTTATCATTCTGAATGTTTGTGGATTCAATTCCCATTTGTGGGGATCCATGAAGTTTCTGCTTAAGTCGTCTGTCAGTGTGTTTTTCTCTCCTGGCAGGAATTGTGCTTGCAGATGAACTTGAAGGTTTATAGCTGTGTTCCACAAGGTCATGGCTTGTCTGCATAGGGGGTAGGAGTGAGTGCCCCCTTGCTTGTTTATGTACCACATAACTGTGGTGTTGTCTGTCTTTAGCAGTAGTTGTCCTGGATGCAGCAGGTCCTTGAAAGCTATAAGGGCATTTTGTACAGCTAGCATCTCTTTTTGATGGATGTGAAGATGCCTTTGTTCTGCGGGCCACATGCACTGAATACATTTGCCTGCCATGTGGTTGTGTAAAAGGCTGTCCCTTGTTGAGGTGACAAGCTTGAGCCCACCATTGAAACTCCTGTTGAAGGCAAGGGATTAGTGGTATAACTGTTTCCAAACTTTGAGTGTGTTGAGACCATACATTCTTTAGGTACCATTGTAGTTTCCTCATATGCAGTCTGGCATATGGAATTAGTAGTATGCAGAATGCCATGTAACCCAAGGCCTGCAGAATTTTTCTTGCAGGGAGTTGGGTCTTTGTTGCCATCAATTGAAAGTATTGAGTCAGTTGTCCTTGCTTGTCTGGCGTGAGATAAGCCATCTGGGCCGTTGTGTTCAAGCTGGCACCCAGGAATATAATCTCTTGTGAGGGCACTAGTTTTGATTTCTTTTCGTTTACTGTATACCCCAGGCAACTTAATAACTTTTTTTACAAACGCCAGATGCTTTAGAAGAATGTCCTTGCTCTCTGCTTGAATCAGGCAGTCGTCCAGGTACGGGTAAATTTGAATTCCTTTCTGTCTGCAAAATGCAATTACTGGTGCCAGGCACTTTGTGAAGACCCTGGGTGCAGTAGATAAGCCAAAGGGCAGTGCAGAGAATTGGTAGTGCATTGAACCAGCTATGAAGCTAAGGTATCTTCTGCAGTTTTGTCTGATAGGGTCATGCAGGTATGCCTCCTTGAGGTCCACAGTCACAAGCCAAGCTTTCTTGCCCAGCATGGGAAGAAGCTGCTGTAGTGTCAACATTTTGAATTTCGGAACATAAGTGTTTAGAGATGAAAGATCCAGAATGGGCCTCCAGGCTTTGTCCTTTCTGGGTACCAGAAAGAGTCTTGAGTAAAATCCTTGTCCTTGCTCCTGTGATGGTACCTTTTGAATAGCTCTCATATCCATGAATGCTGTAATTTTTTTGAGCCTCTGCCCATTGACTTGGTGGCAGATTTGTCATTCCTTTTAACCTTGGCAGAGTGTGAAAGTGGAACCTGTAACCTTGAAATACAATGCTGAGAACCCATTTGTCTTTGGTGATCATTTGCCAATTGTGGTAGAAGAGTGCCAGTTTTTCTCCCAAGGGGGCTGCCAAGAAGGATTTGTTTGGCAGCTGTAGTGGGAAGTCATTGGAGCTGCTTTTTATATGGTTGGGGCCTGTCTTCTCCTTCTTTCTGGCCTGATGCAACCCATTGTCGAGGCCCGTAAGGACCTTGTGTTTGACATCTACCTCCTGGACGTCTGTATCTTCCCCTTTGAGGTCTGTCTGTAATTGGAAAGGACCAATTCTTAGTTGGCCAGTTTCTGCTAAATCTAGGAGGCTGAACCTGTAAGAAATCCTTCACCGTTTGCATAGATTTTGCCTTATCCTACATTTTCTTTAATTCCTCTTCTGCCTTAACCTAATATTACACATACTGCTGCAAAGGTGCATCCAATAATTTTGCTTTAACATGACCTGGTAACGTATGTTCTTTTAACCAAGCATGTCTTCTAATGACAGAGCCTGTAACTGCTGCTCTGCAGGAGGCCTCTAGAGAAACAAAACCACATTGCAAAGTATGCTTTCCCACTTGTTCAGCTGCATGCAATAAAACCTGTATTTCTTTAAAATTATGAGGATCTGATTCTGGAAGCATTTTTTGTTTTAACTGTGACAGTAAAAATTGCTGATATTTTAGCATGTGAAACTGGCAATTTAAGGCTCTCATTGCTAAAGTTGCAGACGTATATACTTTCTTACCCCATCTGTCTAATGCTCTGGAATCTCTGTCAGAGGGAACTGGATTCTTGGCTGAAAAGGCCTTAACTCCTTTGGGTCCCTGAGAAATAGTTTCAGGGTCAGCTACAGGGATTTTATACAGAAATTTATGTGAGTCAGGGATTCTGTAGTATCTGTCAGGTTTAACAGGGGCTGGAGGTAAGGAATCAGGATTTAAGCTGGATTCAGTATACACATCATCCACAATATCTAACACTGGCGGAATAGCAAGTGGTCTGTGTTGAGGTAATAAAAGGAAGTCTCTGAGCCTTTTCTTGGATTCTGAGTAATCCTGGCCTTCCCAGTGCAAATGCTCCCTCATGGTATGTAGGGTTTCCCCAAAGTAGTCCTCAGGTGGTGAGGCTGATGGAATTGATTCCTCAGCATCAGAATCCTCATAAGGGGGTAAAGAGTATCCTAGGTCTGAGGATGAATCAGAAGAGATGGACACCTGGTCGGATGAGTCATAGTCTGCATCCTGTCTAGGCCTTTTATCAGAAGGGAGTTGGGACCCCCTGATCAGAGTGATTAGGTCTTCGGCCATTTTGAGCATTTGTTTCTTAGGCATGGATGCTTGTCCTGGAGAATGCTGTATTTGTTTCTTTGATTTTAAAGGAGGCTTAGACTTAGCTGAGTGTTTAATGCTTAACTGAGTAGGTCTGAAGACACCCTCTGAAGCTGTGGGTTGCTCAGCTACTCTGGATCCCTCTGAAAGGTTAGTCTCGGTAGGCTGAATAACTTGAGCATCTAAAGGCCCGGCCATCTCCATGTGGGAGTCAGAGGCGGCCTGTGGTTCTACGGAAGCGGTCGTCAGGGGCTGCGAAGGCACCTCGCTGAAAACCAGAGAACCGGCGACTGGCCTAGAAGAGGCTTCGTCATCAGTTTTGGGCCTCGGATGCCTATCCTTGTCTTTGCACTTTTTGTGTATTCTGGTCGTCGGAAGTTCCGATGGCATGGTATAATTGAATTTCCTACCAAAATAATGTCAGGCAAAATCAAACCGACGTTTAATAGCGCGCTTGTTAAACCTAGTACAAAACCAAAAACCAGTGATGTCATGGTCTGGACCTAGGCATGGGATACAATAGGAATGGAAATCCTTATGAGGTATTTGCTTCCCACAAGAAATACAGTTATTAACTTTTACTGACATCGGTCTGAGGCAAGAAAAGGTTTCCCCAACAGGATACTTAGCTTTGTAGAAGACTTCGGTTCTGGATTCGGAATGAAAATCTCAGGAGATGGCCGACCGGCACTTGCGAACTGCTTTTGCTTCGGGCACCACGCGGCAAGAAAGACTGAAGAAAATGGCATCGGCTGCACCTTATATACCCCTGTCGCACTGACGTCAGGGAGGAGGTGACAGCAACCGATGCCGGACCAAGACTTTGGAACTCAGGCCGACTGGGGAACCGCCTGACGGCAGGATAACCCAAGTGTAATGACTGCACCAGTGTAACACGATGAACATCAGAATCCTGATCAGAAGACTCATAAACAACGTCAGTCCTAGGCCTCTTAGAAGGGGGGGGGGTGGCTACCCCTGATTAGAGTTATTAAATCTTCAGCCATTCTTATCATTTGTATTTGAGGCATAGAGGCCTGAGCATATGGCCTGGACATCGTTATTTTAGGCATGGTATAAGATTTAGGCCTAAGTGAAGAAGGAGACGTTGGTTTAATATGCAAGTCCATAGGCCTGAATACACCCTCAGAAGCCGGTGCCTGCACAGCTGCTCCGGAGCCATCCAAGGTAGAGACATCCGCGGGTTCCATAGTTGAAGCATCTTGCAGCAAACCGGACTCCGAATGGGTCTCAGTAGAGGCCTGCGAATCAGAAGTATCAGGTATCAAGGGCTGCGAAAGCACCTCACTGAGTACCGGCGAACTGGCGACTGGCTTAGGAGAAGCATCATCGGCAGTTTTGGACCTTGGCAGCCTGTCTCTGTCTTTATCTTTGCATTTTTTCGGAATCCCGGTAGTCGGATGGCTAACTGATGACATTTCTGGATAATTAAACAGAACTGATTAAATAAAGCATAAAACCGACAGCAATGTACGTTGTCAGGGTCTAGACAAGGAATACAATACGAATTAAAATCTTTATGAGGTATTTGCTTTCCTCAAGTAATGCAATTATTAATTTTTACTGACATTGGTAAGGAGCAAGAAAATGTTTCCCCAACAGGGTACTTATCTTTAGTTGAAGACTTCGGTTCTTAAACTCAAATGAAAATTTCAGGAGTTGGCCGACAGGCACTTGCGAACTGCTTCTGCTTCGGGCACTGCACGGCAAAAAAAGACTGACGTAATGGCATCGGATGCATGTTTTATACCCCTGATGACCTGACATCATGGAAGAAGGGACAACAACCGACACAGGACCCAAGACTTTGTTAATCAGGCCGACTGAGGGCTACCTCCAAGCAGATAACCCAAATGTAATGACTGCAACAGTGATGCACAAAGAACATCAGGGTGGGTGGGTGTGGCTGGGAAAACAAGTTGTACAGATTACAGAGATATTAAATCAAAAGTGCAAATGAAAAATGAGAATAAACACTTATCTTTTCTGAATATCACAGCAGGCAGTAAGTTAGTCTCTCAGCACAGCTTGAGTAACACGTATATCTGATTTAAGGCAAAGAAAGCAGAAACAGACCTATTATCCAGACAATACAGTTGCAGGAATGTCCTGCCCAGATTAAACCAGTTCTGTTCACTTTCTCTCACTAAGTAGGCAGATAGGCCTCTAGACAAAGGATTTCACTACAAACTGAGGTTAACACTAACAGATATTATGCTCTGTCTCACAAAAAAAGGACAGTAAGAAGCAGTTGTACAGATTACAGAGATATTAAATCAAAAGTGCAGACAAAAAATGAGAATAAACACTTCTGCACCTGGCGTCCAAGTGTGCACCCCAGGCATAGTCTGATGTGTCTGTGGTGAGGGTCTGGGCAGCGTGGGGATGTGAGAAGGGAAGTCCCTTGTTGTGGTTGCATGCTGCTGCCCACCAAAGAAAATCTTTCCATAGACTTGGTATCACAGGTATGATAGTTTCCAGGGCTTGAGAGTGTTGACACCAAATGCTTTTTAGGTACTATTGTATTTTCCTCATATGTAATCTGGCATATGGAATGGAGTAGAATGCAGGAGGCCATGAACCCTAGAGCTTGCCAGATTTTCCTTGCGGATAACCGGGCTCTGGTGGCTAGTTGAGAGAAGTAGTCTGTCAGGTAGGCTTGTTTTTCTGGAGTAAGGAATGCCATCTGGGATGCTGTGTCCAAGCTTGCTCCCAGGAATACAATTTTCTGTGTGAGGACAAGTTTTGATTTCTTTTAGGCAGGTCAGTAGGTCCTTTACAAAGGTCAGGTGCTGTAACAGCTTTTCCTGACTGTCTGCCTGAATCAGGCAATCGTCTAAGTAGGGGTAAATTTGAATATTTCTTTGTCTGCAAAAAGCAATAGCTGGAGCCAGGCATTTTGTGAAAACTCTGGGAGCAGTGGATAAGCCAAAGTGAAGCTCAGAGGGCAGAAAGTACATAGATCCTGCCCTGAAATGTAGATATTTCCTGCATGATTCCCTGATTGGGATGTGTAGATAGGCCTCTTTTAGGTCTAGGGTGGCTAACCAAGCATCCCTGGAAAGCATAGGTAGAAGCTGCTGAAGGATGAGCATTTTGAATTTTGGTATCACCAGCAAGGTGTTTAGAATGGATAGATAGAGGACTGGGCACCAGGTGCTCTCTTTCCTGGGCACCAGGAAGAGTCTGGAATAGAAACCTTGGCCTATCTGGTCTGCAGGAACATGCTGTATTGCCCTCATGGAGAGCAGGGAAAGGATTTGCTTTCTTGTCTCTGCCCATTGGTTTGGAGGAAGATCTGGGAACCCTTTTGGGTTTGGCAGAGTGTGGAAATAAAATTTGTATCCCTGGGACACTATGTTGAGGACCAATTGGTCTTTGGTAATAGAGGCCCAGTTGTTTGCATGGAAGGAGAGTTTTTCTCCTGGGGGCACAAGCAGGTGGGCAGAGGTAAGGGGTGAAGGTGTAAAGTCATTTTGAGTTCTTACCATAAAGGGGGTGGCTTAGCACTCCCTCTTTTTGTAGAGGAGGAACTCCATTGCTTAGATCTCTGCATTCCCTGGGACTGCTGTCTGGGTGGGTGGGGGGGGGGTCTGCTTCCCCTGGGTCTTGGCTGAGCTGGCCTGGAGGGGGCCAGAAAGGACCAGTGCTTGGAGGGGCAATGCCTACTGAACCTCGGAGGCTGGATCTGTAAAAAGTCTAACTGTATGCATAAATTTAGCTTTTTCTTCCATCTTTTTTAAGACCTCTTCTCCCTTGGTGCGTCCAATAATTTTGATTTGACGTGGTCTGGCAAGGTCTGTTCCTTAAGCCAAGCATGTCTTCTAAGGACAAAAACCAGTGACTGCTGCCCTGCAGGATGCTTCTAGAGCTTCAAAGCCACATTGCAAGGTGTGCTTAGTAACTTGGCTTGCAGAATGCATAAGCTCTTGTAATTCTTTATTTTCTGCACAAACAGGAAAGGAAGATATTTTTTGTTTGAGGAGTTCCATGGTATGCTGCTGATATTTCAGCATGTGGAACTGACAATTTAGTGCTCTAATAGCAAGAGTTGCAGAGGTGTATACTTTTTTATCCCATCTGTCTAAAGCTCGGGAATCCCTGTCTGAGGGGGTGGGATTCTTAGCTGAGGTTGCTTTAATTCCTTTAGGTCCTTGGGAGATGACCTCTGGGTCAGCATTAGGATTTTTGAAAAGGAATTTGAGAGAGTCAGGGACTCTGTAGTACCTGTCAGGTTTCCTGGGAACAGGAGGGAGTGTGTCAGGAGTCAAACTGGATTCCATAAAAACGTCATCTACAACATCCAAGACAGGAGGAATGGCTAAAGGTCTGTGCTGTGGTAAAGCTAAGAATTCCCTGAGTCTCTTTTTTGACTGAGGATAATCCTGACATTCCCATTGGTAATGCTCCCTTAAAGTATACAGGGTTTCACCAAATGAAAAATCCTCGGGAGGAGAGGCAGAAGGAATGGATTCCTCTGCATCAGAATCCTCATAAGCAGAGGGGGGTTGCATGTCTTCATATTCAGAAACCTCAGAGTAATCGGACTCCTGTTCAGATAAAACTACTGGGGACAAATCTCTTTCTTTTGGAAGGGGTAGCCTGGCTTCCCCTAATAAGCATAATAAGGTCTTCCGCCATTTTAAGCATTTGAGATTGAGGCATGGAAGCAGGTGCCTGAGTTTGGGTCGTCATTTATTTAGGCGTAGTTTGTACCCTGGGCCTTAGAAACTCGGTAGTTTTAGAAAGAACTGAAGACACGAAAGCAGTCGTCGGTTTGTGTCGAGTACCTGTAATGTGAAGAACTTCCTCGGAAGTTGGTGCCTGCTCAGCGCTCCGGACCCATCCAAGGTAGAGACATCCACAGTACCCTTAGTCGAAGAAGAGTCTCAAGGCATACTGGACGGATCTCGGTAGCAGCCTGCGAATCCACAGAAGCAGGCATGAGGGGCTGCGAAAGTGCCTCATTGAGGACCAGAGAGCTGATAACTAGCTTAACAGAAGCGTCATCTGCAGTTTTGGACCTGTGCGGTCCATCTCTGTCTTTATTCTTACGTTTTTTTTCGAAAGATCGGTAGTCGGATGGCTTACCGAAGCCATATCAGAATACAAGGACTGAGAGGGAAAATATTTAGCTACAATAAGGGCCCGACGATGTATAGTTCTGGCATTAAACAAAGGACAAAAGCGACATAGAGGGACGTCGTGGTCTGGGCCTAAACAGGTGATGCAGTAAGAATGGAAGTCTCGGTGTGGTATTTGCTTTCCACGGGAGACACAATGGTTAATTTTTTCTGACATCGGTTAAAGTAAGAAAAAGGATCCCCAATGGGGTACTTAGCTTTAGAAGACTGCAACTTCAGTCCAGAAATGAAAACTCGGGTAGCGGCCGACCGGCACTCGTGCAAACTGCTTCTGCTTCGGGCTCCTTGCAAGAAAGACTGATGTAATGGCGTCAGCTGCCTGATTTTATACCACTGACGACCTGACATCAGCCCTGGAATGACAGCAACCAATGCAGAAATACTAAGCCACTGGTATTCGGGCCTTCTTACAACTACCCCTGGCAGGATAACTCAAGTGTAATGACTGCAACAGTGAAACACGAAGAACATCAAACATTTCAGTTTTTATCTCTCACTGTTGTTGCTGTTTTTCTTTTGGCTTTTCCCGGTTAGGGGTCGCCACAGCGGAACTCCGGTCCACTAATGATTGGCAGTAGATTTTCACGAACGCCAAGGTGCCAGCTCGACGTCCAACCTTCAACGAAGGCACGCTCATTTATGCATGTCTTTCAAACGCCATCCAATTGTGGGGAGGACATGCAGACTCCACACAGAAGGCACTCCCCGCACTCCAGCCGAGAATCGAATGGGAGAACCTCTTGCTGTAGGGCAACAACGCTACCGCTGCACCACCGCGGCATACTCTCAATAATGTATCTAAATCAACCACGGAGCTCCTTTCAGTTGTTGCTACACTTCTGCCATCTTGCCTTGATTTAGCTCAGGATTAAAACATTTATGGACTCACTGACACCACATTTCAATAAATATATTGGCTATAAAAAGTACCAGTCAATGCAAAACCATAACGTCTTCTCTAAACAGCAGACAAGCTTCAGATAGCAGCAGCTCCCTCACATCAGTATTAAACTCATTAATGCAGTCTTTACTTGTTCTCATATGCAAGTCAGTACCACTTACAAACCCAAAATATAAAATGTCTAAGGAGGCAATATACCTAACTCCCCAAGCTTTTAGTTTATTTCCTTGCTTGAACCACATTAACTGACACAGCTAGTCAGCCAGTCATTTTTTAATGTTTATGTCTGCTTCTACTGTCAGCTAAACTGGTCTTCATAAAAGTACAGCATCAATGGAGCTAAAACAATAGCAGGAGGTTCAGACAGTAAATCCCCATGGAACTAGTTGGATTGCAAATTGGCTCTCAAACAGATCCAGATCTTAGGAAATTAGTGTATGGAGCTCTACTTTCTCAAAAAAAAAAAAACTCACTAGCAGTATACCCTAGGGTTCAGTCACTGGATCACTCTTCTTTGGCATTTACTTCTTAGAGGTGAAAGAAAAAGTTAAAGGTTTATGGCTGTCCAAGTCTGCAGATGACTGTAAACCTGGTGCCATCATAAACTCCCCAGAAGACACAAAAAATATTTAAAGGGGCCTCCTCCAACCCAGTACTTGTAAAAACATAGACTAAAACAAAATGCCCTTCCCTTGTAACTATCACAATGACAACACACCCCTGAGAGTTGATCTCATAGTCAGGGATATGACAACATGTTGTCAATGAACTGTCTTTTGATCATGACTTAACCACTACTGTAAGACTTTTTCACTGCACAGCATACATCTAAAAGTATAGTGGCCTGGACCAGGGATGTAAACATTCCACTGTAAAGGATCTCATCAGGGTTATCATCACATAGAATGCCCTACTCAGTAAGTAACTGACCAAACATATGTTACAAGCACAATGACCACAATGCTTTCTTACTAAAAATACAAGAGCCTAAATCACAAAAAACTATGCAGACAATCTCAAAGTCTTGTGCACCTCTACTTGGTGTCATACTGGCTACTAACAGTTGACCTAAGCCTCACATACAGAGCTTCAACACTCAGACCTATTACACATTTGCAAGTCCAAAGGTAGGGAGAACACCTGCTCAAGGGATCTCAAACTCTTTTGCAACATAAATAGAACATGATGGACGGGTAGCTATATATCAAGCACATACCTCTTAACTGTCCCAAATTCCACGGTATTTCAAGTTTTTGGGGGCAAAATAATTGGATGCCACAAATTCCTGGGCAGCCTCTTCAAATCCCGATTTTAAATAACACGTTTATTTAACAATGACGTCATCACACATTGCAGCAATGTGTCTGACTGCTTGTCAGAGTGATTTAGAGGGCTTAAACTAAAACAAAAACAGTTGTTTAATGATACAGCCCAGCTGGTACTTGTGACAGCCAACTGGAGAAGAAGTTGCATCAACTTTGTGCCTGTGAGATGTCAGTTAAATCATAAGGAGCACTACTGGACTACCGGACAGGTGATATACTAGGATGAGATGGGAATGGAAGAACAGAGCAGTAGGTATCAGTGTGGTATAGGACCAGCAGCAGCTAGCAAACATCTGCAGACTGAGACACCACACACCTCCCCATTACACAATGACAGTCTTGGCTTTGCTAACAGGACAACTTGAAAATTACATGATGTGCATGGGGTTAGTTGGGAAAGCAGAGACCAGCTGTCAAAATAGGTTATGTGAATAAGTAGCTTATTATTATTATTATTATTACTAGTATTGCTATTATTTAATACTGCATGCAGTGTGAACTTGGCCTTATACTTTCTGGTAGTAAACAATTTTCTCTATAATCAATCACGTAAACAGTGGAGATTAAATGAGTAGATCAGACTGTACTTGTACTACACATACCACTAACGCAACAGCTAGCGCTCCTAGATGTACCTGATTTTTTAGGTAGTAGAACTATTTGAAAGGACAAAAAATTTAATAAATGGGGAAGCAGTGCACAAGGACCAGGAATAAGTGCTTTCATTCTGTTTGTCTATTTAGCTTCGGATGTAAAAACATTTTATTGCTGATAAAGTTCTGTTGAAATAATAAAGAGAAAGAAAGCGCTAATTCCTGGTCCTAGTGCACTGCCTTCCCATTTACATTTTTCATCATTGTTTTTTTTATCATTCAGCTATTCAAAAGGGCTAGAAGAAATAAGATGCAAAAAAAAAAAAAACTTTGTGGGTGCCATCCAGGGTGTGCAATGAGTGAATGTGCAGCTGTTAAATGGAAGATAACTACAGTACAGAGTCGATTATCCAAACTAGTTGGGACCTAGGGTAGTTCGGATAATCAAACGTATAATTGAATCTGATAAAAAAACTTCTAAAATCTTGTTTTTTTCTGCACACAGGAATACGCTTTTCAAACATTTAGTAATATAGTGGGCAATAAAGAAATATTTTTCACACACGAGCTGGCTAAAAGCTCAAAAAACATGCTCAAGCAAATACATATAATATTTACATATTTAGACTAAGATTTTTCCTACCCGAAAACTTTGGAAGACTGGTTCTGATGATAATTGACATTTCCGATTATTAACTCTCTACTGTAAGCCTAAATTAATACATGTGTTTGAATGTGTACACCCTGGAGACCTATCATTTAGAGTGCCTTCCTACGCATTTACTATAAAACCACATTACTTGCAGTATCTGATGTGCAGCAACAATCCATTTTCCAATACCCGCTCTACATGATCTTTCAGAGTCTATCCTTGCAAACTTCTCAGGACACATACTTATGACAGGCTGTAGGAAAATGAACGAAGTTACCAGAATTTACATTTAATTTTTGAAAAACAACACAGCTAAAACAATGGCAAATTTCTTTGTAAACATAATGAAAAAGAAATAATGGTGCATCATCACTATATATGACCAACACAGACTGTTAAACCGAAGAATGCACACAAATATTCCAATGCTTAAGCTTCGCAGCGGGAGGTAATGGTATGTTTTCACAATATGTCAAGTCAGACTAGTTGCCACCCGTTAACTGCTTTAAACAAATAAAGACAAGGAAGAAGGGTTCTCACCCCCTGAACAGCCTATCCCGAGCAAGGTTTGTAGCAACAGCTGCACAACTACCTGCCAACTGCCGACCTAATAAGCAAAGTCAATGGTCCTATCAACAAGTCACTTCAATTCATTTTGCTAACAAAAGGTAAGAGTCATTCAACTCTTATTACAAATTTTAACCCCAATGAAGATAACACTTCTGTGACTACATCACTAAGGAAGCAAAGTGGCAAAGATCTTGCTCTGCATGCTTTATTTGATTACACAAGACTGAAAAAACACACAAGTCCCTGTGAGAAGAACTAAAATGAAAAATCCTCTTTAATGTATTTGCTTTAAGTAATTTAAATGCTCATAAGTCAATATTTTTTTAATTGTAATCCATTTTAAGTGCCTGTGATCCCACTATACAATAAAAGTACAGTTTTGTACCTACCACAAATGTAGATGTCCGATAGGTATGCATCTGCAGTCATAACACATGGGTTGTCCTGCCTCAGGCAGCCCTTCGGTCGGCCGGATTCCAAAGTCTGGGTCTGGCCTCGGCTGATGTCGCACTTTCCCCGACGTCACAGCTCCTGGGGTATAAAGGCATCAGCCGACGCCATTTTCCTCAGTGTTTCTTGCCCCAGATGCCAGGTGCCCTCTAGGAAGGCTAAATTTGGATAAATGTTGAATGTTCCAAACAGTAGCAAAAAAAATATATATATATATACATATATACAAACAAACAAATACACCATAACAGATCCCCCCAGCTAGCTGAAAGAGGGGTAAGCACCCTAGGAATACCACAGAGGGGAAGGAGGGTGGGTAATCCTGACTGCAGATGCATACCTATCGGACATCTACATTTATGGTAGGTACAAAACTGTACTATGTCCTTCAAGGATGCATCTGCAGTCATAACATATGGGTAGAATACCATAGCCAAACTGGGGGAGGAGGTACTAAGATAAGGATGGTGTAGTTAAGATCCCCTGTAAAACTGCAGTTGCAAAGCCTGCTCGGGATCTGGATAAAGGTAGATTATAATGCTTGGCAAATGTATGCACGGAGCTCCAAGTAGCAGCTTCTAAAATGTCCTTGGTAGCCACCCCTTGAAGGAAAGCTGTAGTGGTGGCTGTGGCCCTTGTGGAATGAGGCCTGATATGTTCAGGAGCTGTCTTTCCATGAAAAGAGTAGCAAAAGCGAATGCAATTTCCTATCCATTTTGAAATTGTCTGCTTGGAAATTGCTTTTCCTTGCACCGCAGTTGCATAGGCTACAAAAAGTTGGTCAGTTTTTCTGCTAGTTTTAGTTCTGTCCAGATAGTAGCATAGCTGTCTGTGTATATCCAAGGTGTGCAAGAGTTTCTCTCCTTTGTTCTGCGGGTTAGGGAAGAACGTAGGCAAATGAATGGCTTGGTTCAAGGATACCCTGGATACCACCTTTGGCATGAAAGTTGGATAGGTTCTCAGAGACACTCTATCCTGGTGAAAAATAATGAAAGGCTGCACTAACATTAATGGCTGTAGCTCGGATACTCTTCTTGCTGAAGTGATTGCCAGAAGGAAAGCAGTTTTCCAAGATAAAAACTGTAAGTCTGCTGATGCTGCTGGTTCAAAAGGGGGTAGTGTCAATTTTTCCAGCACAAAATTGAGATCCCATGCAGGTAGAGGGGGTCTCCTTGGAGGTTTAACATTTTTGATTCCTCTCAGAAATTGTCTGAGTAGAGGGTGAGAGAAGAGAGGAGGATCCATATTGTATTCTGCTGAAATTGCTGAAGCATGAATCTTAATGGAAGAGTAAGACAGGCCATTGTGGAACAATTCTGCTAAGTATTCTAGGATGTGTGCTAGGTTTGCCACTGTAGCATCTGTGCCCTTTGATGTGCTCCAAATGAGGAATCTCTTCCATTTAGCTGAGTATGCTTTCCTTGTGGAGGGTCTGCGAGACTCCAGGATAATGTCCTTGACCCTCTGAGATAAGGCAGCTTGGTTTGGTTTCAAGCAATTTTCCAGGCAGTTAGTTGCAGAGTTTTCAAGCTTGGATGCAGGGTCTTGAAATTGTTCTGCGTTAGAAGAAGAGGCCATGGGGGTAGAGGCCATGAGTTCTCCTGAGACATGTTTTTCAGTAGCGGGTACCAGTGTTGTCTTGGCCAGTCCGGAGCTATTAGTATCACCTTTGGCTGTTCTTCCCTGATCTTCAGAAGAACCTTGTACATCAATGTGAGAGGTGGGAATGCATACACTATTAGGGCATTCCAGCTGAAAGAGAGAGAGTCCACCCTCCAGGCTTGTGGGTGGTATGTCCTTGAGCAGAATTTCTTCAGTTGGTGGTTGAGAGGGGAGGCGAACAGGTCTATCTCTGGCAATCCCCATTTCTTTGTTATGAGTTTGAAAATGTCTGGATGCAGCATCCATTCGTGAGCATCCGTGGTAGTCCTGCTTAAGCTGTCTGCTAGTGAATTCTCTTTTCCTGGTACAAATATGGCCTGCAGCTGTATATTGAGGTTCAGGCCTAGGTTCCACAGATCCATTGCCATCCGGCATAGAGGGTAGGAATGCGTGCCTCCCTGTTTGTTTATGTACCACATGACTGTGGTGTTGTCTGTCCTTATCAGCAGATGTCCTTGCTGGAGGAATGGTTTGAATGCCTCGATTGCATGCTTCACTGCCAGCATCTCCTTTTGGTTTATGTGCAAGTTTAACTGTCCTTGAGACCATAGGCCTTGGATACATTTGTCCTCCATGTGTGCTCCCCATCCTAGGTCTGAGGCGTCCGTGGTGATGGTCTGCCTTGGTTTTGGTTTCGTGAAAGGCAACCCTCTGTTGGACTGACAGGCCTGAGCCCACCACAGGAATTCCTTTTGAAGGCATGGAATGATTGGTATCATGGTTTCTAGACTGTGACTGTGTTGAGACCATACATTCCTTAGGTACCATTGTAGTTTTCTCATATGCAGCCTGGCATGTGGGATTAAGATTATGCAGGATGCCATGAAACCCAGGGCCTGCAGGACTTTCCTTGCAGTAAGCTGTTTGTCTTGTCAAAGTCATGAAATAATCTGGAAGTTGTTTTTGTTTTTCTTCTGTGAGAAAAGTCATCTGAGTTATTGTGTCCAGATCAGCACCCAAAAAGGTTATCCTTTGGGATGGCACTAGTCTTGACTTTTGGATGTTGACTGTGTATCCCAAGGCCTGTAGCAGGTGTATGACATAGGCCAAATCCTTTATCAATTTTGTCTTGTTGTCCGCTTGTATTAGGCAGTCGTCCAGGTATGGGTAGATTTGAATTCCCTGAAGTCTGCAATGTGCAATTACTGATGCCAGGCATTTCGTGAATACTCTGGGCGCAGTAGATAAGCCAAAGGGCAATGCTGAGAATTGATAATGCTCTGATCCTGCAAGAAATCTGAGGTATCTTCTGCAATCTGGTCGGATAGGGACGTGCAGGTATGCCTCCTTGAGATCTAGAGTCACCAGCCAAGACTCCTTGCCCAACATGGGAAGAAGTTGCTGTAGGGTCAGCATTTTGAATTTTGGTACAATGAGATATGTGTTCAGTGCGGACAAGTCGAGAATAGGCCTCCATTGGTTTTCTTTTCTTGGTACAAGGAATAGTCTGGAGTAAAATTCTTGGCCTTGTTCCATAGATGGTACCCTTTCTATCGCTTTCATCTGAAGTAAATTTTTGATTGGTCTGAAAGCCTCTGGCTTCTGATTTGGTGGTAGGTTTGGCATTCCGCTCCTTTTTGGTAAAGTGTGGTAGTGAAACCTGCATCCTTTGTCTATTGTTTGCAATGTCCATGAGTCCTTTGTAATGGAATGCCAGTTTTTTGAGAATAAAGCCAGCTTTCCGCCCAGGGGAGCTTCCAGTTGTTCCCTGGTAGGCGGAATCAGAGTCAAGTCATTGTGTCTGTCCTGTGCTAGTGGTTGTACTTGCAGCTGTGGCAGTACTCCTCTGGTTGGCAGGCTGCCACTGACGGCCCCTGTAGGCACCTTTTGATTGACCTCTGCCTCGAGGGCGTCTATTCCTGCCTCTCTGTGCTCTGGAAGTGTCTGGAAAGGACCAATTCTTGGAAGGCCAGTTTCTGCTGAACCTCGGAGGTTGGACCTGTAGAAATTCCTTTACTGTTTGCACAGATTTAGCTTTTTCTTCCACCTTCTTTAGAATCTCCTGTGCAGGGGAGCCAAATAAACTGTGTTTCTCCATTGGAGCATCTAGGAGCTTAGCCTTGACATGGTCTGGCAGGGATTGTTCTTTTAGCCAGGCATGCCTACGAATTACTGCCCCAGTCATAGCTGATCTAAATGAAGCCTCCAGTGCATCATAGCCACATTTTAAGAAATTATTACTGACCTGCTGAGAGTTGTGTACCAAATCCTGAAGGGATTTACAGTCTAAAGGTTCAGGAGAAGAAATTTTCTTATTTAGCTGCTCTAACAAATATTCCTGGTACTGTATCATATGGAATTGACAGTTTAAAGCCCTGGCAGAAAGAGTAGCAGATGCATAAACCTTTTTACCCCATCTCTCTAATGCTCTAGACTCTCTGTCAGAGGGTAGGGGATTTTTAGCAGTGGTAGCTGCAACATCTTTTGGGCCCTGTGAGATAGTTTCTGGATCTGCTGCATAGGCTTTATACAGGTGGAAGTGAGAATCCGGGACCCTGTAATATCTGTCAGGTTTGGCAGGGGCCGGAGGAAGAGAATCAGGTGCAGAACTAACATCATTATACACATCATCAATTACAGTTAGCACTGGTGGTATGGCTAAGGGCCTATGCTGTGGCAAATGTAAAAAAGTCCTTAGCCTTTTTCTAGAATCAGAAAAATCCTGACCCTGCCATTGAAAGTGTTCCCTCATAGAGTGCAAGGTTTCCCCAAAGGAAAATTCTTCAGGAGGGGAGGCAGAAGGGATAGAATCTTCAGCATCTGAATCCTCGTAAGGAGAATAGGCCCCTTTTTGATGGTCTGACAAATCAGATCCATCTGTGGAGTAGTCAGAGGAGACAGGTTCAGAGAGTTCAGTCCTAGGCCTTTTGTCTGGTGGTGGTTGGGAGGCCCTGTCTGGGTGAGTTTGGGAACCCCTAATCAAGGATATCAGGTCCTCAGCAAAACTGAGAATCTGAGAACTTGAGGAAGGCCTCTGAGAAGTAGATTTGGCAGGTAAAGCTTTTGAAAGTTTGGCAGCTTTAGCCCTGGAGAAGGCCTTAATAGACATAGAAGCTGGGGGCCTAGCTGCCCCACGTGCAGGTGTAGATATGTCCAAAGGAATGGTGTCAGACAAATCTTGAGCGCTAGCTTCGGTAGGGATTTCTGAAGCCGACTCAGCCGGGGCCTCTCTGGCCTAAGTTGTCGGAGGTAAGGTTTCTGTCGTAGAAAGAACCGAGGGCTCGGTTTCAGCCGGTAGGCCTAGCCGTGGTTTCAGCCGAAACCGCGGGCCGCGAGTGTCGGTCCTTTTCCCTGCGTTTTTTGGCCAAATGCGTAGTCGGAGTCTCCGACGTCATTTTATATGCAAAAGCGGATCCAAAAAATTCTTCTGCAAACTCCGACCGACGTCTAAGAGTCCGTCGGTTGAAGGAGGCACAGGCTAAACAAGCTGATACGTCGTGGTCTGGGCCTAAGCAGGGAAGGCAGTAAGAATGGAAATCCTTATGAGGTATTTGTTTCCCACAAGTTAAACAATTATTTACTTTGTCTGACATCGGCTGAGGCAAGAAAGAGTCCCCAACGGGGTACTTAGCTTTTTCGAAGTATTCGGTAGCTGAAATCTCTGGATCTGACCGACCGGCACTTGCGAACAGCTTCTGCTTCGGGCACCGCGCGGCAAGAAAGACTGAGGAAAATGGCGTCGGCTGATGCCTTTATACCCCAGGAGCTGTGACGTCGGGGAAAGTGCGACATCAGCCGAGGCCAGACCCAGACTTTGGAATCCGGCCGACCGAAGGGCTGCCTGAGGCAGGACAACCCATATGTTATGACTGCAGATGCATCCTTGAAGGACATCTGTGAACCGCATCAAATTTCAAGCAAGAACACCCAAGACATAAAAGTGGTAGAGTGCTTTTAAATCATAATTACTATTGTTTGTCTTTCAGTCGCATCATTTTGGTATATCCACTAGTGAATGGTTGCTTACATACAACCACCGTGCTAAATGCTTTCCTCTGTTTCCTCCAGAGCTAAGAAGGTGCATTGCTACCACAGTAAACTCACAATAGCTGTGCCAAAGTTTAATTAAAATTAAAAATATGCCTATAAAAACAATTACCTTGTCCTCTATTTGGGTTCCATTTGGTATGCTTGCCATGCCTATTGCCTATAAATACAATCATCAGCCTGTTACAATTTAAGTTAAATGCAAAGTGTTTACATGATGTAGTCTATGTGTATTGGTTGCCTACTACTTCCATTAAGATTTTTTGGAAATGTTGTAAAGGGAATTTTACTGATGTTTCTGTGCGTATTTTCAGAAATAATGTTAAAATTGGGGAGCATTTTCAGTGCACAACTATTTTAATGTTGGTATCCCACAATTCCATTGGAGTGGAGGGAGATGTATTATTATGCATGTACATTTTATGTTAATTAGTGTCCTGATTTTTGGCCAGTTGTACCTACTTTTCATGGGGGCTTTGTCCAAATTTTTGATATCTCCAGGTTGAGAGGTATGATCACACAGAATATCTACTCTATGGAATAGTCTTTCACTCACATAAAGCAAAGTGCTTCTCTTATTCTATTAAAAAGTAATTTGGATAAATGGATAATTTAATACATAGTTCTGATCACAAAGCACTTTTTTGCAAAAAAGACAAAATTCAACAAGTAAAGATAAAGCAATAGGAAAATAACTCTAGTAACTCTACAATCAGAGGTGTTTGATTACAGACCATTAACAACCAATGATTATTGAATGAGAACATTTCCAGATACACACATAAATATATATATATATATATATATATATATATATATATATATATATATATATATATGTTTACATGCATTTGCGCAAACGACCAAGGTCGATCTGTCATAAGTCCAAACCTAATTGTCGAATCTCGTATGTGCGAATGCTCGTAATGTCGTGCGCAACGTCGAATTTGAAATTCCTGATCTCACAATCGCCGCAACAAGCACTACCATGGGGTCGAGAGGAGCGAATAGCAGCCTGGCCAGCATTCTATAATCTCGGGTTTGACATCCGCAGATTCAACATTGCGCGATCCTGGGGTTCTGCATTTGACATGTTTGCATTCGGACTTTGGTCGTTCGCGTAAATGCATGTATACCATATATATATATCTATATATATATATATATATATATATATATATATATATATATATATATATCTATATCTATATCTATATATATATATATATATATATATATATATATATGGGTCTACTTTGTTTCACTGAAAGCTCATTTCACTGAATTTGAATTCACCCTGACCAAATCGCTGAAAGCTCAAATTACTGATTTCACCGAAGTGCTGGCACTGTGTAGAGTACTGTAGGGCAAGTAAAATGTATATGCCCTTTTCCCCACTGTAGTGTGAGCCTGAAGTTAGTATATATAGTTTGGGGGGGGGGGGTCACAGCCCTTATTGGTCTTGTTAAGTATGCATGTCTATGGTTTAAAATGTATTGTTTTGAAGCTTTTGGTGAAATTTAACATACAACCAAACTAGGTGAGGGGCTGTGCCCCCCACAGCCCCCCCAACTATATATATATCTCTCTTTCTCTATAGATATACATGTGTATATATATATATATATATATATGAGATTCGGTGAAACGAGTTTTCCGTAATTTGAGCTTTCAGCGATTTGGTCAGGGTGAATTCAAATTCAGTGAAATGAGCTCTCAATGAAACAAAGTAGACCCATATACACACACACACACACACACACACATATATATATATATATATACATATATACATATATATATATATATATATATATACACACACACACACACACACACACACACATATAAAATGGGTCAGTTAAGCTTGAATGAAAAAAAATCTTGAAACACAAAATCAAAAACATAAAATATTGAAAATTGATTTAATACAGGGGGCAATCCCCCAAGATAATTTTATATGTATATATATATATATATATATATATATATATATATATATATTTATCAACGCCAGGATTGCACACCAGTGGAGAAAGGGCAAACTTCACTTTCAAGATTTTGTGTTTTCAGCATTTTGCTTTTTCAGTCAAATTACATGGAAGTGTATATACATATATACACACACACACACACATATATATATATATATATATATATATATATATATATATATATACATACATAGATACATACATATGTATATATACATACATATAGTAAACACTCAGTTAACCGGAATTCAAGCAACCAGGAAAAAAAAATCAAAGAAATGAGTACAGTTTTCAGGTGTTGCACTTTTTATCCCCCCCCCCCGAAACATACCTTATGTTTTTAGAGTTTTAAAAAGAAAGATAGGAATAAATTCCCTCTCTCCCCAACCTAAGAAGAAGTCAGACCAAACAAATAGTAGAGGGGACAGTATTAGTCAGGCCTATTTTTAATAGTAATTCTCAAGCAACTAGAAACTACAGTTATCCGGCATTTACCAATCCCCATGGGTGCCGGTTAACTGACAGCTACTGCGCATATATATATTTTCCCCACTGTAGTGCGACCCTGGAGTTAGTATATATAGTAAGGGGGTGTGGGGGGGCACTGCCTCACACATTGGGGGGGGGGGTGGCGGGTGTAGCCCCCCACATAGTTTGGATATATATTATGTTCAGAAAATAGTAATTTATTGGAATTGCAAGTATCCATGTATACAGTTCAAAATATTTAAAATACATGCAAAAGCATAAACATTTTTTTTTTGTTTTTTATTTATTTATTTATTTTTATTATAACTTTGAAGTTTCAAACCTTCGATCTTATGATCTTAACTATTGCAGTTTGAAGTTTTGAAACTTAGAGCTGTAAAACTAGATAAAATTACCATAACACGGAAACTCAAAGACAAGATGAAAACATCGCAAATACACATCTACGAATTTTAACAAACCCAAAAGTCTGAAATAATGACTCAAGTAATGCGCATGTCCAGAAGTAATCAGAGAATATGAATGAGTTTCGGTGTTATTGCATTTCGATCTACTGAAGTTGATCCATACACACACACACACACACACATGTGTATACATATATATATATATATATATATATATATATCTATATATATCTATATATATATATATATATATATATATATATATATATATATATATATATATCAACAGACACACACACACACAGTGGATATAAAAAGTTTACACACCCCTGTTAAAATGCCAGGTTTTTGTGATAAAAAAAAAAAAAAAAAGGATCACAATAAATCATTTCAAAACTTTTCCCACCTTTAATGTGACCAATAACCTGTACAATTCAATTGAAAAACAAACAAATTTGTTAGGGGAAAAAATACAAAAAAATATAAAAAAAATATAATAAGCTGGTTGCCTAAGTGTGCACACCCTTAAGCTAATCTTTGTTAAGTACCTTTTGATTTATTTACAGCATTCAGTTTTCTTGGGTACACACCTGCCATCAATTAAAGAGACTCTGATTAACCCCAAAGAAAGTTCAGCTGTCCTACTAGCATTTTCCTGACATTTACTGAGTTGCCTGCTACAGCAAAAGCCATGGTTTGCAGAGAGAGCTTATAAAGCATCAAAGGGATCTCATTTTTGAAAGGTATCAGTCAGGAGAAGGCGTGCAAAAAATTTCCACAGCATTAGACATACCATGGAACACAGTGAAGACTGTCATCAAAAAGTGGAAAAAATATGGGACAACAGTGACGTTGCAAAGAATTGGACGTCCCTCCAAAACTGATGAAAAGACAAAACGAAAACTGGTCAGAGAGGTTTGTCAAGAGACCTACAGCAACACTGAAGGAACTGCAGGAATTTCTGGCAAGTACCGGTTGTGTACTACAAGTGACAACAATCTCCCGCACTCTCCATATATCTGGGCTATGGAGTAGGGTTGCAAGGCCAAAGGAAGGGGAACCAAACTTGGCGAGGCCAGTAAGGAGCAATGAGAATTATCCTGCTTCCTGAGTACTGTGCTTTCTGAATGACTGGGTATGAGAGGAAATGGAAGAAAAGCATACAGAAGTCCTGAAGGCCAATTGTGAGCAAGTGCGTCTCTCGGTGTCTCCCCCGGAGGGGGGATTAGGATAAAGTAGTTGCTGCACTTGGCATTCATGGGAGTGGCAAAGTGATTGTAGCAAGGCTGACCCATGTTTGGAAAATAATTTCTGCTACATTCTGAGTGAGAGATCACTCGTGAGGCATTAAGATTGCTCTACTCAGCTTGTCTGCTATCATGTTGGACTTCCCCGGAATGTGCGTTGCTATTAGAAAGCACTGGAAAGAAACTGCCCATTGCCAAACCCTTAGGGCCTTTCATCAAAGGGGGTAAGATCTGGTTCCCACTTGCTTGTTTATGTACCAAACCACCGACATATTGTCTGACTGTATCGCAATTGTCCCTACAGGAAGAGAGTCATGAAGTGCTTGCAACGCAAGAAGCACTGCTCTCATCTCTAGGACATTTATATGCAAGTGAACCTTGTGTTCTTGCCATGTACCTTGGACTGTTCTTCCCAGATAATGCCCCTACCCCCACCCTATCTGGAAAGCGTCCATTGTCACTGTAGTTATGGGTTGATGTGGAACAAAGGGTCTCCCTATGGTCACATGAGTGGAGTGTATCCACCATCTTAAGTTGTTCTTGCATGACTCTCTTATTCTGATGAGGTGAGACATTGGAAGCTCTTGAAGTGACCATTGAGAGAACAACAGCCATTGAAGGATCCTCATGTGCATTCTGGCAAAGGGGACCAATGTAATCGTGGAAGCCATTGTTCCTAGTAATCTTACAATTATCGTTGCTTTCACTTTGGTTTTTGGAAGGAGATGAAGTATCTGCTGTCTGAGTGCTACAACTCTTTCTGTTGGAAGACGTGCTACCATAGAGGAGGTGTCTAGATCTGCACCTATAAATGTAATACGTTGACAGGGCAACAAGGCAGATTTTTGATAGTTGATTGTAATACCCAGCCGATTGCAAATGTCCAAAGTTAAATCCCTGGCTTGTTGGAGTAGATGCTTGGTGGTGGCAGATAGGAGTCAGTCGTCTAGATAGGGAAACACTCGGAATCCTAGAAGCCTCAGGTGAGCTGTGACTACTGCCATGCATTTGGTGAACACTGGGGGCTGTAGTGAGACCAAAGGGCAGAGCTCTGAACTGGTAATGACTGGCTCCCAGCAGGAAGCGTAGGTACCTTCTTGATGTCCTGTCTATTTGTATGTGGTAGCAAGCATATTAAAGGTCTATCGAGCACATCCAATCATCTTTCCTTTAAAAGGGATGTATAGATTGCAGTGTCACCATTCGGAACTTTGACTTCTTGACAGATTTGTTTAATTTGCTTAGGTCTAATATGGGCCTCCAGGCCCCTGTTCTTTTTGGCACCAAAAAGAATCTTGAGTAAGTTCCAAATCCTATTTGGTCTGCGGGGACTTCTTGGATAACTTTTCATGCAGCAACCTTTGAATCTCTATAGTTGCTTTCTCCCTTAGATTGGGTGGAACATTTGGGATTGTTCTGGTCTGTGGAACAGGAATGGAAAATGGGATGAAGTATCCTCTGAATATTATTTTTAGTACCTATTTGCCTTTTGTGATATTTTGCCAGGCTTCTGGGTACATCGATAAATGTCACCCGACTGCCTCCAGAGTACAGCAGTCAGGCATCCTTTCAGGAGTGCTGATAAGGGTGTCTGCGAAAGAAATCACAGTCACCCTGGTTTTGCGGGCCCCTCTGCTACTGGGATGGCATCTACTGTTATTGCATCCCCTTCAGCCCCTGGGGAAGGAATCACCCCATGCATCCTGGAAAACTCTCTGGGATCTTTTGAACCACATTTTTCCACTCTTCTGACCTTTAGGATAAGGTCTTGAAGGTACAGAAAAAAATACTCCAACAGCAGAGAGAGTTTTTCCTTCCTGCTCGCACCAGGTTAGAGTGTCTTTTAGTTTGGGTCCAAAGAGTGAGGAACCATCAAAAGGGGTGTTAGTAAAAATAGACTTAAAGGGCTCCGCAAAATTGTACAAGCGCATCCAGAAGCATCTCCTAACAGAAACTCCAGAACCCGCTGCCCTGCTCGCTCCATCTGCTGTGTAGGATACGAGCCTCATAGAGGAGTTGACAATGGAATTTAAGGTGGACAGCTGGGAGGAGACCTTCTCATTCACCCCCGCAGCTAATGAACCTTGTAGAGTATCTCCTAGCTCTTTTAGAAGATCTCTTTGTAACCTTGTAAAGTGTGATAGGTAGTTCAGCGATCGCAGTGAGAATGTTGCTGACAAGAAGATATGCTTCCCGTATCTGTCCATCATTTGAGAGTCTTTATTCGGAGGATGAACAGATGAGGAAGTCTCTGCAAGTTCCTTCTTGGTGGCTGCTGCCACCACCGTAGCATCTACAGGTAACCCCCTTGGTTAGAAAATCCTTTCCCAAAGGAACTGACAAGAATTTGCTTGGCCTCCGAGGGATTGGCTCCATAGTGTCAGGTGACTCCCACACCTTTCAACTAACCAGGTCCACTAGCTTATCGAAAGGTGAAGACACCCAGGAGGCTGAAGGTTGAGATCCAAAAGCCTTCAGGTACACTGACTTCTCATCAGAAGGGGTGGTGGCCTGCCAGCTGCCTCTCTGCTTCAGGATCTCTAGAATATCTGCAAATGAAATATCATCAGAGGACGACCGTGGGGACCCTTCCGATTCATCGAGGTCAGTGTATGAAGTGACGGACTCATCTGGGGAATCTAAGTGCTTCCTCTTGCAAGTTCTCTTCCGAGGTGGCTCCTCCAAAGGATACTCTGGGGAGGCCTTGGAGGAGAGGGGTTCCCCCATTGGGGGATCCTGAGACTCTGGATCTCTGCTGTCCTGTGGAATGGGTGGTGTCGAGACAATACTCGGTGCCTTAGGGGGACAAGTACTAGTATCCTTCTGTGGTGCTGAATGAGTAGACAACACACTCCTCATCAGCTCAAAGGCAGATCCCGCTGGCTCCGAAGACTCCGGCTCCAGGAAGACAGAGGAAGGCACCGGAACCAACAAGATTGGACCTGAGGCCGATATGAGAGCCGAGATAACCCGGGCCGACATTCCGAGGGGTAGACTCTGCACCAAAGAAGATCGGGGCAGAGAATCCCCCCCCCCCCCAGGTCTAACCTGGGAACCCCAGCACCCAGACTCCCTGGATGGCACAGAGAGAGTCGGAGCAGATGTTGGCTCCGTAAACACCGAAGGGGGTCCTGGAACCGACGGAACCACAGTAAGCGGTACCGAGCACTCTGGCTCTGAAGGACCAGCTTGGCTTGGAGAAGGAACAACAGTGAGTATAACTGGTACAGTAGGCTCCGAGACCAAATGGGTGGGAGCTGAGAATAATTTAGTTAGCGCCGGCGAGTTCAGGAGTCTGCGCACCACCCATTCCACATCATCATCTGATAAGCTTCTGGTGGACCTGGAAGATAGGGATGGAGAGCTAGACCTGTGCAGAATTGGAGATCTCAACATCGGAGAAACTGGTGAAATATCCATGGACTAGGTCCAAGTAGAGGCATCTTGCGGCTCTGAGGACTTTGGAGCTGAAGTACCAGGCTTGTTAATTAATATGACCTCCGGGATATGAAGCTGTGGAGGCAGTGGCCTTGGAGATTTTTGGAAGTTTGACTGGTGGCTCCGACTGAGCTGATGTTGCAGGTGAATGTCTTTTTTGAGACTTTTCCTTTTTAGAGGAAGGAGAAGAAGAGGAAGAAGAACTATGGATGGCTTCCTAAAAAGCCGGCTTTAAGAGTCCTTTCAGAATCAATTTGCTTCTCCTTTCTTGAAGTACTCTTGCACTGAAAGAGTGACAAAAAGTGCAGTCTTCTTGTAGGTGAGCACCAAGGCAATAAACACATATAACATGTCCATCTGTGATGGACATTTTTTGTGAGCACTTCTGGCATTTTTTAAAGCCCGAAGGCTTATGTTCTCTCTCTTTTGGGTCTTTAGACATAGTTAAGGTAAGACCGCAAAAGCAATAACAACAAGAAAAATGTAGTTATTGACTAATGAAAAGCTAAAGATTCACTGAACAGTAACTACGGGAAACACAAGAAAAAGACAACCAGGGAGAGAAAAATAGGGCCTCTAACTCAAACGGTCCTATTTTCTAGACAAGACAACAATAAACTATAAGCCCTCTAACTTAAACGGGCAAATAGCTCTCTGACTTAAACGAGCTACTAATAAACTTAACAGACAGAAATAACAACCACTACAAGGGATACCAGTAGGCCTACAAGGCGACGGCAAAAGCCATGCCAAAGGGAATAAAACAATCACTGACTAACAGTAATACAATAAAATGCACAACGAATAAATATAATCAGAAGATAAGCGATCTATTAGCAAATATAACAGTTTAGAGGAAAAATACGAGAAAATTTATCACAACTTAACCACGGCCAAGATGAGCGCATCCAACCTCGTAAAGTAGCAAACGAGATCTGGGGAATTACACCACTGCATTGTGGGATACCTTCTTGCCACAAGCCAGGTTTGAGACTTTCAGCTATGTATTCAGCCGAGTCAGAGCCGGGAATCGGCTCTGCAATATCACTGTAAGAATGAAGGCGAGATATGACAACATAACATTTAAAGTTTTGGAATGGCCTAGCCACAGCCCAGACCTAAATCCAATAGAAAATCTGTGGGGTGACCTGAAGAGGGCTGTGCACAAGAGATGCCCTCACAATCTGACAGATTTGGAGCACTTTTGCAAGGAAGAGTGGGCAAATATTGCCAAGTCAAGATGTGCCATGCTGATAGACTCCTACCCAAGAAGACTGAATGCTGCAATTAAATCAAAAGGTGCTTCAACAAATTATTAGTTTAAGTGTGTGCACACTTATGCAACCAGCTTATTGTATATTTTTTCCCTTAACAGATTTGTTTGTTTTTTAATTGAATTGTACAGGTTATAGGTCACATTAAAGGTGGGAAAACTTTTGAAATGATTCATTGTGGTCTTGTTTTTTTTGTATCAGAAAAACATGGCATTAACAGGGGTGTGTAAACTTCTTATATCCACTGCATACACACAAAAAAAAAAAAAAAAAAAAAAATATATATATATATATATATATATATATATATATATATATATATATGTATGTCCTTAGTAGCCACCCCTCTTAGGAAGGCTGTAGTGGTGGCTGTGGCCCTCGTGGAATGAGGCCTAATGTTTGCAGGAACAGTCTTTCCATGAAAGGAGTAACAAAATCGAATGCAATTTCCTATCCACTTTAAAATTGTCTGTTTGGAAATTGCTTTTCCTTGTACCCCAGCAGCATATGCTACAAGGAGTTGGTCAGTCTTTCTGTAACTTTTAGTTCTGTCCAAGTAGTAGCGTAGTTGTCTGTGTATATCCAGAGTGTGTAGAAGCTTTTCCCCTTTATTTTGTGGATTTGGGAAGAATGTAGGCAAGTGAATAGCTTGTTTCAAGGATACCCTAGATACCACCTTTGGCATAAAAGTAGGATTGGTTCTCAATCAAACTCTGTCCTGATGGAAGATAAGAAATGGCTGTACTGCCATTAAAGCTTGTAATTCAGATACTCTTCTTGCTGAAGTTATGGCCAGAAGGAATGCAGTTTTCCAGGACAGAAACTGTAGATCCGCCGATGCTGCTGGTTCAAAGGGAGGAAGTGTTAGTTTCTCCAGCACAAAGTTGAGATCCCAAGTAGGTAAAGGTGGTTTCCTTGGAGGATTGATGTTTTTGATTCCTCTCAGAAATTGCCTGAGGAGAGGATGCGAGAAGATAGGTGGATCAACATTGTATTCTGCTGAAATTGCTGAGGCATGAATCTTAATGGAAGAATAGGACAGGCCATTGTGGAACAATTCTGCTAAGTATTCCAGAATATGTGCCATGCTCGCCACTGTCACATCTAAGCCTTTTGTTGTGTTCCAAATGAGAAATCTTTTCCATTTTGCTGAGTATGTCTTCCTTGTGGAAGGCGGAGCTTCCATAATAATGTCCTTTACTCTCTGTGATAAGTTATTTTGAGGGGGGTTTATGGAATTTTCCAGGCAGTTAGCTGCAATGTTTTCAAGTTGGGATGCATGATCTTGAAATTGTTCTGCGTCAGAAGAAGTGGCCATAGGGGGAGAGGCCACGGTTTGCCTGTGACATGCTCCTCAATAGTGGGTACCAGTGCTGCCTTGGCCAGTCTGGAGCTATCAGAATCACTCTTGGCTGTTCTGCCCTGATCTTCAGTAGAACCTTGGACATTAATGGGAGAGGTGGGAAGGCATAGACTTTTACAGCTTTCCAGCTGAAAGAGAGAGAGTCCACCCTCCATGCTTGTGGGTGGTATGTCCTTGAGCAGAATGCCTTCAGTTGATGATTGTGGGGCGAGGCGAACAGATCTATCTCCGGCTTTCCCCATGCTTGTGTTAAGAGTAGAAAGATGTCTGGGTGCAGCATCCATTCGTGTGCATCCATGGTAGTTCTGCTTAAGCTGTCTGCCAGTGCATTTTCTTTCCCTGGCACGAACTGGGACTGTAGTTGGATATTGAGTTTCAAGCATAGTTCCCATAGATTCATGGCCAGCCTGCATAGAGGGTAGGAATGCGTGCCTCCTTGCTTATGTACCACATGACTGTGGTGTTGTCTGTCCTTATTAACAGGTGGCCTTGATGGAGGAAAGGTTTGAAGGCCTCGATTGCGTGTATCACTGCCAGCATTTCCTTTTGGTTTATGTGCATGCTCAGCTGCCCTTGAGACCATAGGCCTTGGATACATTTGCTCTCCATGTGTGCTCCCCATCCTCGGTCTGAAGCGTCCGTGGTGATGGTTTGTTTTGTTTTTGGTTTGTTGAAAGGCAACCCTCTGTTGGACTGGCAGGCTTGAGCCCACCACAGAAATTCCTTCTGAAGGCAAGGAATGATTGGTATCAAAGTTTCCAAACTGTGACTGTGCTGAGACCATACACTCCTTGGGTACCATTGTAATTTTCTCATATGCAGCCTGGCTTGTGGAATCAGAATTATGCAGGATGCCATGTAACCCAGGGCCTGCAGGATTTTCCTTGCAGTTAGCTGAGTTTGTCTTGTCAGATTCAAGAAGTAATCCGAAAGTTGTTTTTGTTATTCTTCTGTGAGAAAGGCCATTTGGGTGGTTGTGTCTAGATCTGCACCCAAATAGATTATCCTCTGGGATGGAACAAGTCTTGATTTTTGGATGTTGACTGTGTATCCCAAGGCCTGTAATAGGTGGATGGCATAGTCCAAGTCCTTTATCAAATTTTTCTTGTTGTCCGCTTGTATAAGGCAGTCGTCCAGATATGGGTAGATTTGAATCCCCTGAAGTCTGCAGTGTGCAATTACTGATGCCAGGCATTTCGTGAATACTCTGGGCGCAGTAGATAAGCCAAAGAGCAATGCTGAGAATTGATAACGCTCTGACCCTGCAAGAAATCTGAGGTGTCTTCTGCAACTTTGCCGAATAGGGACATGCAGGTATGCCTCCTTGAGATCTAGAGTCACCAGCCAAGACTCCTTGCCCAGCATGGGAAGAAGTTGCTGTAGGGTCAGCATCTTGAATTTTGGCACAATGAGGTAAGTATTCAGTGCGGACAGGTCGAGGATAGGCCTCCATTGATTTTCTTTTCTTGGAACAAGGAATAATCTGGAGTAAAATCCTTGGCCCTGTTCTGAAAGAGGTACCTTTTCTATGGCTTTCATTTGTATTAAGTTGTTGATCTGCTGTAAAGCCTCTGCCCTCTGATTTGGTGGCAGGTTTGGCATTCCGTTTCTTCTTGGCAAAGTGTGGAAGTGGAACCTGTATCCTTTGTCTATTATTTGCAGTGTCCATGTGTCCCTTGTAATATAATGCCAGTTTTTTGAGAATAAAGAAAGCTTTCCGCCCAAGGGTGCTTCCAATTGGGCCCTGGTAGGCGGAATCAAAGGAAAGTCATTGAGTCTGTCCAGGTGTAGTAGTTGTTGTTGCTGTTCCTGCACTACCTCTCTGGTTGGTAGGCTGCCACTGACGGCCTCTGTAGGAGCCTCTAGCTTGCCCTCTACCTCTGGGACGCCTGTTCCTGCCCCCTCTGGGATCTGCCCGAGTCTGGAAAGGACCAATTCTTAGTAGGCCAGTTTCTGCTGAATCTCGGTGGTTGTACTTGCAGAAAGTCCTTAACTGTTTGCACAGATTTTGCCTTTTCTTCAAACTTCTTTAAGACCTCCTGAGCCGAGGAACCAAATAATTTTTGTTTTTCCATTGGAGCATCCAGGAGTTTAGCTTTAACATGGTCTGGTAAAGATTGTTCCTTCAACCAGGCATGCCTACGAATAACTGCCCCAGTCATAGCTGACCTACATGAAGCTTCCAGTGCATCATAACCACACTGCAAAATATGATTACTAACCTGCTGTGAGTTATGTACCAGATCCTGAAGGGATTTACGGTCAAGGGGTTCAGAAGAGGAAAGCTTCTTATGCAATTCATCTAACAAATACTCTTGGTAGTGTATCATATGAAATTGACAATTTAATGCCCTCATGGAAAGAGTTGCAGAAGTATATACCTTCTTTCCCCATCTCTCTAAAGCTCTAGACTCCCTTTCAGAAGGTAGAGGATTTTTGGCAGTGGCAGCTGCAACCCCTTTTGGGCCCTGAGAAATAGTATCTGGGTCTGCAGAATGGGCCTTGTACAGATGTAGATGAGAATCCGGGACCCTGTAGTATCTATCAGGTTTGGCAGGAGTTGGAGGGAGAGAATCAGGGGCTGTACTAACATCATTGTACACATCATCAATAACATTCAAAACAGGAGGTATAGCTAAGGGCCTATGCTGAGGTAAATGTAAAATGGTCCTTAATCTCTTTCTAGAATCAGAAAATTCCTGACCCTGCCATTGAAAATGTTCTCTCATAGAGTGTAGTGTCTCACCAAAGGAAAACTCTTCAAGAGGGGAGGCCGAAGGGATAGATTCTTCAGCATCAGAATCCTCGTATGCTGAATAAGCCTCCTCCTGGTGATCTGACAACACAGATCCATCCGTAGACTCATCTGAAGAGTGCTGGTCAGAGGGCTCAGTCCTGGGCCTTTTGTCTGGTGGTGGTTGAGAGCCCCTGTCCGGTTGAGGCTGAGGACCTCTAATTAAAGAGATAAGATCCTCTGCAAGGCTGAGGATCTGAGAACTAGAAGAGGGTCTCTGAGAGGTAGTCTTGGGAGGCAAAGCTTTAGCAAGTTTAGCAGCTTTAGCCCTGGAAAAAGCCTTAATGGACATGGAAGCAGGGGGTCTGGCTGCACCACGTGCAGGAGTAGACTTGTCCAAAGGAATGGTGTCGGACATTTCCTGGACACTGGTTTCAGTAGGTAGCTCAGTAGCCGACTCAGCCGGGGCCTCCAGGGCCGCGGTGGTCGGTTGAGTGGATTCGGTTAAAGGAAGTACCGAGGACTCGGTTTCGACCGAAACCGAGACACTCGCGGTAGGCCTAACCGTGGTTTCAGCCGAAACCGCGGGCCGCGAGTGTCGGTCCTTGTCCTTCCGTTTTTTCACCAAACGCGAAGTCGGAGTCTCTGACGGCATCTTATACGCAAAATTAGCCCCAAAGAATTCCTCTGCAAACTCCGACCGAAGTCTAAGAGTTCATCGGTTGAAGGAAGCACAGGCTGAACAGGCCGAGACGTCGTGGTCTGGGCCTAAGCAAGGGAGGCAGTAAGAGTGGAAATCCTTATGAGGTATTTGTTTCCCACAAGTTAAACAATTATTTACTTTATCTGACATCGGCTGAGGCAAGAAAGAGTCCCCAATGGGGTACTTAGCTTTTTCGAAGTCTTCGGTAGCTGAATCACAGGAGCTGACCGACCGGCACTTGCGAACTGCTTCTGCTTCGGGCACCACGTGGCAAGAAAGACTGAGGAAAATGGCGTCGGCTGATGCTTTTATACCCCAGGCGCTCTGACGTCGGGGAAAGTGCGACATCAGCCGAGGCCAGACCCAGACTTTGGAATCCGGCCGACCGAAGGGCTGCCTGAGGCAGGACAACCCATATGTTATGACTGCAGATGCATCCTTGAAGGACATCATAACATTTAAGTTTTGGAATGGCCTAGCCACAGCCCAGACCTAAATCCAATAGAAAATCTGTGGGGTGACCTGAAGAGGGCTGTGCACAAGAGATGCCCTCACAATCTGACAGATTTGGAGCACTTTTGCAAGGAAGAGTGGGCAAATATTGCCAAGTCAAGATGTGCCATGCTGATAGACTCCTACCCAAGAAGACTGAATGCTGCAATTAAATCAAAAGGTGCTTCAACAAATTATTAGTTTAAGTGTGTGCACACTTATGCAACCAGTTTATTGTATATTTTTTATTTTTTTATATTTTTTCCCTTAACAGATTTGTTTGTTTTTTAATTGAATTGTACAGGTTACAGGTCACATTAAAGGTGGGAAAAGTTTTGAAATGATTCATTGTGGTCCAGGGGTGTGTAAACTTTTTATATCCACTGCATATACAAAAAAAAAAAAAAATATATATATATATATATATATATATATATATATACACACACACACACACACACACACACACACACACACACACACACACACACACACACACACACACACAGGTAGGTATGTATAGCTTTGTTTCTGTGAATTTGTTATTTTTAGTTCCACATTTACCACTAGCCACGATCTGCATTTCTTTTTATTTCTGAGTAATATTCATGGCTATGGATTTGGTTAATAGGACACGTGGCATAAATATTCCACAGCACATGCAACTTGCAAAGGACACAAAGGGACAGCTTACTTCCAATAATATCTCAATCTATCATCATGAACACTACAAAGACTAAACAATAACACTTTTTAACTAATACTGTAGAAAGGCAACCTAAAATCAGTGAAAGTTTAAAAGAGAGCAAGACACTAGTGCTCTTCAACATTTAAGAAAAGAATATACTTTATTTAATGTGTCAGTTATTTACAGGGTAGAAAGAGCTATCCATGTTATTTGGCACAATTTTCTTTTGCTAATGTATTCCAGATGCTTGCTGACACCAGAATCAGTAGTAAGAGAACACAACACTATGTTAAAAAAGCATTCCATTATAAAAATAGCCTACAGTTGGACATACAAGATAAAATTATCATAGCTTACACAGATGTCTTGCAAAACTTAACCACTTCATAATGCACAAATGAGCCTATACAGACATTTGGGGAAAGAACAGACTTAAAAAAAAACTCTTACAGAATGATGATTACATTGAATCCCTGTTTTCCCCCCAAAGCCCCTATGCACATTTCAAGAAACTCAAAAATGATGGACTGAAAATTATGCACTTGAATGTTGATCCATCAGAATGACTTCACTTTAAACTACAGCTTCAAATTTATTAAAGTGCTTACTTCCTAAGCACTGTACACAACCTAAAGTGAAGCACAATGAATACTATTTTAAAGAAGAAAAACAATACTATAAATATGTAGAGATATTGCAATGTAAATACTCTTGAGTACCATGCAAAAATAGAACAACATTTATTTGATTTGGTTTAGCAGGGTACAGCATTGATCAAATCCGACCAAATTCAATCTCAGTCCCAGCAGTAAAAACAAATAATGGAATGGTAACAAAAACCAACACAGACTTATCAAATATAATATAATCAGGCAAAGGCTGATAACATCAGAAAAGTATTGAACTGTTAGTGAGTTGTCAAAACTGTAATAACACAATAAATGTCCCAAGATGTATGCCCATGTCCAGATTTTCATGAACTATGAAAAAAAAAAAAACATTCCAAACTGAAAGCCACCAAAATTACAAGAATGCCAAACTAAATCTATCTAAGGACCATATACCACTTTTCCAAAACAGCAAGCAGGAAAAAGCCATACATCCAGACATCACGGCACTCGAGTCATCAGAGCCCAAAAAATGTGCCAGCAGTACAAAACACCTGGCATCCAAAGAGTAGCCAATGTCAGGTCCACCCACTTCAGCCATTGCTACACTGCACTGAATCACTCCACAAAACTGCAGCAAACTGAAATGTAGTGAGAAAACCCAATTGTCAGATGGAACCTGAAAAAAAGCCAAAAACAAACCAGACAGTAGATGAATTAAAACACATTTGCAAGGCCAAAGCAGAGAAGTCCAGCAGTTAAGCAGTAGTTTGCCAGTTTAAATACAAACAGACCCACAAATTCAACAGTTCAACAGCGAGGGAAGACAAATGATAAGAGTACTTAAAGTACCAACAGAAAATAACTTTAAAAGTAGCCAGGTTTGTCTGTAGGCAGTCTAAACACCAGTCAAATTAGGACATGCACAAATCATCTCAATCACCTACTGCCATCTATGGGACCTAATGCAGAATCTAGTCTTTGAGCAAGTACTTTTTTTTTTTAAATAAGGAACCAAAAAGAACTATTACTACCACTTGAACATAGTGTTGTCATACCCAAAAATCATTATGTACCCCGGTAAACAACACAGGCAACACCCCAATCCAAACTCTCCCCAACATGTTAAAGTAGTTGGCTCACAATACTCCACTCCAAACTACAAATGTTGCCAAGAGACCTTGGCACTCAGATTGATAAGTCCCTCTCTTTTGATCATCAGATAACAACAACAGTCAGAAAGTCCTTCAACTTAGCACAACTGATCACCATGGGAATACCTTCTAGACCCAGAAATGTCACTGCCCCATTAGAGTCAGCATTGTCTAGGCCAATTACTAAATACAGTGCCCCTTTTGGTATGTACTGCACTAGTCATTTCAATCTAGAAAGACCCCAGAGATTCTTTAACTAAGAAGCTCACTGACTTGAACACTTTAAGGTACTAGAAAAGACCGGAAGCGCCTTCCCTTTATCCAGTGTCTTCGAGACTGCTGAGGGAAGATTTATGCCTTGCCTTCTCAGCTACTAGGGATCCACTAGTCCAAGATCTTTTGTATTTACACAAATTGAATAGTCCAACAAACACCAGAATAAAGGAGCTAAACCAAGGTCAAGACAGAGGTCCATTACACAGCGTCTTCCCCACCTCTGGAAGACTCCTACAGCAAATTAAGCAGAGTGATACACATTATCTTCCTTCACATGGGAACTGGACAACTGGATGCTTATTCACACTTTCACCCCTTGCTTTAATGATCTGGTCCTCCTTGAGACAGGGGATTCAGTCTGACGGTGAGTACTGGCAAGACATACAAGGTCGCAAGACTCAATTATCTTGCAATTCTATGACCCTATGACTAACCATAAAGTCACATATTACAGTCAAAGCAAGAACAACAATTATCAAAGAAGCAAAATCTGACTACTATAACTAAAAAAAGGAAACAAAGTAACCAAGTGGGACAGTGTGATGGGAAGGAAGGAAGCCCTACATGCTCACTCTCACACTAACAGCCAATCAGAAGCTGAAAATCTAAATAAAAGTTGATGGATAGCAGGTCTTGTCTTACAATGTAATTTCCAAAAAAGGCACAATAACCGCTCTTCTCAGAAAAAGTGAAATGAAAAAATGTTCCTAAACTTAAATGGCAGTTGTGTACCTTAATATAGATGCTTGAACAGCAGAATCACTTCTACAGTACAATTCCATATTATGGGAATTAAGCTGCAGGTAGATGTCTCCATTCCTGGAAAGTGGAGCCTAGGACATCAGTTTAATGTACAGCAACCCTCACCATTTCAGTCTCCTGGTCATCACTCAATAAAGTCCTCAAAAACCTTGCTGTCCTCTTTCAATCCATAGAAAGGTTTCCAAGTAAAATATCCTGTTTTTTTTTTTTCTCTAATTTGCAATTTTCCCTACTTCCCAGCTACTCGGGGCAGTGAGCAGATGTCAACTAACAAGACACAAGTAGGTGGGGAGGAGGGGTTACTTTATTTACTTACTGACATTTGATTACTGGGAAAGTCCAACTGGGTAGAAGCCGATTTTCAGCAGAGGCCCGGGGAAAAAAAAGCTCCAAAATATTGCAAAACATTTTAAGAACAATAATTTTACAACCTTCAAAAACAAATCAAAACATCTGCGGTTTAATTATAACAAATTAGACATAATATAAAAACATTAGTTAAGAACTGATACAAGTCATATGACAATCATTTAATATTTAGAAAAATTTTAGACAGTTTGTAGAGATTTTGTTTTTTCATGAAATAGGGTTTTGGGGCAGGGAGTAGTTTGGTCTTTTTGGGTTGAGCATGAGTTGTGAATTACAAAGCCATATTTTCAGTGACTGTTAAAGCTTCCCGAGTAATTTTTTGGGAGGTATACCATGTTGCCAGATGTGCAAATGAGAGTGTAATCATCTGTGTATTGTATTAGGGTAGTCTGCTGTGTGTCTGTATAGAAGGTGTTGGTGAAAATGTTAAAGAAACCAAAAAGCCTAAATCGGTTAGAACTGCCTCATCGACTAACACATATTTCACAGGAACATGTGCATTTAACTGAAAGCTTCAATACACATCCTGTAATTATTTCAGATCATGTGCCAATAACAACTGGAATAATAAAACAGGGAAATGAAGTACAAATGAGAAACTGGCGCTTTCCCTCCTACCTGGTAAAAATAGAGAAATTTAAGTAATTGGTAGTGGAAATTATATTTCATGGGAATATGTGCATTAAACTGAGAACTTTGACACATCCAATAACTATTGCAGATAATGCATCAATAATTACTACGATAAACATGCAGGGCAATGAAGGAAAAAATGAGACCATGGTGCTTCCCATTTACTTGTTAAAAAGAGAAGAAATTTAAGGAACGGGACGTGGAAATTATTTCAGAGTTATTAGGTAAAATAGAAAGTATATCAGAAGTTATAGCTATTGCCTGGGATAAAATGAAAGTGGAGTTTAAAAATAGGGTATTAATAAAAGAAAAAGAAATATGCTTAAGAGGTAACAATAATTATTTAGAGAGGCTTACAAAGGGAAAGACTGCTGTTAAGCACTGTTTTTTTTTTTGATAAACCCAGAGCACAAAAATTTGAGGCACAATGACTTATGCAACAGAAAGTAGAAAGGGTTGTTGCCAAACTTAATGAACCCGTAACAAGAAAACTAACCAGAGCTTCTGAAGAGGTATTAGAGACATTCCGGAAATGTGGAACATTCTGAGACAGTTCCAGATTTTTTTTTTTTTTGGGCGATATAAAATTAATGGAGATAAAACAAAGGCTATAACTGTAAACTGTAAACTATGTACCTATACATGAACTGGTTCAGCAAAACCATTATTTATGGGGACATGAAGTACTTGGGAATATGGGTTAAAAAGGATTCTGTTATGACAGCTAAGTACATGTGGGAAGAGACTAAAAAGATGATATAAACACAGAAAATGGAAGCTCTTGCCTATGGATATCAAAAGCTAGATACAAGTAGTAAACACGTTTTTACTCCCTTATACAAGTCAGGCATATTTTTATCAAACAGTGGAAAAGTTGTGAATGGTAAATGATTAATAAAGAGTTGAAGCGGTTTCATCTGGGAGGGGAAGAGGGCAAGAGTCAAGTGGCATAAGTTGATCCAATAGAATAAGGAGGTTTGGGATTACCTGATTTAAAGGGATGCTTTAAAGCTACACAGTTAAGGCTCTTATACATAACACAAATAGAAAGCTACAATTAAAGTGGAAAGGGATGAAGATGAAGCAGAGGGGTAATTCAAGAAAAGGAAAGAGGGGGATTTTGCAAACAGATCCTTAAGAAGAATAACAACATTCATACAGAATATTATATTCGTCTGCGGTGGTGGTGCTGCGGTAGCACTGTCGCCTCACAGTAAGAAGCTGTCTGGTTCGATTCTCAGCTAGAGCATCTTCTGCGTGGAGACATGCGTGAATGGGCGTACCTTTGTTGAAGATTGTGCGTCAGGGCTAGCAACTCGGCACGTAAAAATCTACTACTAATCATTAGCGGTCCGGAGTTCTGCTGTGGCGACCCCTAACGGGGAAAAGCCGAAAGACACAACATACAGAATATTATATTTGTAAAGCAGAAGAAAGTATTCTAAGAACTAAGCCAAATCGAGAATGGAGAAAGTAGATTCTGCTGACAGGGATGACTGCAATTAGGGGGCCAAAATTTACTAGAGGAAGCTGGCAAAGGGACCAAAGTATTGGGAACAAATAATCAGAGAGCAAAAGGTAACAGAATGGGAAGAACAGACATTTGGACTGCAGGCTAGAGATTGCCTTCTCTACCAGGGACTGCTATCAGAGTACAGGCAAAGAGAAGGGGTTAAGGGAATCCTAAATGAAAGACCTGCACTGGTTGAGTTTTCAGTTGACTTTACAACTGAAGCTGTTGTTAAAAAGAAAAAAATTAATAGGGCATATAAAATACTGCATGATAGGAATCAATCAGAGGACGTCAGAAAAGATTGGGAAGAGAGATTAGATAAGCAATTCACATAGAAACAATGGGACGACATATGCATGGTATGCAAATATGCAACACAATCTATAAGATTTAGGATTTTGGCCTGTAAGTATTTGCATAGGTACATGTATACACCAAAGAGACTACAAAGAATTTTTCCTCAAGTAGATGGCAAACGTTGGAGGGAAAATGGGGAAGGAAGAGGTACCCAGAAGCACATGTTCTTGGAAAGTAATGAGTTGGTAGACTTTCAAAAACCCCTAAAGAGTACTCTGTCAGGAATACAGGCTGAGCAAATGACTGTAACTAAGGAAATGATTTTTTGAGCTGGGACACAGGATCTGAATTGCCTAGACATAATAAGGCCTTAAGTTTAATTCTGGTGGCTGCCAAAAAAGCAATTTCTAGAAAATGGAAATGGAAATCTAAAGCAACCATACTTGAAGTAGTAAATACTGTAACAGAGTTAAAGAACAGGAAGTGGGATCTTTAGAAAAGGGTACAAGTAAATTACATAAAAAAATCTAAATTATGGGAATAACGCATGCAGAAAAAAATGTTTTGGAGGAGGAATGAGTTTTAAGACAAGCCAGGAATTGATCAATTTATGTAATGTTTTAATTATATTGTATAGAAAGTACAGTTGTGTACACTTACCATAAATGTAGTTGTTCGAGTGTATTCACTGTTGCAGTCATCACACTTGGGTTATCTACCTGCAGGTAGTCCTCAGTCGGCTCGAATACCAGAGTCTTGGGATTTCTGCGTCGGATCGCCTCATCCATGATGTCAGGTCGTCAGGAGTATAAAACATGCAGCAGACGCCACTACATCAGTTTTTCTTGCCCCAGATGTCAGGAGCCCCAAAATAGGAAGCAATCAAATGGCGTGGAACACCTCCAGTAAACAGTAAATACCATTTCCATATGATATGGCCAAAAAAGAGGCTAGCTAGAAAGTACAGAAAGACAGGGGGCTGGAGGGAGGGTAACCAGGACTGCAACAGTGAATACACTCGAACATCTATATTTATGGTAAGTGTCCAGAACTGTACTATGTTCTTCGTGTTTCACTGTTTCAGTCATCACACTTGGGTTGATTCCCAAAGCTGAGGAAGGGTGGAGGCAGTCAAGAAGTAGTAGGGCTGGCTAGCAGGCCTTGTAAGACTACTGTGGCAAATCCAGCTCTGGATTTAGAAAAGATAGGCAAATGGTAATACTTGGTGAAGGTGTGTACAGAAAGTACAGTTGTGTACACCTACCATAAATGTAGATGTTCGAGTGTCTTCACTGTTGCAGTCATAACTGTAGGGTGCTCCTGCCGGCAGGCAGCCCGAGGTCGGCCAGAATCCCAAAGTCTGGGTCCGGCGTCGGCTGTATAAGCTAGTACCCTGACGTCAGTACGCTTTGGTACATAGCCCTCAGCCGACGCCATCTTCTCCAGCCTTTCTTGCCCTAGATGTCAGAAGTCCCCAACAAATCAAAATGAATCCAACAAGGAAACACAAATACACCACAAAAAGAAAAAGAGAGAAAACAGAGGGATAGGAGGGAGGAAACCCCGACTGCAACAGTGAAGACACTCGAACATCTACATTTATGGTAGGTGTACACAACTGTACTATGTTCTTCGTGTTTCACTGTTGCAGTCATAACTGTAGGGTGGAATCCCAAAGCAGTGTAAAAGGGGAGGAGGCTTTAGATAGAAGAAGGGGAGGCAAGGATACCCTGCAAGACAGCAGACGCAAAGCCTGCCCTGGACTTAGAAAACAAGGGGAGATTGTAGTGCTTGGAAAAAGTATGCACAGAACTCCAAGTGGCAGCTTCCAAGATATCCTTGGTAGGGACTCCTCTGAGGAAAGCTGTAGAAGTGGCAGCTGCTCTAGTAGAATGACTTCTAATGGTGCCTGGAAACTGTTTCCCATGATGAGTGTAACAAAATCTGATGCCATAAGCAATCCATTTGGAAATAGTTTGTTTAGAAATAGGTTTTCCAAGAGAACTGGAGGCAAAAGAAACAAACAATTGATTAGACTTTCTGAAATCTTTAGTCTTGTCCAGGTAAAATCGTAACTGTCTGTGCACATCCAATGAATGCAAAATCCTTTCCCCTTTATTTTGAGGATTTGGAAAGAAAGTAGGAAGGTGAATTGTCTGATTTAAAGCCACTTTCGAAATCACCTTAGGCATGAAAGTAGGATTGGTCCTCAAGGATACTCTGTCCTGATGGAAAATAAGGTATGGTTCCACAGCTATGAGAGCTTGCAACTCTGAGACCCTTCTGGCAGAGGTCAATGCTAACAAAAGAACCGTCTTCCAGGATAGAAACTTAATATCTGAAGATGCAGCAGGCTCAAAAGGAGGCAAAGTAAGCTTTTCTAAAACATAATTAAGATCCCAGGCAGGGACAGGAGGGGTCCTAGGAGGCCGCAAATTTTTAGCCCCTCTCAAGAACTGTTTCACCAAAGGATGAGAAAAAACAGGAGGATCAGAACTGAAATGCGCAGAGATAGCAGAAGCATGAATCTTAATGGAAGAAAAGGAAAGTCCTTTAGATAAAAGTTCCGAAAGGTAAAGCAAAATAGAAGAAAGATCAGGAACCTGAGGATCCGAGCCTCGGTCCTGCATCCAAATACAAAACCTCTTCCATTTAGAGGCATAGGACTTCCTAGTGCTAGGCCGTCTAGCTTCCAAAAGAACATCCAAAACTTGTTTGGGAAGACTAGAGGAAATCAAATTCCTTTGAAGAGCCAAGCTGCCAGGCAAAGGGTCTTGAGATTGGAATGTAGTAACTGACCCTGATGCTGGGACAAAAGCGAAGGATTCAGTGGGAGAATCCAAGGAGGCCCCGAGAACAGGAGCTTTAGAGCTGGATACCAAAACTGTCGAGGCCAATTCGGAGCAATCAAGATGAGGAACTTGGGCTTGTCCTGCTTTATCTTCAGTAATACCCGAGGTAGTAGAGGAAGAGGAGGGAAGGCATATGCTGAAAGGCTTCTCCAGCTGAAGGACAGGGCATCCACTCTCCAAGCTGTTTTGTGGAAGGACCTGGTGCAAAAGCGAGGCAGCTGATGATTGAGATGGGATGCAAACAGATCTATCTGGGGACATCCCCAAACTGCAGTAATCCTGTTGAATAAGTTGGTGTCTAGCATCCATTCGTGAGGATCTGAAATGTTTCTGCTCAGACTGTCTGCCAAGAGATTCTGTTTTCCTGGAATGAATTGAGCCTGGAGATGCAGATTCAAATTTAGAGCTGTGTCCCATAAAACCATAGCTAGTCTGCAGAGGGGGTATGAATGAGAACCCCCCTGCTTGTTGATGTACCACATGACCGTGGTGTTGTCTGTGCGAATTAGCAGAGGCCCTGGTTGTAAAAGGTTCTTGAAGGCTAGAAGGGCATTTTGAACTGCCAACATTTCCTTCAGATTGATGTGCCAGTGAAGATGGTCCTTTGTCCAGGTTCCCTGCTGGCAATTGTCTAGAAAGTGTGCTCCCCAAGCATAATCCGAGGCGTTCGTGGTTAGGATTTGAGTAGGTTGAGGAAGACGAAAAGGTTTTCCTTCGTTTAAAGTGCATGCCCTGGACCACCAGAGGAACTCCTTCTGAAGGCAGGGGATCAGAGGAATCAGAATATCCAGATCGTGGAAATGCTGTGACCATACACTTTTCAGGTACCGTTGAAGCTTTCTCATGTGAAGCCTTGCGTTTGGGATCAACAGAATGCAGGAAGCCATGTAGCCCAGAGCCTGCAGGAATTTCCTTGCAGTGAGCTGAGATAGAGTTGCCAAGGTGTTGAAAGTAGAAGCCAGCTGAGTTTGTTTTTCTGGAGTGAGGAAGGCCCTTTGTAAGGTTGTATTTAAGAGGGCTCCCAAGAATACCATTTGTTGAGAAGGGATCAAATGTGACTTTTTTATGTTCACTGAGAATCCCAGTAGGAGGAGAAGACGTTGAACAAAGTCCAGATGTTGAAGCAGAAGATCTTTGCTGTCTGCCTGAATAAGGCAGTCGTCCAAATAGGGGTAAATCTGGATCCCCTGAAGTCTGCAGTAAGCCACTACTGGTGCCAGGCACTTGGTGAAGACTCTGCCGGCAGCAGATAAACCAAAGGGCAGAACAGAGAATTGAAAGTGCTTCGAGCCTGCCTTGAACCTGAGAAATTTCCTGCGTTCCTGCCTGATGGGAATATGTAAATAGGCTTCCTTTAAGTCCAATGTCACCATCCAGGCGTCCTGAGAGAGCATTGGAATTAGCTGCTGCAGAGTAAGCATCTTGAATTTTGGAATTTCCAAAAAGGTGTTTAACACAGAAAGGTCCAGAATAGGTCTCCATGAATTTTGTTTTCTGGGAACCAGAAACAGTCTTGAATAAAACCCTTTTCCCATTTCCGAGAATGGAACAGGCTCTATGGCTCTCATGGCCAGAAGGGCATCCACTTGAGTTAAGGCCTCTGACCATTGATGTTTTGGCAGATCTGGCCAACCGTGAGCCCTTGGCAAAGTGTGAAAGTGGAATTTGTAACCTTTTAAAATCACGTCCAATACCCATCTGTCCTGGGTAATATGAGTCCAATTTCTGTAAAAAAGAGACAGTTTTCCTCCGAGATGGGGCATCCAGGTGAAGGGGTCCTGAAGCCCAACCGAGAGAGTCATTGAGTTTGCTTTCTTTGAGATTGGGATCTGTCTTCTCCCCTTCTAGGTGAAGAAGCAGTCCATTGTCTAGATCTGTAAGAGGCCTGGCCTTGACCACGACCTCTGGAGCCTATATCTTCCCCTTTGAGGCCTGTCAGACGTGGGAAAGGACCAATTTTAGAGGGCCAATTCCTGGAAAATCTAGGAGGCTGAACTTGCAAGAAATCTTTACAGTCTGCATAGACTTTGCCTTTTCTTCCATCTTTTAATAACTTCCTCAGCCTTGGATCCAAAAGAACATCATGTTGAACAGGGGCATCTAATAACTTAGCCTTAACCTGTTCAGGTAAACTTTGTTCACGAAGCCAGGCATGTCTCCTAATAACAGTACCAGAGGCAGCAGCCCTGCAAGAAGCATCCAAAGCATCAAAACCACAATGTAAGCTATGCTTGTTCACCTGTTCAGTAGCATGCAAAACATCCTGAAGTTCCTTATCCTCTGCACAAGCAGGAAGGGAAGCAAGCTTTTGCTTTAAAACAGACAAAAGAAATTGCTGATATTTAAACATATGAAACTGGCAATTTAAAGCCCTTACAGACAGGGTAGCAGAAGTATAGACCTTTTTTCCCCACCTGTCTAAAGCCCGAGAATCCTTCTCAGAGGGAATAGGATTTTTAGAAGTAGCAACCTTAGCAGCCCTAGAGCCCTGAGAAATAGTTTCAGGATCCGCAGAAGGATTTTTAAATAAAAATAAATGAGAGTCAGGAACCCTATAAAATCTATCAGGCTTAGAAGGAGCAGGAGGCATGGAATCAGGATTCAAATTAGCCTCAGAAAAAGCATCAACAACAATGTCCAAAACAGGAGGGATAGCTAAAGGCCTATGCTGAGGAAGAAGAAGAAATTCTCTAAGCCTCTTCTTGGAAGCAGAATACTCCTGTCCTTCCCAATGAAAATGTTCCCTCATCTCATGCAAGGTTTCCCCAAAAGAAAAATCCTCAGGTGGAGAGGCCGAGGGTAAAGAGTCCTCAGCATCCGAATCCTCATAAGGGGGAAAGGAATAGTCCTGATCTAAGGAAGAGACAGAAGATACAGAAGCCTGGTCAGAGGAATCCAGAGTAACATCCTGTCGAGGCCTTTTCTCAGGAGGGGGGTGAGAACCCCTAATCATTGTAAGCAAATCTTCAGCCATCCTCAATAATTGCTTTTGTGTTCCTGGAGTGGATTCAGAAGCAGGTTGAGCTGGAACTTTAGACTTAACAGGAGTCTTTGTCTTTGCCTTTGCCTTTGAAATAGTGATGTGAGTAGGCCTGAAAACCCCCTCAGAAGCCGGTACCTGCACAGCGGTTCCGGACCCATCTGAAGGAGCGACGTCCGAAGGTCCTGCAGCAGTTAAAATAATGGGCCTTGATGGCTCCCCATGGGAGTCCATATCGGCCATCGGTTCAGAAGTGGCGGACGACAGGGGCTGCAAAAGCGCCTCACTGACGACAGCCGAACCGGACGCTGGCTCCAGCTGCAACGAGTCCTGTTTGGACCTCGGAGGCCTGTCTTTGTCTTTGCGCTTCTTTTGAACTCCGGTAGTGTCCGACGACATTCTATAATTGAAGCGTCTGCCAAAATAATTTAAAGCCCAATCGTACCTGCGCTTGATAGTACGAGAGTTGAACCTGGCACAGAACCGACAACAAGAAACGCCGTGGTCAGGGCCTAAGCAAGGTAGACAGTAAGAGTGGAAATCTTTATGAGGTATTTGTTTCCCACGCTATACAATTATTAACTTTTTCTGACATCGGAGGAACAAGAAAAAGATTCCCCAACGGGGTACTTAGCTTTGAGAAGAGAAGTAAGAACTTCGGACCGACAACAACCAAATACGCTGTTCGAAAATCGCCAACCAATGACTTGCGAGCTGCTTTCCACCGCACGGCAAGAAAGACTGGAGAAGATGGCGTCGGCTGAGGGCTATGTACCAAAGCGTACTGACGTCAGGGTACTAGCTTATACAGCCGACGCCGGACCCAGACTTTGGGATTCTGGCCGACCTCGGGCTGCCTGCCGGCAGGAGCACCATACAGTTATGACTGCAACAGTGAAACACGAAGAACATCTCCAGGTTGCAGCTTCCAGGATGTCCCTTGGTAGGGGACTCCCCTGAGAAAAGCTGTAGAGGTTGAGGTAGCCCTAGTGGAATGAGGCCTGATCCCCTGTGGGGTAGGTTTTCAACTGTGTTTGCAACAGAAATGGATGCAGTCTGCTATCCATTTAGAAATGGTTTGTTTCGAAATGGCCTTGCCGTCTGCCCCTGTAGCAAAGCTGACTAGCAGCTGGTCAGATTTTCTGAAAGGTTTAGTGCTGTCAAGGTAGAACTGCCTGTGCATGTCCAGGGAGTGCAGGATCCTTTCCCCTTTATTCTGAGGATTAGGAAAAAAGGTTAGCAAATGGATGGATTGGTTTAAAGCCACACTGGATACCACCTTGGGCATAAAAGATGGGTTAGTCCTGAGGGAAACCCTGTCCGTATGGAAGATAATGAAAGGTTCCACAGCCAAAAGGGCCTGTAACTCAGACACTCTTCTTGCTGAAGTGATGGCTAGCAGTAAGGCTGTTTTCCAAGAGAGGAATTTTAACTCTGCTGTAGCATCAGGCTCAAAGGGGGGAAGCGTGAGCTTCTCTAGTACAAAGTTAAGGTCCCAGGCAGGAGTGGGAGCTCTCCTTGGGGGTCTTAAATTGTTGGCTCCTCTCAGGAACTGTTTGATCACAGGGTGAGAGAAGAGAGGTGGCTCAGTATTGTAATGAGCTGAGATGGCAGTGGCATGAATCTTAATTGATGAGAAGGATAGGACTTTGTGGAGCAGCTCTGCTAGGTAATCTAGGATTTGAGGCAAGGAGGGCATGGCTGTGTCCTTCCTTGAGACTTCTCCAAAAACAGTATCTATTCCACTTTTCTGAATAGGATTTCCTAGTACTGGGCCTCCTGGCCTCAAGGATAACATCCAGCACCTGTTTGCTGGGGGTTGCTGGTGATGTATTCAGGGAAAAAAACAGGCTGCCAGGTTCAGGGTTTGCAGCTGAGGATGCAAAATCTGTCCCTCCAGGGTGGCACTGCTGTCAGACTGCGTAGGAGTGGGTCCCAGTGCTGGCGTGGCCAGTCGGGTGCAATAAGGATTGTCCATGGCCTGTCCTGTTTGATCTTGAGGAGTACTCTTAAAAGGAGGGGCAAAGGGGGAAAGGCATAGAGTGAGAGGTTTTCCCATGTGAAGGATAGGGCATCCACTTTCCAAGCTTGGCAGTGGGGAATTCTGGTGCAAAATTTGTTTAGTTGAGGGGGGATGCAAAGAGGTCCACCTCTGGCATCCCCCATCCATTTATTAGGAGTTTGGTTCCAGTTTCCACTTGTGTGGGTACTTTAGATTTCTGCTTAAGTCATCTGCCAGTGGATTATGCTTGCCTGGCAGGAATTGAGCTTGCAGGTGCACTTGGTTGCTTAAGGCTGTGTTCCACAGAGCCACGGCTAACCTGCAGAATTGGTAGGAGTGAGTTCCCCCCTGCTTGTTTATGTACCGCATAACTGTGGTGTTGTCTGCCTTTATCAGGAGTTGTCCTGGCAGGATAAGGTATCTGAAGGCTGTCAGTGCATTCTGTGCAGCTAACATTTCTTTTTGATTGAAATGCAGGTGAACTTGTCCTGGACTCCATTTGCCTTGAATGCATTTGCCTGCCATGTGAGCCCCCCATGCATAGTCTGATGCATCTGTTGTCAGAGTTTGGACGGACGGTGGGGGGTTGTGAGAAAGGGAGTCCCTTGTTGTGGTTGCAAGCCTCTGCCCACCAAAGGAACTCTGTCCTTAGGCAAGGAATGATGGGAATCACTGTTTCCAGGTCCTGGGAATGTTGACACAAGAGACTTTTTAAATACCACTGAAGTTTCCTCATATGCAGTCTTGCATATAGAATCAGTAGAATACATGAGGCCATGAACCCTAGGGCTTGCAGTATTTTTCTTGCAGATAGCTGGGTTTGGGTGGCCAGTAGTTTGAAATAAGTTGTCAAATAAACCTGCTTTTCTGGAGTGAGGAATGCCATCTGGGATGCTGTGTTCAAGCTTGCTCCCAGGAATACAATCTTTTGGCTGGGTACCAGATGTGATTTCTTTTCGTTGATGGTATACCCCAGAGAAGTTAGGAGTCTCTTTACAAGCGTCAGGTGCTGAAGTAGAATTCCTGACTGTCCGCCTGAATCAGGCAATCGTCCAAGTATAGGTAAATTTGAATATTTCTCTGCCTGCAGTAAGCAATGGCTGGAGCCAGGCAGTTTGTGAATACCCTGGGAGCAGTAGATAAGCCAAAGGGAAGTGCAGAGAAAGTACAGTTGTGTACACTTACCATAAAATGTAGATGTTCGAGTATATTCACTGTTGCAGGCATTACATTTGGGTTATCTTCTTGCAGGTAGCCCTCAGTCGGCCTGATTAACAAAGTCTTAAGTCCTGCGTCGGTTGCTGTCCCTTCTTCTATGACGTCAGGTCGTCAGGGGTATAAAACATGCAGCCGACGCCATTACATCAGCTTTTCTTGCCCCAGATGTCAGGTGCCCCCCTAATGGGAAGCAATTAAATATAAAAGTACAATGATATACCTCCAACAAAAAAGCAAATACACCAAAAAGGCTTTTAAGCATAGAAAAGGAAAGTAGAGGTACAGTCAAAAGAAGCCAGGGGGCTGGAGGGAGGGTAACCAGGACTGCAACAGTGAATACAATAAAACATCTACATTTATGGTAAGTGTACACAACTGTACTATGTTCTTCGTGTTTCACTGTTGCAGTCATTACATTTGGGTAGATTCCCAAAGCTATGGTTGGGAGGAGGAATTTAAATAGCATTAGGACCAGCTATAAGGCCCTGCATGACTGCAGTGGCAAAGCCAGCTCTGGATTTAGAGAAAATTGGCAAATGATAATGCTTGGTGAAAGTATGTACAGAACTTCAGGTAGCAGCTTCTAGGATGTCCCTAGTAGGGACGCCTCTGAGAAAGGCTGTAGAGGTAGATGCAGCCCTGGTGGAGTGAGGTCTGATCCCCTGGGGGATAGGTTTTCCATGGTGCTTACAGCAGAAATGAATGCAATGGCCTATCCATTTAGAAATGGTTTGCTTTGAAATAGCCTTCCCCTCTGCCCCTGCAGCAAATGCCACCAGCAGCTGTTCAGATTTCCTTTGAGGTTTAGTCCTGTCCAAGTAGAAACTAAGTTGTCTGTGCACATCTAAGGAATGCAGTATCAGTTCCCCTTTGTTCATGGAATGGGAAAGAAGGATGGCAAATGAATGGACTGATTAAGAGCCACACTGGATACCACCATGGGCATGAAGGATGGATTGGTTCTGAGGGACACCTTGTCCGCATGAAAGATGATGAAAGGCTCCACTGCCATAAAGGCCTGTAATTCAGATACCCTTGTAGCTGAAGTGATTCCTAAAAGGAAAGCTGTTTTCCAAGAAAGAAATTTTAAGTCCACAGCAGCAGCTGGCTCAAAAGGAGGTAGAGTGAGTTTCTGCAAAACAAAGTTAAGGTCCCAGGCAGGGGTTGGAGCTCACCTGGGAGGTCTAAAACTTTTGGCCCCTCTGAGGAACTGCTTGAGCAGTGGATGAGAGAAGAGGGGAGGTTCTGTGTTATAATCAGCTGAAATGGCTGAGACATGGATTTTAATGGAGGAAAAAGACAGGCCCTTGTGAAGCATCTCAGTTAAGTATTGCAAAATCTGAGGTAAATTGGGCACTGCTGTTCTCATCCCTTGAGATTGGTTCCAGGCACAGAATCTTTTCCATTTTTCAGCATAAGATTTTCTAGTACTAGGCCTCCTTGCCTCTAAAATGATATCCATCACAGGTTTACTGAGGGATGGTAAAGGAGAGATTAGGTGATTAGCCAGGCTGCAAGGTTCAGTGTTAGAAGCTGAGGGTGCAGAATCTGGTTCTCCTGCTGGGACAACAGGGAAGGAGTACGAGGCAGGTGCCATGGGGATAATTGTGGCACACTGCGCAGGAGGGGGTACCAGTGTTGGTGTGGCCAGTCTGGAGCAATCAAAATCATCCTTGGTTTGTCATGGAGAGCAGAGGCAGAGGGGGAAAGGCATAGACTGATAGGTTTTTCCAGCTGAAGGACAGAGCATCCACTTTCCAGGCTTGTTTGTGGGGAGTCCTTTTGCAAAATGTGTCCAGTTCCTAGTGCTGGGGAGAGGAAAATAGGTCTATATCGGGGCTACCTCATTTGCTTGTCAACATGTTGAAAATCCTTGGTTCCAGTTTCTACTCGTGTGGGTCCATGAGGTTTCTGCTTAGTCCGTCTGCCAGTGTATTTAATTTTCCTGGCAGGAATTGAGCTTGTAGGTGCACTTGGTAGCTCAAGGCTGTGTTCCACAATGCCATGGCAAGTCTGCAGAGGGGTTAAGAATGTGTACCCCCTGCTTGTCTATGTACCACATATCAGTGGTGCTGGTCGTCTTTACCATTAGTTGTCCTGGAAGAATGTGGTCCTTGAAGGCAGTCAGAGCATTCTGTACAGCTAACATTTCTTTTTGACTGATATGCAGGTGCATTTGACTTGGGTTCCATTTGCCCTGAATGCACTTCCCTGCCTGGTGAGCCCCCCCCCATGCATAGTCTGATGCGTCTGTTGTTAGGGTTTGAGCGGCAAGGGGTGGTGTGAAAGGTAGTCCCTTGTTTTGGTGGCAGGCCTCTGCCCACCAAAGGAACTCTAGGCATAGGCAAGGTATGATAGGAATCATTCCTTCTAGATCCTGGGAATGTTGATACCATAGGCTTTTTAGAAACCACTGTAGTTTCCACATATGCAGTCTTGCATATGGAATTAGATGAATGCAGGAGGCCACGAACCCCAAGGTTTGCAGTACTTGTCTTGCAGATAGCAGGGTTTTTGTGGCCACTTGTTTGAAGTAGGCTGTCAGATGAATTTGTTTCTCTGGCATGAGGTAAACCATCTGGGAAAATGTATTCAAGCTTGCTCCCAGGAATATAATTTGTTGACAGGGTACCAGGTGAGATTTCTTTTCGTTTATGGTGTACCCCAGACAGGTTAGAACCCTTTGTACAAAGGCCAGATGACTCAAAAGTATGTCCAGGCTTTCTGCCTGAATCAGACAATCGTCCAGGTATGGGTATATTTGAATATTTCTTTGCCAGCCAAATGCAATAACTGGAGCTAGGCACTTTGTGAATACTCTGGGTGCAGTACATAAGCCAAAGGGCAGTGCAGAGAACTGATAGTGTGTGTAGCCTGCTTTGAAGCGAAGGTATCTTGTTTTGGGGGTAGGTCTGGCCATGCGTTTGGTGTTGGCAATGTGTGGAAGTAAAATCTGTATCCCTGGGACACTATATTTAAAAACCATTTGTTCTGGGTAATGAGCTCCCAGTTTTGCATGAAGAGCAATCTTTCCCCCCAAAGGGGCAGTCAGTTGATAAGTGCTTGGAAATTTTAAAAGGAAGTCACTGAGACAGTTTACCATATGGGGAGTCTTATTACTCCCAGATTTGAAAGAGGAGGCCCCCCACTGCTTAGTCCTGTGTGTCCCCTGGGACTGAAACTTGGGGTTTCTGCTGTGTCAGGGTTTGGCTTGAGAAGACCTGGAAGGGGCTGGAAAGGACCAATTTTTAGAGGGCCAGTGCCTACTAAATCTAGGAGGCTGACCTTGTAAGAAATCTTTAACAGTTTGCATAGATTTAGCTTTATCTTCCATCTTTTTAAGAACTTCCTCAACCTTGTTGACAAACAGGCGGTCCTGATTTAAAGGAGCATCCAACAATTTAGCTTTAACATGATCAGGTAAGATTGCTCCTTAAGCCAAGAATGCCTTCTGAGCACAGACCCAGTAAAAGCAGCCCTGCAAGAGGCCTCTAATGAATCAAAACCACATTGCAAAGTATGTTTTCCAACTTGTTCAGCAGAATGCATTAAATCCTGCAATTCTTTATTTTCAGGAATCCACATCATTTTCTGCTTAAGCCATCCAATAACATGTTGCTGATACTTTAACATACGAAACTGGCAGTTTAAAGCCCTAATGGCCAAGGTTGCAGAAGTGCAAACCTTCTTACCCCATCTATCCAGCGCCCTGGAGTCTCTATCAGAAGGGATAGGATTTTTTGCAGTAGAAGCCTTAATGTCCTTGGGCCCCTGAGAAATAGTCTCTGGATCCGCAATAGGATTTTTAAAAAGGAATGTGTGTGACTCAGGGACCCTGTAGTATCTGTCTGGTTTTCTAGGAGCAGGAGGCAAGGAATCGGGGGCCAAACTAGATTCCGAAAAAGCATCATCAACAATGTCTAGTACAGGAGGAATAGCTAAAGGCCTATGCTGAAGTAGGAGTAAGAAATCCCTGAGCCTCTTTTTTGAATCAGAAAAATCCTGGCTTTCCCAGTGGAAATGCTCCCTTAGAGTATGTAATGTTTCACCAAAAGAAAAATCCTCAGGAGGGGAAGCAGAGGGAATGGAGACCTCTGCATCAGAATCCTCATAAGTAGATAAGGGCAAATCCAGATCATCAGAAGAATTAGAAAAACAGAATCCTGGTCAGAAGATTCATAAACAACTTCAGTCCTAGGCCTCTTAGAAGGGGGGGGGGGTTGGGTACCCCTGATTAGAGTTATTAGATCTTCAGCCATTCTTATCATTTGTTTTTTAGGCATAGAGGCCTGAGCATGTGGCCTAGGCATCGTTTTTTTAGGCATGGTTCGAGATTTAGGCCTAAGTGAAGAAGGAGGCATCGGTTTAATATGCAAGTCCGTAGGCCTGAATACACCCATGGTTCCGGACCCATCCAAAGGTAGAGACATCCGCGGGTTCCATAGTTGAAGCATCTCGCGGCATACTGGACTCTGAATGGGTCTCAGTAGAGGCCTGCAAATCAGAAGTAGCGGGTATCAGGGTCTGCAAAAGTGCCTCACTGAGTACCGGCAAACTGTTGACTGGCTTAGGAGAAGTGTTGTCAGCAGTTTTGGACCTCGGGGGCCTGTCTCTGTCTTTATCTTTGTGTTTTTTTTGGAATCCTGGTAGTCGTATGGCTAACCGACAACATTTCTGGATAGTTAAACCGACAACCGAAATATTTAGAGGCGAAAATATACCGACGACGGATAGTGCGCTGATTAAATAAAGCACAAAATTGAGAGCAAGGTACGTCGTGGTCAGGGCCTAGGCAAGGAATACACTACGAATGAAAATCTTTATGAGGTAATACTGACATCAGTAAGGAGCAAGAAAAAGTTTCCCCAATGGGGTACTTAGCTTTAGTTGAAGACTTCTGTTCTGAAACTCGAAAACGAAAATTTCAGGAGTCAGCCGACCGGCACTTGCGAACTGCTTCTGCTTCAGACACCACACGGCAAGAAAGACTGATGTCATGGAAGAAGGGACAGCAACAGCAACAGAAGCAAGATCCAAGACTTTGTTAATCAGGCCGACTGAGGGCTACCTGCAAGCAGATAACCCAAATGTAATGACTGCAACAGTGAAACACGAAGAACATTTGATAGTGCATAGAGCCTGCCCTGAAACGTAGATATTTCCTGCAAGATTCCCTTATGGGGATGTGCAGATAAGCTTCTTTTAAGTCTAGGGTGACTAGCCAGGAGTCCTTGGCTAGCAAAAGAAGGAGCTGCTGGAGTGTAAGCATTTTGAATTTTGGTACCACCAGGAAGATGTTTAGGGATGACAGATCCAGAATAGGGCACCAAGAGTTCTCTTACCTGGGCACCAGGAACAGCCTGGAGAAGAAACCCTGCCCCCTTTGCTTTGATGGTACAGGATGAACAGCCCTGATACTGAGAAGCGAAAGTATTTGCTTTTAGGCCTCTGTCCACTGGTTTGGAGGAAGGTCTGGCAATCCGCTTGGGGTTGGCAGAGAGTGGAAATAGAATCTGTATCCCTGGGATACAATGTTTAAGACCCATCGGTCCTGGGTAATATACTCCCAGTTTTTTGCATGCAGGGTGACTTTTCCTCCTAGGGGTGCAAGTACTTGGGCAATGCTGGGAAGGATTAAGGACAAGTCATTGTGAACTTTTTCCATAGGGGTGTGGCTCACCACTCCCAGGTTTTGAGGAGGGAGCACTCTATTGTTTAGATCTGTGCATACTCTTAGTCTGTAGTCTTTGTGGTCTGTTGCCCCTGGGTTTGGGATGTGAAGGTCTGGAAGGGACTGGAAAGGACCAATTCTTTGAAGGCCAATGCCTACTGAATCTAGGTGGCTGTACCTGTAAGACCTTCTTCTGCTTTAGAACCAAACGAACATTCTTGGTTTAATTTTGCCTTGGCATGGTCTGGCAAGATTTGTTCCTTCAGCCAAGCATGCCTTCTCAGAACAGACCCAGTGACAGCAGCCCTGCAAGATGCTTCGAAGGCATCAAAACCACACTATAAAGTATGTTTACCAACTTGATTTGCAGAATGCATTAAGTCTTGTAAGTCCTTATTTTCTGCACAATCAGGAATCAACAACATTTTTTGTTTAATTAGATCAATAATATGCTGCAGGTATTTCAACATGTGAAACTGGAAATTTAAAGCCCTGACGGCAAGAGTTGCAGAGGTATAAACCTTCTTACCCCATCTGTCTAGAGCCCTAGAATCCCTGTCCGAAGGGGTAGCGTTTTTGGCTTTAGAAGCCTTAATACCTTTAGGTCCCTGAGAAATGGTCTCTGGATCTGCAGTAGGATTTTTAAAAAGAAATTTGGGAGAGTCAGGTACTCTGTAGTATCCATCAAGCCTTCTAAGAGCAGGTGGTAAGGTATCGGGGTAAGGCTGGATTACATGAAGACATCATCTACAATATCCAGGACAGGAGGAATAGCTAGAGGCCTATGCGGAAACAAGTCTAAAAATTCCCTGAATCTCTTTTTGGACTGGAGGTAGTCCCGGCATTCCTAGCGGAAATGCTCTCTTAGGATAAGCACGGTTTCACAGAAAAAAGGTCCTCTGGGGGGGGGGGGGGGGGCTGAGGGAATTGAATCCTCTGCATCTGGTCCTCATAGGTAGATAAGGGTATATCCTGGTAATCACAGGGGTCAGAGTCATCAGACTCATGGTCTGAAGAATCAGAAGGAAAATCAATTCTTTGTCTTTCAGAGGGGGAAGGCTGGCTTCCCCTAATTAAAGTAATAAGGTCTTCAGCCATTCTAAGCATTTGTTTCTGTGGCATGGGGGCTTGAGAATGTGCTTTGGTCGTCGGTTTCCTAGGAGTAGTGCGAACTCTGGGCCTGAGAAATCCGGTAGATTTAGTCATTAACGAAGTAATCAGTTTGATACAAACATCGGAAGGTCTGAATACACCCGCAGAAGCTGGTGCTTGCACAGTGGCTCCGGACCTCTACTTTCCTTTACTATGCTTAAAAGCCTTTTTGGTGTATTTGCTTTTTGTTTGGCGGTATACCTTTGTGTTTTTAAGTTTATTTGCTCCCCCATTAGGGGGGCACCTGACATCTGGGGCAAGAAAAACTGATGTAATGGTGTCGGCTGCATGTTTTATACCCCTGACGACCTGACATGGAAGAAGTGACAGCAACCGACGCAGGACCCAAGACTTTGTCAATCAGGCCGACTGAGGGCAACCTGCAAGCAGATAACTCAAATGTAATGACTGCAACAGTGAAACACGAAGAATATCCGACAGCAAGGGACATCGTGGTCTGGGCCTAAACAGGTGACGCAGTAAGAATGAAAATCTCTGTGAGGTATTTGCTTTCCACAAGCACGACAATTGTTAACTTTTTCTGACATCCGTTAGAGCAAGAAAAAAGGATCCCCAACAGGGTACTTAGCTTTAGAAGACTTCAGGTTTGAAACTCAAAAAACGAAAATTTCAGGTATCTGCCAACTGGTACTTGCAAACTGCTTCTGCTTCGGGCTCCCGCACAGCAAGAAAAGCTGATGTAATGGTGTCAGCTGCATGTTTTATACCCCTGACGACCTGACATCATGGATGAGGTGACAGCATACGACGCAGAAATCCCAAGCTTCTGGTTTTCGGGCCAACTGTGGGCTACCTGCAGGCAGATAACCCAAGTGTGATGACTGCAACAGTAAAACACAAAGAACATCAATACTGGTGATGTACAATGTTTGTAAATGTGAATTTGTTAATATAGTTTCTTGACTTTTACATAAATATAAGTTTGCCTACATCATAAATGATAATTCAATAAAGGAATTTTTCTTAAAGAAAAAAATAACAGAAAGGAATCAGAACCTATATCTCATACTGAAGATATCACCCTTCTTTTGGAAGGCCTAACATCAGAAAAGTACAGTTGTGTACACCTACCATAAATGTAGATGTTTGAGTGCATTCACTGTTGCAGTCCTAACAAATGGATTATCCGGCTACCGGTAGCCCTCAGTCGGCCAGAATACCAAAGGTAAGTAAAAATGACGTCAGCTGCTGTCAGTTATAAAGGACGTCAGGGCGTCTGATACAAAAGGAGGCAGCCGACGTCACTTCCTCAGTCTTTCTTGCCATAACAGTCAGGAGCCCCCAGAAAATAAGGCTTAAATCCAAAATCAATTTGATAAATAAATTAAGCCTGTACTTCAGGAAAAGAGAATAGGAGAGGACCACAAAAAAAGGGGAAAGGAGGGAGGGAAACCAGAAAGTACAGTTTTGTACCTACCATAAATGTAGATGTTCGAGGATCCCATTGCTGCAGTCCTAACTATTGGGTATAGTCCGCATCCAGTCGGCCCGAATACCAGAGTATAAGGCTGACGTCGGTCAGGGCGCATTAGACTGACGTCAGTACGTCAGGGTACTAATGCGCATGACCGACGTCATATCCTCAGTCTTTTCTTGCCCCAGATGTCAGAAGATCCTAAAAAGACAAGGCCCAAAATACCTGCACCAAAAATATGTACAATATATACAAGAATATATACAAAAAATATAAGCATGTAACCTCACCTACACAACCACCCCTAAACACAGAGGGAAGGAGGGAGGGTAATTGGACTGCAGCAATGGGATTCTCGGACATCTACATTTATGGTAGATACAAAACTGTACTATGTTCTTCGCTCCCCATTGCTGCAGTCCTAACTATTGGGTAGAATCCCAAAGCAGAGGTAAGGGAGGCTGGCAAATCATAAAGAAGCAGGAGCTGACAACATGCCTTGCAAAACAGCTGTGGCAAAACCAGCCCTAGACTTAGAGTAGATAGGAAGGTGATAATGCTTAGAGAAAGTATGCACTGAACTCCAAGTAGCTGCTTCCAAAATATCCTTAGTTGCCACCCCTTAGAAATGCTGTTGAAGTGGCAGTAGCCCTAGTGGAATGAGGCCTAATCCCAGCTGGAATCTCCTTGCCATGATGGGAATAACAAAATGCAATGCAAAAGCCAATCCACCTAGAAATAGTTTGTTTTGACACAGGCTTGCCCTGTGAACTCAAAGCAAAAGAAACAAACAACTGCTGAGACTGCCTAAAATCCTTAGTCCTGCTTAAATAATAACGCAATTGCCTGTGTACATCTAAAGTGTGCAAAATCTTTTCCCCTTTATTTTGGGGGTCTGCATAAAAAGTAGGCAAATGAATAGTTTGGTTTAAAGCCACACTAGAAACCACCTTAGGCATAAAAGAAGGATTAGTATAATGATACCCTATCCTTATGGAAAATCAAAATGGCTCTACTGCCATAAGGGCCTGCAACTCAGACACCCTTCTTGCAGAAGTAATAGCCAACAGAAAAGCAGTCTTCCATGACAAGTATTTCAATTCAGCAGTAGCCGCAGGCTCAAAAGGTTGTAGAGTAAGTTTTTCCAACACAAAATTGAGATCCCAAGCAGGAGTAGGAGCTCTACGGGGGTCTTATATTCTTTGCCCCTCTAAGAAACTGCTTGAACAAAGGATGCGAAAACAATGGTGGGTCACAATCATAGTGAGCTGAAATTGCTGCAGCATGAATCTTAATGGAAGAGAAGGACAAACCTTTGTCCAATAACTCAGTAAGGTATTGAAGAGCCACACTCAAATTAGGCTCAGAAACCTGCAAATTCTTTGCTGTACTCCAAAATAAAAATCTCTTCCATTTTTCATGCACACTTTCCTTGTACTAGGTCTTCTAGCTTCCATAATCACATTTAAAACTTGTTGAGGAAGTTGAGACCTGCTGTGCTTCAACACAGAAGATGCCAGGCTGTTAGATGAAGAGAGTGAAGCTTGACATTGAGCAGATGACCATCCTTCTGAGATAACAGATGAGGAATCAGAGGTAAAGGCCATGGAGGCTTCCTTACCAGACTCCGTAGTAGTGGGTACCAGTGTTGCCGAGGCCAATCTGGAGCTATCAAAATCATCCTTGGCCTGTCTTGCCTGACCTTTAATAGTACCCTTGGAAGAAGAGGCAGAGGAGGAAAGGCATACACATGAAGGTTTTTCCAACTGAAAGACAGAGCATCCACTTTCCAAGCTGTGTGATGAAACCCCTTTGTGCAATACTGTGGCAGCTGGTGGTTTAGCGGAGAAGCGAACAGATCTATGTCTGGAGTTCCCCATGACACTGTCAATTTTTGAAATACATGAAGATCCAGTTTCCACTCGTGGGGATCCATGATTTGTCTGCTTAACACATCTGCTAAGGAGTTCTGTGCTCCCGGCAGAAACCTTGCCTGTAGAGTTAGTTGCAAGCTTAGCGCAGTCTCCCATAAAATCATTGCTTGCCTGCATAAAGGATAAGAATGTGTTCCCCCTTGCTTGTTGATGTACCACATGACAGTTGTGTTGTCTGTTAGAATCAACACCTGCCCTGGAAGAAGTAACTCCTTGAAAGCCATTAATGCAAACTGGACTGCTAACATCTCCTTCATGTTGATATGTAAATGCTGTAGTCTGGCAGGCCACTTGTCTTGTATCCACTTTCCATTTAGATGAGCTCCCCAAGCAATGTCCGAGGCATCTGTCGTTAAAATCTGACTCGCCTCTGGCCGGGTCACAGAGAGTCCCTTGTTTAGGTGACATTCCTGAGCCCACCACAAAAATTCTTTTGAAGGCAAGGTATTATTGGAATGACAGTGTCCAAATCCTGGCAGTGCTGTGTCCATACATTTTTGAGATACCATTGTAGCTTCCTCATATGCAGTTTGGCATTGGGAAGCACCAGAATACAAGATGCCATGAACCCTAATGCTTGAAGGACTGTCCTTGCAGTCAGCACGGACTGATGAGATAGTTGATGGAAGTAAAGTGATAGACTCTTTTGTTTGTCCGGGGTTAAAAAGGCCATCTGGGCTGCTGTATTCAGTCTCACACCCAGAAAGCACATGTCTTGAGAGGGTACTAGACTGGACTTTATTTCGTTCACAGAATACCCTAGGCATCTTAGCACTGCTATGACATGTTCCAGATGCTGTAGAAGGTCTTCCTTTTCTTGAGCCAGAATCAGGCAGTCGCCCAAGTAAGGATAGATTTGAATTCCTTGAAGCCTGAAGTAAGCTATCACTGGAGCCAGAACCTTTGTGAATACTCTGGGCGCAGTAGATAAGCCAAAGGGCAATGCAGAGAACTGATAATGAGAATTTCCAGCTCGAAACCGCAGATACTTCCTGCAACTTAGCCTTATAGGCACATGAAGGTAAGCTTCCTTGAGATCTAAAGTTACCATCCAGTGATCTTTGCCCAGCAGAGGTAAAAGCTGTTGTAACGTCAACATCTTGAACTTGGGAATGTCCAGAAAAGTGTTGAGGAGAGATAAATCCAAAATTGGTCTCCACGTGTTCCCCTTCTTTGGTACTAGGAACAGGCGAATAAAATCCTAGGCCCCTTTCTGATACAGGGACTGGCTGAATGGCCCCTATCTGGAGTAACTGAGAAACTTGCTTGTGAGCCTCTTTTCTTTGTGGAGGAGGAACGTCTGGCATGCCTTTGAAAGGGGCATTGTATGGAAATAAAATCTGTAACCGTGGTGAATGATATCCAACACCCATTTGTCTTGAGTAATTAAATCCCAATTTTCTTTGAAAAGAGACAGTCTTCCTCCCAAAGGAGCTGCCAGACGGGAATCTACTGGCAGCTGAAAAGACAGGTCATTGGGTCTGTTTACGAAAGGACTGACCCCTGCCCTCACCAGAAGTCTGAGCAGGTGTACTCCCTGTTCTAGGCCTAAAAGAACCTTGAGCCCTACCCCTACCACGTCTAGACCTACCCCTAGACTGGGAATCATAAGCAGGATATGTCCACCCCTTAGCAGGCCAATTTCTACTAAACTTCGGTGGCTGCACCTGCAAAAAATCTTTAACAGTTTGCATAGACTTAGCTTTGTCCTCCATTTTCTTTAAAACTGCTTCCACAGGCGATCCAAACAACACATCAGACTGTAAAGGAGCATCCAAAATCCTAGTCTTAACATGCTCAGCTAAATTCTGATCCTTCAACCAGGCATGCCTGCGAAGAACAGAACTAGTAGCAGCCACCCTCGAGGAGGCCTGTACAGCATCAAAACCACATTGCAAAGAATGCTTACCCACTTGTTCAGACACATGAACCAAATCCAGCAACTATTTACACTCAATACCTTCCGCCAAAGCATCCACCTTAGATTTCAATTGTGAAAGGAGATAATTCTGATATTTTAGCATGTGAAACTGACAATTCAATGCTCTCATGGCTAGAGTGGAAGAAGTATACACTTTCTTTCCCCACCTATCCAAAGCCCTTGCCTCTTTATCAGTGGGAACAGGATTTTTAACCACAGAAGCTTTAACACCCTTAGGCCCTTGAGAAATAGTTTCTGGGTCCGCCTAGGACTCTTAAACAAATACTTATGAGCTTCGGGCACCCTATAATACCTATCAGGCTTAACAGGAGCAGGAGGCAAAGAGTCAGGGTTCAAGGAAGCCTCTGCAAAACATCTTCCACCACATTCAACACAGGAGGAATAGCTAAGGGCCTATGCTGGGGTAAAACAAGAATTCCCTAAGCCTTTTCCTGGAATCAGAGTAATCCTGGCCTTCCCATTTAAAGTGCTCCCTCATGGAATGCAGAGTCTCTGAAAATGAGAAATCCTCAGGAGGAGAAGCTGTAGGAGTGGAATCATCCACATCAGAATCAGAATAAGTAGGATACTCCTGCAAGTCTTCCGCAGAAGACTCTGAAGCCTCTGAACACTGTTCAAAACTATCAAACTCGGTTCCACCCTAGGCCTCTTATCAGGCGGGGCATAGAACCTCTAATCATAGTAATCAAATCTTCTGCCATTTTAAGCATATGTTTCTTAGGTACAGAACCCGAAATGCTAGGAGAAGCCCCCACTGAAGCTGAACTAGGCCTACCTCTCAAAGAAGTTTTGGCAACAGAAGGAGAGGCTCTAACTACCTTGGGAAGAGAGGGAAGAACAGTCACCTGAGAAGCACCTCAGCCTGGCCTACCTCCTGAGAAGGCACATCCTGTAACAGTAAAGTTTCTGCCTGGGACTCCATGGAAACTCCTGGCAAAACCTCTGGCTCCACTGAGCCTTCTAAAGAACCGACGTCCGGGACTGCCGGTTCATCAACCCTAGGCTTCGCTGTTTTGTCCTTGCGCTTCTTGGACGAAGCGGGCGTCGGAGCATCCGACGGCATTTTATAATTGCAACGCTTCCCAAACACTAACCTGGCACAGTCTAACCTCCTCTTAATAGTGCGTTTGTTAAACCTAGCACAAGAGCGGCAACCAACAACGTCGTGCTCAGGCCCTAAACAAGGTATACACAAGGTATGGTAATCCCTATGAGGTATCTGTTTCCCACAAGAAATACAGTTATTCACTTTTTCTGACATCCGTAAAATACTGAGGCAAGAAAACCAAAATGTTCCCCAACGGGGTACTTAGCCAACTCTGTTTCGGTCTGAAACTCCGGTTTCGGAAATATTTCAGAACGCCAACCTGCACTCGCAAAACTGCTTCTGCATCGGACCATGCGGCAAAAAAGACTGAGGATATGACGTCGGTCATGCGCATTAGTACCCTGACGTACTGACGTCATTCTAATGCGCCCTGACCGACGTCAGCCTTATACTCTGGTATTCGGGCCGACTGGATGCGGACTATACCCAATAGTTAGGACTGCAGCAATGGGGAACGAAGAACATCTGCAATAGTGAATACACTCGAACATCTACATTTATGGTAAGTGTACACAACTGTGCTATGTTCATCGTGTTTCACTGTTGCAGTCCTAACAAATGGGTTGATTACCAAAGCTCAGAGAAAAAAGGGGGGAGGAACCAACAGCATCAAGTGTTGGAGATAATGCCCTGCAACACCGCAGTGGCAAACCCTGCCCTGGCTCTGGAAAACAGAGGCAAATTATAATGCTTTGTGAAAGTGTGAACAAAATAACATCTAGCAGCCTCCAAAATGTCATTAGTAGGGACCCCCCTTAGAAAGGCTGCAGAAGTGGAAGCCGCTCTAGTAGATCAAAGCTTGCAGCTCCGAAACCCTCCTTGCTGAAGTTATAGCCAAGAGGAAGGCAGTCTTCCAACAGAGAAACTTTAAATCTGTAGTGGCAGCTGGCTCAAAAGGAAGAAGAGAGAGTTTCTCCAGAACAAAAATAAGATCCCAGGCTGGAGTAGGTGCTCTTCTGGGAGGTTTTAAACTGCAAACACCTCTGAAAAACATTTTCATCAGGGGATGAGAGAAAATGGGCTGTTCAAGAGAACAATGAACAGAGATGGCTGAAGCATGGCTCTTGATAGAGGAAAAAGAAAGGCCACCCTGGAGCAAATCAGCCAGGTATTCCAGGATCAGAAGAAGGGTAGGTTGAGAAGCAGACTCCCCTCTAGCCTGCATCCATTAAGAGAACCTTTCCCATTTGCCAGCATAGGATTTCCTAGTGCTAGACCTCCTGGCCTCCCTCAGCACGTTAACCACCTGTTGGGAAAGGGAGGAAGAAAGGGAAGGAGTCATACAATGAGCCATGCTGCCAAATGGAGAGACTGAAGATGAGGATGTTTGCATGGAGTTGGCCTTATCCTCCATCTTCTTGAGTACCTCCACTGCTTTGCTACAAAAAAGACTGTCTTTATGCAAAGGTACATCTAAACATTTAGCCTTGACAGGTTCTGGAAGATGCTGTTCTCTGAGCCAAGCGTGCCTTCCAATAACAGATCCAGTAGCCATAGCCCTGCTGAAGGCCTCAAGGATGTCAAAACCACAATGCAAAGAATGCTGATTGACCAGACTGGCTGAATCCAGTAAATCCTGCATCTCATTACTTTCTGCCAAAACAGGTACACTTGCTATCCTAGACTTAACAGCCTCCAAGGTGTGCTGCTGATACTTCAGCATATGAAATAGACAATTGGTAGCCCCAATAGCTAGGGTGGCAGAAGTATAAACCTTCTTGCTCCACCTATCTAGGTTCCTAGACTACCTGTCAGAGGGAACAGGATTCCTGGTAACAGTGGCCTTAACTCCTTTAGGGCCCTGAGAAATAACCTCTGGATCCACCAATGGATTCCTGAAATGAAACAGATGAGAATCAGGGGCTCTGTAGTACCTGTCAGATTTCCTGGGAGCAGGAGGAACCGAATTTGGAGACAAGGAATTTTCCAGAAACACAACATCAACAACGTCCAACACAGGGGGAATAGCAAGAGGCTTATGCTGAGGTAAATCCATAAACTCTCTTATCCGTTTCTTGGATTGAGGATAATCCTGCCTTTCCCATTTAAAATGTTCTCTGAGGGTATTTAAAGTATTACCAAAAGAGAAATCCTCTGGAGGAGAGGCCGAAGGGATGGAATCTTCTGCATCTGAATCCTCAAAAGGAGAAAAAGCTTGAGAAAATTCCTCTTCATCATCACAAATGCTGGAAGAAACAGAACCTGAGCAGGACAAAACCTCAGGAGAAACATCAATATGCCTTTTAGAAGGAGGAGGCTGAGAACCCCTAATAACAGACAGCAAATCATTAGCCATTTTAATCATTTGGGATTGAGGGGAACAAGAAGAAGCTGGAGCCTGTGTTTTCACAGGCTTACGAATGGAAGATTTACCTGCAAGCCTGAAGGACTCGGGAGGCCTGGCAACCACCGAAGTTGCAGCAGAGGTTGAAGGAAGAAGTTTGCTGTCAGAACGTAAAACGGAGGCCTCAGATACCAGAGTCAGCTTAGCGGCTCCAGCTCCAGCAGAAGAGCTGACCGGTGACAGGTCGGAAGGCAAAATGGAGGCTGAAGGCCTAAGGGACTTGCACTCAACCAAGGCCTGCGGTTGTACATCTGCAGACTGCAGGGACTGCAAAGGCGTCTCACTGGCTACCGCCTGACTGGCGACCAACTTAACCTTATCCGAGGACTTAAATTTCTGAGGCCTGTTGCGGTCTTTATCCTCACATTTCTGTGGACCATCCGAAGCCTGAAGACCGGTGGATGCCATACCAACGAACTTAGGCCAAACTCCAAAATGTCTAGCCAAAATCTTAGCCCGACGATGGATAGTACGCAGATTAAAGGAAGCACAGAGATCACAATTGGGAATGTTGTGGTCAAGGCCTAAACAAATAATGCAATGGGAATGAAAATCTCTAACGGGAATCTGCTTTCCACAGGTAAGGCAATTATTAACTTTTTCTGACATTCGTTAAGGCAAGAAAAGAGGAGCCCCAACGGGGTACTTAGCTGTAGGGGTACTTAGCTGTAGTAGACTTCAACTCTTGTAGTCGGAAACCAACAAAGGTAAACTGCCGACCGGCACTTGTGCATGAAAAGCTTCTGCTTTGGGCTCCGCGGCAAGGAAGACTGAGAAAGTGACATCAGCTGCCTCCTTTTGTATCAGACACCCTGACGTCCTTTACAACCGACATCATTTTTACTTACCTTTGGTATTCTGGCCGACTGAGGGCTACCCGGAGCCAGATAACCCATTTGTTAGGACTGCAACAGTGAAACATGATGAACATCAGAAGGCTTATCTGGATCAGGTTGCAGTCTCTGCAAAAACAAGTCCTGTGTTATCTTAGTCCATCTCATGAAGGAATTGGGGTAAATAGTAGCTGGAGACTCATCAAGTGGTAGGATAGCCTTGGAAAAGGTCCTGGCCTTAGAGTGTACCTTAGGTATGGGGATGGCTGTTGCAAGATCTTGGGAACACATACGAGTGGAAGCCCTTAAGTTCCAATTTTCTAAGCATGCAGCTGTCCTCCTCGACATTAAGCAGGGGTAAATCACTTACCACTTGCTTTACAGTTAAACACCATTCAGGAATGGATGACTTCTCACCCATTATGGTCAAGTCCATAAGCTAATCAATTAGGTCGTAAGTACTACTACATGATGGCATGATGGCCTCCAAAGGTGCTTCACCAGAGGTCTCTAAGTCTCTGTAAACTGGTGCCCTGGGGCCCAGAATCCTTGATGAAGTCCTCTGACTGCCTAGTCTCCATCTTCTCCTTTCTCTTGTCTTTTCATTTAGGAGGGACATACAACTAAAAAAGTCTGATGTCATGGAAGACCCAAGTCAAAAAGACCCAAGTAAAGAAGGTACAGGTCTCTTTTTGTTCAAGTAGGCCTGGATGGCCGGATGCCTTCCTTGAAGGAGTTTGAGCCCAAACATCTGACAGATTATTGCAGATGCTAAAGTCAGAGTGTGCCTGTCTTTAAAGCAAATGTGCCTCTTACATGCACACTGTCCTCTCTTGATGGCACACTTAAACCTCCATGTAGGGAAGACGTCACTCAGATGTCTATGGTCACTACTGTAACTGTAACAAGTTTATCAGATGCACCTAAATAGAAATAGTATACAAAAAAAAAAAAAAAGAGTACCCAAAGTGAGTAGTTTTCGTTTGATCTTGAGTCATGGCCTAGCCCGATGGGCTAACTAAATGCCTTGTTTGAATGGTGTGCAGTGTATGCAACAAAATGGCAAAAAAGAACTATAGATGGTCAGGCATAAGTCGCCTTTATAACAGATAAGTGGGGATGTCAAAAGTAAAGAAGATGTTGGCCCAGCTGAGGGGGAAGGGTATTGAAATGTAAAAGTCTGGCTGGATGTCTGGACCTCAGCGTCAGAGTTACCCAGGGTTATGACAGTAACAGTGATCCACATGCTGAAAACATATATTTGCTTTCAAGAGTTTATTTGATTAGATAGATGGAAAATATAATTCTCAGTTGAAAACTGATCTATGTAGCTACCACAAATTGCCTCACTTCAAGAAAAATTAACAGAAAACTAGAAGTCTCAGGTCCAGAAATTTGACTAATTCCTCTCTAAGCAAATTACCATGAAGCATGAAAGGGTACAGTGTGTGTTGCATTCCTATAATTTACTGAGTAAAAAAAAAACTGAAACTATTTAACTATTTCAGAAGAGCAGAAAGCTAAAATAGCAGTAAACCAAGAAGTCTAGAAGGTTCAGGATTTTTGTGTGGAAGTGCAGAGATATTTTTACACCCCAAACAGACTTAAAATATTTTTTTCTCAGGCAGATAACAAATGCTGAAGGTGTAATGTTAAAGAGAGAGGCAATTGGGAATATGTTTTTTGGGAATACAACAAGTTGTCAGATTTTAAAAATTCCTTACAGAGTGCTTGGGGGGATAGCAGCCAATGGTTATAACTGAGGAAATGATTATTTTGAGCTGGGGCTATAGGATATGAAATGCCTTATACACAGTAACGGCTTACTAAACTTAATGTTATTGGTTGCCAAAAAAAGAACTACTAGAAAATGGAAATCAAAATCTAAACCAACTATAACCAAAGTACTGGACATTTCAAAGGAGAATAAAATGAATGTTTGAACTTTAGAAAGGCATAGGACCAAATCACATACAAATAAATTACAATTTTGGGAGCAACACATGCATAATAGCATTTAGGAGGAGTGAAATTTAAGGGAAGGCAAGAACTGAGCAAATTATGTAATGTTGCGGTGAATGAAAATTGTTAAACTGTATAATGCAAGAAAATAAAACAAATATAGTTTGTTTTCTTTCTTATTACTATATGTGTACCTATGCCACTTATTTACTGTCATGTTTATTAAAAATGGTAGCAAATAATTAATATAAGCATACAAACTTTCCTTTTAGTCACCATTTGGTCTTTAAAAGGGCACAGGATATTACAGCGATTATATATGCATATGTTAATGACAAGAATGGAGCCAAAGGCTGAACATAGTGAATTGCACAGTTTGTTAATAAAAGAAAGAAATTTCTGGTATAAAAATGATGCACAAAGGGTGGGTTATTAAAAGAAACAGTTCCACCCTCATCCAGAATTAGCTGTAGCTAAGTAGAATGCAAGAGAAATTAACACACACAGTTAAAATAATTAAATGAGGAAAGTGATGTATGTAAGATAAAATACAACACAAACAAAAATGCAAAAATGAAAAAAGTGAACATTTGTTAAAAAACAGCAATGGATATAAAAGTGAAAGCCATATGAGGTGTACTGTGACACTACAAGAAACTTTAAAAGTTTGTGCAATGTGTGGTAGGTATGGCTATAAGCATGACAGAGTGTGCCGTCCTATTTAAATAAATGCTGTAAATTGTGCTTTAAAAGGACATTTTTCAGATAGGCAGAAGGAAAGGGAAGTGTGTTTAAAAGAATTTGCATGTTACTGAAACCAAAACATTAAAATGATTTGTTTACTGGTACTATTGAACTGAAAAGTATGATACAGTGAAGTCTCAAATGCCACTGATGCAAAGACACGAGTGCAAGTCAGACTGACAGCAGGAAAACGAATATGCAAATTGCTCACTTTAAACCAGACACAGCTGCAGACTGCATTCTCTCTATGAAGATAATTTTAAAGCATTGTGGTTAAAAGGCACTGAGCAAAGAATGCTAGCATTCTGGTCACATGGTACAGCCATTAGATCAAACTCTGTAGATGTGATTATAAAAAATATAAAATACAACATCCTATTTAACTCAAAGTACTTCATTTTTTTTAATATTTTGTGTTGTTTGACCTGTGAGAAGGTAGAAATGGTAAACAAATTGTGTGTGTCAAACCAGGAGAACATCACATAAAAATAAATCGAAAATGCTCTATCCCTATCACAAACCTTAGGAACTGCCTGTATTCCTTATAAGCAAGGATAAGGAGACAGGCATCCCTTTGTGTCTAAACCAACCATGAAAGTAACCTGCTGGCGAAAAGGAAGGAGTAACTGCACTATTAAGACAAACTTTTTACAGTGAGACTCCTGATCAACTTTGACAGGTCCACAATGGACCTCCAAAGTCAATCATTCTCAGGAACTAGGAAGTTTCTTGAAAAGAATAGTGCGTACTTGCATATTATCGCAACCAGACTTTCGCGGTAATGCTGGTTGCTTCTCGTTGTGTCAAGTAGCACCAAGAAAGTATTAAAAAGCTCAGAAACATGTTTTCTTTAACGTTTTGTGTTTTTAGGAAGGTTTATCCGTTAAATGGCTGAAAAAGTAAGGTTTGAAAATAGCTTTCCCCTTTACCTTGGAGTGGTTGCGTTTGCACGTGTATTTGGCCGGAAAAGACTTTGGCAGTTATCGTGCATATGTTGGGTGCTTTTCGGAAATGCCACATTTATTTTTCAACTGTAGTTTTGTAGGTTAACCTTCGTAACAGAAACTTGGAGGAATTAAGGGCTTGCAAGAGTGATGGGTCCCCTGCTTTAACAGAGGTACCCTTTCTATTGCTGTTAATGAAAGGAGCTGATCCAGGCTGGGATCTGCTAAGGTCATCTGGTCTGGGGTACTGAAGGCATTTGCTTGAAAGAGGGAGGAACTCCAAAGTTGACTTTGGTCCTGATGCAATCACTTCACATACCTTGTAGTCTGTGGTCAAGAGGAAACATCTCTTTCTCTATGAAAAGTCAGTCCTCATCCTAAGTGAAGACAAGAAATATAGGAAGAGGAAGCATAGAAACAGTGTGAAATAACCAAAACTGGGATAAAACCTCTTGGCTTGGTGTAAGAACCATGGTCCTTGCTCTACTTTCTGCCTCAGACTCTGCATCTAAACTGATGCAATCAGTTAACTTGCCAAAAGGCGTATGAACAGGATGAAACATTCTCCTTTTCTCTCTGCAGACAGTCAGCCTTCCTTCTAGGAGATGAGGACGAATACATGAATAGAAAGCATGAAAATAGTGCAACACGGTCACATTTTCTTTTAGCTTTCAACAAATCACCTTACTTTACAGTCATCTTACATTGTCTTCTATCATTTTTGCATTTCTTTCTTCACGCTGATGTATATCTATACAAATGTTTTAATGCATACAATTTCTTTTCATTTCACTATCTGCTATCACACGTTAAGCATTATCATCTGCTTGTTATTATTCTACATACTTTATGTACAATGGCTTGTTAATGTATTCTTCATCTCTATCTAACAGTATGCTTGTCAAATGTTCTGAAATGTTTTTTTCTTTTTTTCTGTGTTGGGCCTGAAATTGTTCAGTTTTGTTCAGTGTTCTAACCCGGTTAACAAATTCAATAAATGAATAAATAAACCTCTTCACTTGAAGGGGGACCACTACTTCACCCCTACTGTTTACATCAGATACTCTAAACTATTCTATCTGCCTTTTTCAAAATTCATCTTCTGTCTGAAATATTCCACTCTGGAGTGATTCCTATAAAAAGAGACTGCTCTGTAGGAAAATTGCTGCTATATTTAAGACTTGTGAGTAAAACAACTACTTTGTACAGTAATACCCATTTCCTCCAATTGATAGAATATTGGTTTAAGAGGGGGGAGAAGACAAAATAGTCCTGTTCTAAGAAGCACTAAGGAATTGTCTTTTGCATCCATCATCTGGTAAAGGCTATACTTTGAACAGTAGTTGCCATCTAATCACTATGTCAGAGGAGGCAGCCACCAACACACAGGCAACTAATGAGTCATAACCACAATTAAAAAGAGTTATGTACTTACCACAACTTGGAATCTGTGATATCCAGTGTCATTATTAATCACGGATGAGTCTTGGATCAGAGCCAGCAACTGAAAGGACAGATCCAGAGCTCAAGCTCCTCCCCTTCCCATAATCCCTTGCTGACCCACAATCCTCAGATCGAGTTTGCTGAATAAAGAAAACAAAAAAGGTAGTAAAGAAACTGCCTAAAAAGTGAAAGAAAACATCTCTCCAATCTACCAAATCTCCAGAAGGAGGGGGAAGGAGAAAGGAAACGTGAGGAATAATGACACTGGACAGCACAGGTTCCAAGTTATGGTAAGTACATAACTCTATCTGATGCTATCCGTGTCATTATTGATCATGGATGGGTCAGAGTCCCCAGCTACTTTCAACCCTGGGAGGCCTCAGGGAAGGATATGCCAGAGCACAGAGGTACCAAAGGATGTCCTGTTCCTAGACACCAAATCCAATTTATAATGCATAACAAAGATGTGCGGATTAGACTGAGTAGCAGCAGCGCCAATCTCATTCAAATAAAGATTTGCCAAGAAAGCAGAAGATGTGGCTACCGACCTAGTAGAGTGAGCTTTGACTGGTCCAGAAAGAGCCAGATGCCTGCTTTCATAGATGTAGGCAATACAACTGGCAATCCAAAGTGAAATAGATGCCTTGGAAACTGCCCGACCTTTCCTGCCCTGAGAGAAGGCAACAAAGAGCTGATCAGACTTCCTAAACTTCTCCATTTTCTTAAGATAAAAACGTAGCTGCCTATGGACATCCAGACAATGCAATGTACATTCCCCTTATCAGAAAATTTGGGAAGAACACAGGAAGCTGAACAGATTGGTTAAGATTAACCTCCGAGCCAATTTTGGGGACAAACGATGGATTAGTTCTGACAGACACCCTATCCTTGTGGAACACCATGAAAGGAGGTTTAATGCCAAGAGCCTGCAACTCTGAAACCCTCCTGGCCAAAATAATAGCCACCAAGAATGCCGTCTTCTGGGTCAAAGACTGTAACATTAGAATGAGATCCCATGGAGGGGAGGGATCTTTGATAGGAGGCTTGAGGAGAAAAACCCTTTGAGGAAGGCCTTAAACAGCTTGGAAGAAAAGGGAGGACTTTCGTTCAAATGGAAATTAGAGATGGCCACCGACTAGAGTTTGATCATAGAAAAACTAGCCCCTAGGTGAAAAAGAGAGGTCAAGAATAACAAAATGTCGGGAATAGGAGCAGAAAAGGGATCTAGATTGCATTGTTTAGCCCAAAGAGAAAACCTCTTCCGTTTACTGGAATATACCTTCTCAGTGGACTGTTTTTGATAAGCCAAGATAACACTCTTAACTGGAGAGGGAAGCCTGGACTGGGAAAGGATCACTGCAATTGGAGGAACCAAGCAGACAGGCGAAGAGAATGGAGATTGGGAATAGGTAGCCCCCAAGGGTGTGAAATGAGTTTCGGAGTGGGATCGAATATCCAGGGAGACATTTCAGATGTGACCAAAGGAGGGAAAACCACGTCTGACGAGGCCAAAAGGGAGCAATAAGGATGAAATGATTCTTCAGGTGACAGGCTTTCTGTAAGACTCTGGGAATGAGGGGAGTTTGGGAGTAAGCTTATAGGAGTTCCAACGGCCAATCATGTACCAGAGAGTCCCTGGGAGACTCCCCCTTCGGGGGGATCAGAGCAAAGTAGTTGTTGCTTTTGTGGTTGTCCGGGGCGGCAAAAAGATAGCGGCAAGGAGAACCCCAAAGGTCGAATATCCGATGTGCCACTGACTGATTCAGGGACCACTTATGAGGACTCAGGATCGATCTGCTGAGTTTACCGGCTAACGTTGGAACTGCCGGGAATGTGCATTGCAAGAAGAAAGTGCCTGGAGGACATCGCCCATTCCCAAACTCTCATGGCCTCACTGCACAGAAGATAAGAACGTGTTCCCCCCTACCAGACCATCGCCATGTTGTCTGTTTGAACTGTTATAGTCCCAAGAGGGAGACACTCCTGGAAATCTTGCAACATTAGAAGGACTGCTCTCATCTCCAGGACATTTATGTGCAATTTGGTCTCTAAGGAGGACCACGTGCCTTGAACCGTCCTTCCTCGAAAATGGCCCTCAACAGGGAGGCATCTGTGGCCTTGGGTTGGGGAAGGCAGCAAGGTCTGCCTAGTATGAGATCCTGAGCTTGGAGACACCACACAAGATGACGTCTGCACACGTGAGAAGTCCTGATGGTCATGGACATGGGGTGAAACTGATCTGACCATTGCACAGCTAGGGTCCACTGCAAAACCCTCATATGGTATCTGTCAAAAGGCACTAACTGGATAGCAGCAGCCATCGAGCCCAGTGCTGCTAAGATCAAGTGGACTGTGGAACAATCCAGATCCAGCAACTGATGGACTTGGTCCTGAATGATTTGGAGTCTGCGAAAAGGAAGTGCTGCAGTCTCTGACACCATGTCCAGAAGGACCCCGATGATCTCCAAGTTATGACATGGGGAAAGATGGGACTTGAGCATGTTGACCGTGACACCTAGAACCTAAAAGAGATGAAGAGTATAATCTGTGGCCATCATGAGTTGATGCCTTGTGGGGGCTGTGAGGAGCCAATCATACAGGTAGGGGAAGACCTGGAAACTTTGCAGCCGGAGATGAGCTGCCACCACTGCCACACATTTGGTAAATACCTGGGGGGCTGTGGTGAGTCCAAAGGGCAGGGTCCTGAACTGATACTGGTTGGCACCTAGTCAAAAGCGCAGGTATCTCCTGGAGTGTCTGTCGATTTTGATATGACAGTGTGCATACTTGAGATCTACCGAGCACATCCAGTAGTCCTTGTGCAGAAGTGGCAGAATGGACTGAACAGTGACCATCCGGAACTCGGACGTCTTGACTGACAGATTTAGATCGCTGAGGTCCAGAATAGGACACAGGTCCCTGGTCTTCTTGGGTACCAAAAAGAAGCGAGAGTAAGTACCAGACCCTCGTTGTCCTGTTGAGACCTCCTGGATGGCTCTTTCCTGAAGAAGGTCTTGGACCTCAAGAAGGCCCAACCCCTTTGGTGGGGCTGAACATCCGGAAGAGAACTTTGAACTGCAGGGGGCTGAAAAAAGGTTATGAAGTAACCCCTGGATATGCTCTTTAACACCCATTGATCTGAGATGATATTCTTCCAGGCTAGTGAATGGAGTGAGAGTCGACCCCCAACTGCCTCCAGGGCAGGGCAGCTGGGCAGCACTTCAGGAGTGCTGAGGGGCCTTCTCCGAGAAGGGATCCTGGGAAGGCTGTTTCTGCAGACACCCTCTACCTCTGGCCTGGCATCTGCCGTTGAATCCCCAACCCCGGCCAGTAGAAGAGGATTCCCGAGGAGCATCCAGCAAGGAGGCCAGAGTCCTATGGAACCAAAATTTCATACTACCCCTCTGATTCTTGGAAAAGGATCATTGGGGAGTAGAGAACTTGATCCCAACTGCAGACAGGAGTCTTTCCCTCCTGCTCACTGTGGGTCAATGTCTCTAACAGAGGGAGCAAACAAGGTAGACCCATCAAAAGGGGCATTAGTGAAGGATGCCTTAAAGGGTTCCACAAACCTGCAAAGGCGAAGCTAGGCATGTCGTCTGACTGCAATGCCTGTGCCCACCACTTGTGAGGTAGCTTCCGCTACATTTTAGATCAACCTCATTGGAGCCTTAGTCAGGAAAGTCAGAGTTGAGAGCTTCGGAGAGACCAATTTCAGACTCCCAGGAGGCAGCAACTCAGAAAGGGAAGTGTTGAGCTCCAACAATCCCTTTGCAGCCGGGTGAACTGTGCCATGTAGTTGGTTACCCTCAGTCCAAAAGTAGCTGAGGCAAACATGCGCTTTCCAAAATGGTCAATCGTCCAATACTCCCTGTTTGGGGGGGTGAACCGTGGAGCTCGGTGAGCTCCTTTTTAGTAACTGCAGCCACCACAATGGCATCAATGGGGACACCCTTACTCTAAAACGTCTTGTCCTTACAGGGCCTTTTTAAGAACTGGTTCCACTTTGTCTGACTGCTTCCACATCCTGTCAGTGATGAGCTGAACAAGGTCATCGGTGGGGGGGACACACCCAGGTAGAATACAGGCCCATCCCGAAGGCCTTCAGAAACACGGATTCATCTGAAGATGGGATAGAGGAAGACCAACTGCCTCTCTTTCTAGGATTTCACCAAAGGACGCTTCTTCAGACAGAAGCCTGGGGGACCCACCTCCCTCCTCGAAATCCGTGTCCTCAGTGACAGACTATCTTGGAGAGTCCAAGTGCTTCCTCTTGCACGTCCTCTTCTGGGATGGTCCCTCCGCAGTGGTCTCTGGGGAGGAGTCAGAAGAGGCAGGGACTCCAACGGAGGTAATGCCTGTCTGGAGGCACTCATGGGAGGGCTGACCCTGGAAGTATGATGACAGCTCACCACCCAAGGTTGAGAGGGGCTGGGTAGGACCTAGAGACGAAGGAGAGGTAGCTGCCCAGCCAGAGAAGATCCTCTCTACCGCCTGGAAGGCTAACAGGCTGGACAAAGCCACCCTATCTTCCACACAACCGGAGAAGCTGGGGAAGGAGGGACCCCGATGCAGCACAGATGTCCCCAAATGATACTGGCTCCTAACTATCCACTGCAGAGGCTCCTAGAGGGAGGGAGCAGTCCAACAACTCCAGGCCTGACCCCATCCCCTAGGAACCAGCACTGACCTCTCGGGGACGAGATGTAGCCCCTTCCGAGGGCAGCAGAACACAGCCCGCCAGGGACCCTGATGGTATGGGGAAGAAAGGTATCCCAGACACTGTCAGCATCTCACAGGGGAAGCTCGGATCCTGGTGATCCAAACCTGGATGGGTCGGATAATGAGAGCAAAAACCTGCTGAAGGGGAAGGACCCCCTTGAAAACTGAGCAGGGGATGGTAACAAGCCCAATTCGATTTGGGCCTTGAGGAAACTCATCATCCTGTCCATGTCCGAGGGCAGAAAACTTCTGGAAGACTTGGAAGAGATGGAGGAATGTGCCGACCTTGCAGTGGGAACCTGAAGCTAACCTGTGGTTTCGGGAGGGAGACCGACTCCTATGCCCTGGACCCAAGCTCCTGGACCCGGAGGGGGAGCTGTCAATTATAACAGGGTCCAGTGAAACCAACAGATCGGATGACCTTGACAGATCCAAGGATTTAACCAGAGCCCAGGACCAATATGACAGGTTAGATCCGAAAATGGTCTGCAAAGCTTCAGATCCAAGGCCCTCCGCGACCTCGGATCTGAGATAATGATCTGATGCTCTTGGAGGAGCACAGCCCGGATCCGAAGCCAAAGAGGCTGGACTCGGATCCAGGGATCTGTGATCAGAGAGCCTCAGCTTTTTGGAGGAACTTTCTCTGGAAGAGGAAGACTTCCTCTTCGGATCAGAAGAGGTCTTGGAGCGGGAACCAGAGGTTAATGGACTCTCTTTAGCAAGCCCCTTCAGCAGAAGTTTATTTCTGCAGTCTATGAGAGCCCTGGGGTTGAATGTGGCACAAATGTCACATTCATCCTCCACGTGACATTACTCTCCCCTAGGCAATAAACACACTCCTTCTGCGAGTCAGAATGGGGCATTTTCCGACTGCACAAGGAGCACCTTTTGAAGCCAGATGGCTTGTCAGACATCAAAAACAAAACCCGCACTCTCTACAGAGGGGAAGGGTAGAGAAGGGTCTAAATAGAGAGGGAGCTATAGAAAAGAACCCCCTAACTGACCAAGTAAGGACCCAGGAGGGAGAAGGCAGGAACCCAAACCAACTAAAAAAGATCTACCGTACAACTTATGCTAAAGGGAGGAGAGGACAAGTAACCTATAGATGTGAAAACCACTAAAGCAGAGAGAGAAAAAACCCAAAAGATAAAGCTAAATTACTTATCTTAATTGCGAGAAGCTTGAGCTGCCAGAAACACGTCCTGTTAGAGATCGTGGCAAATGAAATTTGAGGACTGTGAGTCAGCAAGGGATTGTGGGAAGGGGAGGAGCTTGAGCTCTGGATCTGTCCTTTCAGTTGCCTGTTCAGATCCAAGGTCAGATCCAAGACCCATCCGTGATCAATAATGACATGGATAGCATCAGATCTTTATGTTTACTGACACTGCCATCAGTCCAAGACTATCTCCAAGACTTTGCTTATTTTGCATCTCTTCCATCACGTTTTCTGTTTGCTGAGGATACCAACTTGAACTTGAAGCATACAGGTTTGGTAATTTTCAGCTTTTATTTTCAAAGTGGAAGATCTATACACTTTTACACTTTTGTCTCAAGCCTGCTCAGGATATGACTCTCCTTAGTAATGGATACAATATTATCAGCAAGCAACAGCTTAGATCTTAGCATCACTCAGTGAAATCACTACTGGATTCTGCAATAGGGTTTTGTAGATATGTACCAAAATGTTCATCCCTTGAGCATGTAGAATCTATCTAGTTTGTTGATGGCGGTAGCTGTGAATCTGGTTATAGCAATGCATTTCTAAAGAAATCTTTGAATAACTGGAAGACTGAAGTAATGGCTGTCTGGCCAAGATTCTCTATGCCCAGCGGTAATTTTTTTATATAGATTTTCATACATTTGTTAATTGGATAACCCCATTGGACACAAGTTTCCATTTTAAGCAGTGAAAAAAGGAGCACTCTCTGGTTAAGTGACTTGCCTTGAGTGACACAGTAGGCAAATGGAGGTGGAAGGAATCAAACCTTATACCATGGGTTATAAGCAGCAGCTCATTAACAAATCTTCTAGGCAATTTATACAGGTGTCCAATAACTGTTCAGCTCCACTCTCCCATTTAAAATGTTCCTGCAATGCCTCTACTTCCTTAATAACCAAGTCAGACAACTGCTCCAGGGAAAGCTGTACTTTTCCCCTGCTGTGAGGAATCACCAATAACCAAAAATGGCTGAAGCTAGGGGTGATGAGCATCCCTGGGATGAGTGTCTGTCCCATGCATTACAAAGGGTGGACATTTAGTCATCTTAGGCTTTTAATAAACTGAAATAATCACTTTTTCCTTACTCAGAGTACAATAGGGCTGGTATATCAAGAGCAGGACAGCATTTCCCACTGGTACATAACTTGGGATGGCCCTAAGCAGATTCCTAGGAATCAGAATCTGAGATGCAGCAAGAAGTTCTCCTGAAGCCAGAACAGATAGCCATTTGCCTGATGTCAGCCTCAGAATGATCAGCAACAAATGGAGAAGTATCGCAAACAGATGCAAGGGCCATGGCAGGCAAGGCTGTACCTGAAAGCACTGATTGCCACACTGTGATGTGCTCTTTAGCCCATGGAATCTTTCAAAACTAGCTTTTTAGGTTCATCCATATTCCTGTGGCATGTTGCGTTCGCTTATCGGAGCAAATGGAAGAAAGCACTCCTACAGGGAAAAGAAGACTATTCCTTGGCCTGCAGTAAGAAGCTTCTTTATGTCTGAAGAAAGCATGAAAGCTGTGGGCTCTATGAAGTGTACTCTTCTTTCTAAAGACAGGACAGAGTTTGCAAGAAGGCACTTAAACAGAAAATGGAATGCGTCTCCCCACATGCACATTTGTTGGTAATGTTTTTCAGGGATGTCATCATCCTAATAAAAACCTCCCAAACCAGAAAAGAAAAAGACCAAAATCAGTACAAGACACATTAGAACATAACATAAATAAAATTAATGAAAAAAAAAATAAATACATAAAAACACAGAATATGTATTTAAGATCAATCCCCTTTTGGGTATTCACCTGAGTGATCTACATGCTGTCTGGACAAAACCAATAGAAAGACTACAGATCTCTGTGTGCATTAACAAATGCACCACAATGTCACAGGCTGCTCTACCTTTTCTACTGTGAATCTTGTTTTTTCCCCTATCTGCCTTTTATCAGCTGCTCAGCTCTTATCCAAGGCTCTCATCTGCCTCCTACTGCCACCTGATTGGAGAGAAAAGGGGACTGGGAAACACAGGTTATACTGATACTACTCATGAGTACAATGTTTCCTTTCTGCAAAACAGATGGAGAAGTCCTACTATCTGTCCAAAGGATCTCTGACATTCCTTTAGGAAACCTAAAAGGTAGCAGAGAACCTTCTATTAGCGCTATGCTTTGAAATGTAAATGGACATTCACTTGAATGGGATAAAGACAGTGGAATAATTACAATCTATTGGACACTGAGAAGTTACAAGTATGTGCCTGAGATTTTCCAACCAACACTTGCCAGCAGATGGGTCAGAAAAAGACAGAAAGACTAAACAAAGAATGGTCCTTTCCAAGACAAAAATAAGGTTTTCAATTCTTCCAATTTCTATTTTTATGACTGCAACAAAAATATTGAATCTGGTTAACAAGACTGACCAGCTGGGCAAAACCCATTTTCAGTGAGGCCCCAAGAAAAATGGTCTAAAAGAAATTATAAAAGGAATAACAAACATTACAGTGTTTACTGTACAATGAATTAATAAGTGCATTACAATAAAATCAGATGATTTAGTACAAGTCCTTTATACAATACATCACTGGAACATTTTATGTTAAGCAAAGACAATGGAGGCATGTCTAAGAATAGGATATTATAAGTGATGTTCAAGAAATGCCACATTTGCCATTCCAGTAGTTTCTGCACAAGTCTTGACCTTGGGCTTTTACTACATTTTACTGACTCTGGAAGACTGTTCCAAGCTGTTGTGAGGAGGTAATACAGTCGGGTAGATCACTCCCAAGCCTATTTATGCTGCAGCCAAGTTGATCAACTGGCAGTACAAGTTAACCCAAGACCCCAGTAGATCATAGCATTTCAGAGCCATGCTGACAGAAGGGTCATCACTGGAATGGAATAGTTATGAGGGGAAAGAGCAACTGGGAACCATTTCACATTACTGATTAATTCAAGATAGCAACGGATCTTAGAAAAGATTTTGCATTGATATTCTATCCCACTTTAGACACGGTGATGAACTTGGCAGCTCTGAGGTATATGGATTAAAATTTTTACTTAACAGAAGTGGGAAAGTTAGGGTTAAAAACATATAAAAGCTCTAGAACGGGGGAGGCTAACAGGTGGCCCTAGGACCACAACCCGGCCCACCAAAGCATTTTATCTGGCCCTCGGTATGTCTTGCAAATCATACATGCTGGACATGGTTGTTATAACTTGGGGACTGATTTCTCAGATCTAGCTCTGTTGAAACGGTCTTCCCCACCCCCCCTCCCTGTTCTTGGATGTAGTTTAAATTTGGTGGCTTTTGCAGTGCCCGCCCCACTGTAGATTTGATCTAGGACACTCCCCCAGTCCCTTCTCTTTACCGCATTCTCTCTAATAAACCCTTTCTGCACTTGCTTTTAGTCCTTTTTAATTTAATTACATTTTTTTCATACTGTGTGTGGACTAATATTGCTACATACTCAAGTGTGCCAGCTTGCACTGCATGTGAATTGTTTTTATAGCATTTACTGTCTGTTTTTTTCCTTGTCGCTGTAAAAAAAAAAAAAAAAAAAAAAAAATTCTCTTGTTTTCCTGCCTTACTGAACTAGAGTAGTCCAGTTTCAGAGTTGCTGATCCCTGGGCTTTGTTTTTAGTTCCTGTTACTGATCCATTGCCTTATTAGGAAGGAGGGAAGTTTCTTTGCTTACCAGTGGGAGTGGGAAGCACTGAGCGGCCTTTTTGTCCGATTTGGTGAAGTTTCAGCCAGAAACTAGTAGTCCATTGGTCGCTTTGGGCCAGTTCCTAGCTCCTTTCAGCCCCCTGCTATAAAACACGCTAAACGTGCGCTTTCCAGCTTGTACCAACTCAGCACAGATCCTCGTGGTGGCCTGCAGAGTGATCCAAGCAGCAGAGAGCTAAAAGAGTGACTTTCTACCAGATATAAGTATTTTTGTGGCTTTCCCACTGTTATTAAGCTAGCGACTGCATTTCGCCTGTTTTACTGCTACTTTAAGTGATTTCTGCATTTTACACTGTTTATTGCACTTTAAGTTACTAATTGTTGCAAATTGTTTCTGTAGGCTACACACTAAAGTGCGCTAGCCGATTTACAGCATTTATAGCATTTACTGTCTGTTTTTTTTCCTTGTCTCTGTAATAAAACAAAAAAATCTCTTGTTATCCCGCCTTACTAAACTAGAGTAGTCCAGTTTCAGAGTTGCTGATCCCTGGGCTTTGTTTTTAGTTCCTGTCACTGATCCATTGCCTTATTAGGGAGGAGGGAAGTTTCTTTGCTTACCAGTGGGAGTGGGAAGCACTGAGCAGCCTTTCTGTCCGATTTGGTGAAGTTTCAGCCGGAAACTAGTAGTCCATTGGTCATTTTGGGCCAATTCCTAGCTCCTTTCAGCCCCCTGCTATAAAACACGCTAAACACGCGTTTTCCAGCTTGTACCAACTCAGCACAGATCCTCGTGGTGGCCTGCAGAGTGATCCAAGCAGCAGAGAGCTAAAAGAGTGACTTTCTACCAGATATAAGTATTTTTGTGGCTTTCCCACTGTTATTAAGCTAGCGACTGCATTTCGCCTGTTTTACTGCTACTTTAAGTGATTTCTGCATTTTACACTTTTTATTGCACTTTAAGTTACTAATTGTTGCAAATTGTTTCTGTAGGCTACACACTAAAGTGCGCTAGCCGATTTACAGCATTTATAGCATTTACTGTCTGTTTTTTTTTTTCCTTGTCTCTGTAATAAAACAAAAATCTCTTGTTTTCCCGCCTTACTGAACTAGAGTAGTCCAGTTTCGGAGTTGCTGATCCCTGGGCTTTGTTTTTAGTTCCTGTTACTGATCCATTGCCTTATTAGGGAGGAGGGAAGTTTCTTTGCTTACCAGTGGGAGTGGGAAGCACTGAGCAGCCTTTCTGTCCGATTTGGTGAAGTTTCAGCCAGAAACTAGTAGTCCATTGGTCGCTTTGGGCCAGTTCCTAGCTGCTTTCAGGCCCCTGCTATAAAACACGCTAAACACGCGTTTTTCCAGCTTGTACCAACTCAGCACAGATCCTCGTGGTGGCCTGCAGAGTGATCCAAGCAGCAGAGAGCTAAAAGAGTGACTTTCTACCAGATATAAGTATTTTTGTGGCTTTCCCACTGTTATTTAAGCTAGCGACTGCATTTCGCCTGTTTTACTGCTACTTTAAGTGATTTCTGCATTTTACACTGTTTATTGCACTTTAAGTTACTAATTGTTGCAAATTGTTTCTGTAGGCTACACACTAAAGTGCGCTAGCCGATTTACAGCATTTATAGCATTTACTGTCTGTTTTTTCCTTGTCTCTGTAAAAAAACAAAAAAATCTCTTGTTTTCCTGCCTTACTGAACTAGAGTAGTCCAGTTTCAGAGTTGCTGATCCCTGGGCTTTGTTTTTAGTTCCTGTTACTGATTCATTGCCTTATTAGGGAGGAGGGAAGTTTCTTTGCTTACCAGTGTGAGTGGGAAGCACTGAGCAGCCTTTCTGTCCGATTTGGTGAAGTTTCAGCCAGAAACTAGTAGTCCATTGGTTGTTTTGGGCCAATTCTAGCTCCTTTCAGCCCCTGCTATAAAACACGCTTAAACACGCTTTTCCAGCTTATACCAACTCAGCACAGATCCTCGTGGTGGCCTGCAGGGTGATCCAAGCAGCAGAGAGCTAAAAGAGTGACTTTCTACCAGATATAAGTATTTTTGTGGCTTTCCCACTGTTATTTAAGCTAGCAACTGCATTTCGCCTGTTTTATTGCTACTTTAAGTGATTTCTGCATTTTACACTGTTTATTGCACTTTAAGTTACTAATTGTTGCAAATTGTTTCTGTAGGCTACACACTAAAGTGCGCTAGCCGATTTACAGCAATTACTGTCTGTTTTTTCCTTGTCTCTGTAATAAAACACAAAAAATCTCTTGTTTTCCCGCCTTACTGAACTAGAGTAGTCCAGTTTCAGAGTTGCTGATCCCTGGGCTTTGTTTTTAGTTCCTGTTACTGATCCATTGCCTTATTAGGAAGGAGGGAAGTTTCTTTGCTTACCAGTGGGAGTGGGAAGCACTGAGCGCCTTTTGTCTGATTTGGTGAAGTTTCAGCCAGAAACCTGTAGGCCATTGGGCGGTTTTGGCCCATTCCCAGCCCCCTTCCGCCCCCTGTTATAAAACACGCGAAACGCGCGTAAGCGCGGTTTAGCGAGGAGTTACCACTGTTGCACACAAGAGCAGCGGCGGTTAAACAAGGTTAAACTATTTGGGCCATCTAAATTCCACTCTTCCAATTTTCCCTTAAAACTACCTTCCTCGAGCTGTACTGCTGATCTAACCAGCATATCCTATAACTGAAAAGTTCATCTCTACTTGATTCCCAAGTAGACTATTCTCTATCTGTAAAGCCTAGCACTTACTCCTACAGTACTTGCACCTTGATAAAGCACTCTTATTATAGATAGTACCCCACCAGCCTAAAACCCACTTCCCCCGGAGTCCTTTGAAAGTCTCTTTATCTACTACTTCTAGTATGTCGAGGGATCAGTTGCTAGTGTCCTCTCCAGCTCAACTGGTGAACCTGGGAATATTGAGGCAATGTTACAACTGCCTCATGTACACAGACAATCCTCTCCTTCTCCCACAAAACACAAATACATGCGAGAGATGCAACTATACGGCCAAACTGGAGGCTGAGCTCTCTCAACATAGGACTGGCAAGACCAGACAGGAGGAGAAGGTAACCACACACAATACATACCCAGTCACACATGGTACCATCACAACTTCAAATCATACACATACTCACACAAAGACATACTCGGAGGCTCTGATCAAAAATTTACCAAAACAGCAGAGGCCACCAAAGCAGACACCCAAACAACTACCACCTCACGACCCAACACATGCAACACATAGACCACACAGTCAGAGTGTCAAACAGTCACAGCCCTTAAGGCCAAACAAAATGCCAGACACACTTGTCATTGGTGATTCCATAGTCAGACACACTGACGCCCCGCCACCAGACTGAGTAAAGAGAAGGTCACAGTAAGCTGCCTGTCAGGCGCTAGAATCCGCCACATAACGCAAGCACTCAGGTCTCTCAACAGCAGGTACAAGTACGACTCAGTCATTGTCCACGCTGGTGTCAACGACCTGAGACGCACCTCCTTGGACTACATGAAAAGGGACATCGAGGAGCTCTCTGATTATGTAGCCCAGGCAGGTATGACCCTGACCTTGAGCAGTATCCTACCTTCACCTAGAATGATGCCACAATACAGTGATAAGATGATCAGCTTTAATAATTGGCTTAAATTCTGGTGTCATTCAAAGGGGATCCAATGTCTGTCTGCCTGGGATGACATGCTGGACAAGCCACGCTGCTTCAAGGGACGGCTTGCACCTGTCACCCCTGGGCTTCCGGATATTGGCAAAGGCTCTTGCCACCCCCATAGTGCCTTTTTTAGGCAAGGCTCAAATTCTAAACCTACCACCCTAGAACACCAAAAGGAAAAAAACTAAGGGTAATGCTGCTCAATGCCAGAAGTCTCAATCTCAAGATGCACGACTCGAGGCCCTTCTCAATATGGAGAACATCGATGTCTGTGCTGTGACAGAAACCTGGTTCAAGGCTCCTGAGAGCACCCCAGCACTAACAGGTCTCACCTCATATCATGCTCCGCCCCAAAATCCGGACAACACCAAGAAAGGAGGGGGTGTCCATATTCATAAAGGACACCCACACCTCAAGGTTGGTGGCAACGCATGATGCATCGGAGACCATCCAGGTGCAATTAACCATAGGCAAGACTGCTCTGCAATTTGTAGCATGTTACAGGCCACCCTCTCAAACTCAGGAACCTCACATGGCCTTCCTGAAAACATTGGAGGATAAATGTATCTCCAAACACCATCATACTAGGTGACTTTAACTACCCTAATATAGACTGGGAACACTACTCAAGCCCGAACACTCTAACCCAAAGATTCCTGGAGTTCATAAACTCAAATGCCATGGAACAACTAGTCACCATCCCCACAAGAGGAGAAAACATACTTGATCTCATCATCACGAACATGGGATCAAAATGTTCAACACCGGAAGTATACCCCTCACTGGTGAGATCAGATCATAAACTAATCTCGCTGGAGGTCCTCATCCCGCCCCCATCTGAAACAAAAAAGACCACAGTGAAAAACTTCTCAAAAGCCGATTTCACACTTCTAAAAACTAGTGTGGTCTCCTTTAAGGCCCCTGAGCCAGTGGTAAACATTACTCAAACCGCTGAATCACTTACAAATGCCTTCTACCAGCACCTACAGGACTGCATGGATCAGGCAATCCCAAACAAAACTAAGACTCTCTGTACCAAAGGCAAGCGTCCAGTCTGGTGGACCCCAGCCATAAACAAGCTCTACAACAAAAGGAGGAAGCTACTACAAGATAGAGCAAAATCCTTGAAAGGTAAGACACCTTTGATCATTATAAGTAAAAAACTAAGAGCTCTCATAAAATCATCCAAGGCAAATTTTGAGAGAAAAATCGCCAAGGACTCTAAAGAGAATCATAAGGCCTTCTTTAGCTATGTTAGAAACCTAGGAGGAAACTCCCAGATATGCTCAGAATTAGTTCAAAATGATGTGAAAATTACTGAACCTACACACATTGCCAACATACTGGCTGACAGGTTCAGTGCAAACTTCTTCCCCCCCAAAAGGAGAGATATCTATTCCAGAGGATTGTAGCCCCCCAAACATCTCCAACGCCCAGGTGAGAACTGCCTCACTAAGGCAAAACACAGCATCCATGGGACCGGATGGTGTCCCCGGCTGTGTGCTTCATGAACTCAATGAGGAATTAAACCCACAGTTAGGACAGCTGTTTAATCTTAGCCTCACCTCAGGATACGCACTCAAGGAGTGGCGCACGGCGACTGTGGTCCCACTTCATAAGGGCGGTGCCTCCACAGACCCTGGAAATTACCGCCCCATTAGCTTGACAAGCCTTATCTGCAAAGCCATGGAGAGGATCATAATGGAACTCATAAATAAAGACATAGGGAACTTGCAGACTTTGGATCCAACTCAGTTTGGCTTTGTCAAAGGCAGATCCTGCCTCTTAAACTTGGTTGACTTTTTCGAGACAGTCACCAAGGCCATTGATGAGGGAAAGGCAGTCCATACAGCCTACCTCGACCTGGCAAAGGCCTTCACACAATACCCCACTCAGGTATCATCGAAAAACTCATCAGCTTGAATGTAAACCCATACATCACAAGATGGGTTGCAAACTGGCTAAGTGACAGAACCCACAGGGTCAGAGTTGCTGGAGCCATGTCAGACTCAAAGCCTGTCAGAAGTGGTGTCCCACAGGGCTCAGTCCTGGGTCCACTCTTGTTCGGCATCTACTTTTCTGAAGTACAAGCAAACACAGGAGGGTTATGGCTGACAAAGTTTGCAGATGACTGCAAACTGGGCGCCATAGTCGAAAACACATCTGACACAGATATCCTCCAGAAGGGCCTCACAGAAATGGATAACTGGTGCCAGAGCCATGGCCTGAAGTTAAACGCCAAAAATGCATAGTCATACCCTTTGGGAAAAACAAGGCTACCCCTAGCTACCATATAGGTGGCAATCCACTGAGCACAGAAAAAGTCATCAGAGATCTGGGGACCCAGGTTGACAGTAGCCATGTTGCTAAAGTAGTTAGGAAAACCTTCTATATCACCCACCTGATCATGAAGGGATTCACATCTAGATCAAGGGAGGTCATCGTCCCCTGTACTCATCACTTATTAGACCTATGATTGAGTACAATGCCCCGTTCGGAATGTATCTGACCAGACACCTGCTGCAGCTTGAAAGGCCCCAAAAGTTCCTCACCAAAAGGATAAAGGGTCTCAAAAATATGTCTTATGCTGCCCGACTGAAAGAACTCCAGCTCTATTCAGTCTCATACCGCTTGCTCAGAGGTGACCTGTGCCTGACATATAAGGCCATGTCAAACCCAGATTTGATGAATATGCTTCACCTCAAAAATCTAGATCCCTCAGAACCACAAGGGCGGAGACTTAAACCTTGACACGGTTATAAATAGAACGTGCTGGAGGGACAGATTCATCACCCAGAGACTCCCTATGCTGTGGAACAAAATCCCGGTACATGTGAGGCAGAGCACCTCTCTGGTCTTGTTCAAGAGGAATCTTGACCAATGGATGGGAGATTGCAGATATACCCCAGGGATTACTTCAGCGTCACTGCTTGACAGAGGCACAGCAAAATGATAGGCATAGTTTTTATTCAAACTAAAGGGGTGGCGAAAGCCACATAACTATGGGCTAGGCTTATAAATGCCCTTGGGCAGATAGCCTAGTATGAACCTATGAACCTATGAACCTATAGTAATGTGGCTCCCAAACAATGCCAACTATGGTATGTGGCTCCTGAGCCAAAAAGGTTGGACAATGAATAACAAAGTGTCTTATGACATTTAACTTGAAATCGGCAGACATAAAAAGAAATGCAGGTGATAAAGACTACCTATACCTTGTTTTCAGTATCATACTGACATGCTCAATTAACTTCAATTCCTAATCATAACAGACTCTTAAATATTGCACAGCCATCTACACTTCAGATTATAATTAACCATTAAGGACTTTAGCAGTCTCTTTCTCTAGATAGCAAGACTGGATTATGACAACTAGACTTCAAATAATAAACACACTTCTTTCTAACCCCCTGCTATAAAGCCCGCTTTAGCGCGCTTTTGCGCTTGTATACGACTCAGCACAGCTCCTCGTGGTGTCCTGCAGAGTTCTACAATCAGCAGAAAGTGGAAGAGTGACTTTCCATTGATTTATAAGTATTTTTTTCTGGCTTTCTATTTTCGACTGCTGTATTTTGCCTAAAAAGCGAATTTTTATTACTAAACTAGCTCTGCAAGTTGATTCACTGTATTTCTGTTTGTTTCTAAACTGTTTTGCACTTTAAAAGTTTGTTTTTCGCTTAAATTAACTGGCAGGCTACACACTCAAGTGCGCTAGCCGATTTAAAGCATTTACTGTTTGTTACTGTATCTATTTTTATCTGTCTGTGAAAAAAACAAAAAAAAATATCCTTTGTTTTCCCGCCTTTACTGAACTGAAATAGTCCAATCTTCAGATTTTGCTGATCTCTGGGCTGTGTCATAGTTCCTGTGTTGTCCATATCCTTATTTGGATAGGAGGAAGCTTCCTTGTTCACCAGTGGGAGTGGGGAGCACTGAGCAGCCTATTTGTCCCTAAAGGAGTGGATCCAGCCCAGCAACTTGTAGTTTATTGGCCGTTTTCGGCCATTTCCTAGCTCTTTCTAATCCCCTGCTATAAAGCCCGCTTTTGCGCTTGTATACAACTCAGCACAGCTCCTCGTGGTGTCCTGCAGAGTTCTACAAGCAGCAGAGAGTGGAAGAGTGACTTTCCATTGATTTATAAGTATTTTTTTCTGGCTTTCTATTTTCGACTGCTGTATTTTGCCTAAAAAGCAAATTTTTATTACTAAACTAGCTCTGCAAGTTGATTCACTGTATTTCTGTTTGTTTCTAAACTGTTTTGCACTTTAAAAGTTTGTTTTTCGCTTAAATTAACTGGTAGGCTACACACTCAAGTGCGCTAGCTGATTTAAAGCATTTACTGTTTGTTACTGTATCTATTTTTTATCTGTTTGTGAAAAAAAAAAAATCCTTGTTTTCCCGCCTTTACTGAACTAGAATAGTCCAGTCTTCAGATTTTGCTGATCTCTGGGCTGTGTCATAGTTCCTGTGTTGTTCATATCCTTATTTGGATAGGAGGAAGCTTCTTTCTTCACCAGTGGGAGTGGGGAGCACTGAGCAGCCTATTTGTCCCTAAAGGAGTGGTTCCAGCCCAGCAACTTGTAGTTTATTGGCCGTTTTGGGCCATTTCCTAGCTCTTTCTAACCCCCTGCTATAAAGTCCGCTTTAGCGCACTTTTGTGCTTGTATACGACTCAGCACAGGTCCTCGTGGTGTCCTGCAGAGTTCTACAAGCAGCAGAGAGTGGAAGAGTGACTTTCCATTGATTTACAAGTATTTTTTTCTGGCTTTCTATTTTCGACTGCTGTATTTTGCCTAAAAAGTGAATTTTTATTACTAAACTAGATCTGCAAGTTGATTGACCGTATTTCTGTTTGTTTCTGTTTTGCACTTTAAAAGTTTGTTTTTCGCTTAAATTAGCTGGTAGGCTACACACTCAAGTGCGCTAGCCGATTTAAAGCATTTACTGCTTGTTACTGTATCTATTTTTTATCTGTCTGTGAAAAAAACAAACAAAAAATATCCTTGTTTTCCCGCCTTTACTGAACTAGAATAGTCCAGTCTTCAGATTTTGCTGATCTCTGGGCTGTGTCATAGTTCCTGTGTTGTCCATATCCTTATTTGGATAGGAGGAAGCTTCTTTGTTCACCAGTGGGAGTGGGGAGCACTAAGCAGCCTATTTGTCCCTAAAGGAGTGGTTCCAGCCCAGCAACTTGTAGTTTATTGGCCATTTTGGGCCATTTCCTAGCTCTTTCTAACCCCCTGCTATAAAGCCCGCTTTTGCGCAAAGTTGTGCATAGCGCAGCATCGGGCAGCGCCGGTTAGTCAAGTTTAAACTATTTCTGGCTCCGCTAAGTCTGCTCTTCAGTTTTTCCTTTAGAACTGCTCTACTTTCAATCTAAACAGTCTATTCTCTATCTGAAAAGCCCAGTACTTGCTCCTAAAGCATTTTTACACAGGTAAAGCACTAAAGAAAGCACTACATCCACCTACAATCCCCTTAAGTACCCATTTCCCTGTAGGTCCCTTCTGACTCAGTTATACAGCAATCCCTTACACTATTCTAGCATGTCAAAGGGTCAATTACTGGCATCCTCTCCAGTTCAGCTGGTGAATCTGGGAATCTTGAGGCAATGTTACAACTGCCTCATGTACACAGACAACCCTCTCCTCCTCCCAACAAATACAAATATATGTGAGAGATGCAACTATATAGCCAAACTGGAGGCTGAGCTCCCTCGACTCAGTGCTGGCAAAACCAGTCAGGAGGAGAAGGTAACCACACACACCACAAACCCAGTCTCACATAGACCTATCACAACTACAAACCAAACACATTAACACACAAAAACATACTCGGAGGCTCTAATTAAAAATCTACCAAAACAACGGAGGCCTCCAAAGCAGACATCCAAGCAACCACTACCTCAAAACATAACACATGCAACACATAGTTCACAAACATGCCTGATACACTTGTAATAGGTGACTCCATAGTCAGACACACTGACATCCCGCTCACCAGACTGAACAAGGAAAAGGTTACAGTAAGCTGCCTGTCGGGCGCTAGAATCCACCACATGACACAAGTACTCAGGTCACTCCAAAGCAAATACAAATATGACTCAGTCATTGTCCATGCTGGTGTGAATGACCTGAGATGTACCTCCCTGGACTACATGAAAAGCGACATAGAGGAGCTCTCTGATTATGTAGCCCAGGCCGGTATGACCCTGACCCTAAGCAGCATCTTACCCCCACCAAGAATGATGCCACAGTACAAAGACAAGATGATCAGCTTTAACAATTGGCTCAATTTCTGGTGTCATTCTAAAGGGATACAATGTCTGTCTGCTTGGGATGACATGCTTGACAAGCCACCCTGCTTCGCAAGGGATGGCTTGCACCTGTCACTCCTGGGCTTCTGGATATTGGCCAAGGCTCTTGCCACCCCCATAGTGCCTTTTTTAGGCAAGGCTCAAAAGACAAACCCACCTCCCTAGAAAACACAAGTGGAAAAAAACTAAGGGTAATGCTGCTCAACGCCAGAAGTCTAAACCTCAAGATGCATGACTGAAACCTGGTTCAAGGCTCCTGAGAGCACCCCAGCACTACCAGGTTGTACCTCATATCATGCTTTTCGGCCTCAAAACTTGGACCGAACCACAAAAGGAGGGGGAGTATCCATATTCATCAAAGATACCCACACTTCCAGGTTAGTGGCAACGACTGAAGCATCGGAGACCACCCAGGTGCAACTAACCGTAGGCAAAACTGCCCTACAGTTTGTAGCATGCTACAGACCACCCTCTCAAACTCAGGAACCCCACTCAGCCTTCCTGAAGACACTGGAGAGTATGAATGTCTCTCCAAATACCATCATATTGGGAGACTTCAACTACCCAAACATAGACTGGGAGCATTACTCAAGCCCCAACACCCTAGCCCAAAGGTTCCTAGAATTCATAAACTCAAATGCGTTGGAACAACTAGTCACCACTCCCACAAGAGGAGATAATATACTAGACCTGATCATCACAAACATGGGGACACAATGCTCCGCACCGGAAGTATACCCCTCATTGGTGAGATCAGGCCATAAATTAATCTCACTGGAAATCCACATTCCGCCCCCACCCCCAGCACAAAAGACCACAGTGAAGAATTTCTCAAAAGCTGACTTCACACTTCTTAAGACTGAAGTGGTATCCTTCAAGGCCCCTGGGCCAGTGGAAACCACATCCCACACTGCTGAATCCTTTATAAACGCTTTCTACGGACACCTTCAAGAATGCATGGCTCATGCAATCCCAAATAAAACCAAGACCCATTCCCCAAAGGCAGGCGTCCTTGTCTGGTGGACCCCAGCCATTAACAAGCTTTACAACAGGAGGAGGAAGCTACTACATGACAGAGCAAAATCCCCAAAAGGGAAGGCATCTCTGATCAGTACTAGCAAAAAACTACGATCACTCATAAAATCATCCAAGGCCAACTTTGAGAGAAAAATCGCAAAAGACACTAAAGACAATCACAAGGCCTTCTTTAGTTATGTTAGAAACCTGGGTGGAAACTCCCAGATATGCTCAGAGTTAGTCCAAAATGACAAAAAATACACTGAACCCACAGACATTGCCAACATACTGGCAGACAGGTTCAGTGCAAATTTCTCCCCCCAAAAGGAGAAATATCTATCCCAGCAGAGTGTAGCCTCCCTGACATCTCAGATGCCCAGGTGAGAGCCGCCCTCTCCAAAGCTAAAAGCACAGCATCAATGGGACCAGATGGTGTCCTGGGTTGCGTGCTACATGAACTCCAAGAGGAACTAAACCTGCACATAAGGCTGCTGTTTCATCTTAGCCTTACTACAGGATACGTACCCAAAGAATGGCGTACAGCAACAGTGGTCCCACTCCACAAAGGAGGTGCTTCTACGGACCCTGGAAATTACCGCCCCATAAGCTTGATGAGCCTGGTCTGCAAAGCAATGGAGAGGATCATTATGGAACTCATAAACAAAGACATTGGGGACCTACAGACACTGGATCCTACCCAATTCGGCTTTGTCAAGGGCAGATCCTGCCTTTGAACCTGGTCGACTTTTTTGAAACAGTCACTAAGGCCATTGATGAGGGTAAGGCAGTTCACACAGCCTACCTTGATCTTGCAAAAGCCTTCGACACAATACCCCACTCGAGCATCATAGACAAGCTAACCAGCTTAAATGTAAACCCATATGTCATAAGATGGGTTGCAAACTGGCTCAAGGACAGAACCCACAAGGTCAGAATTGCTGGAGCCATGTCAGACTCTAAGCCAGTCACAAGCGGTGTCCCACAGGGCTCGGTCCTAGGACCCCTCTTGTTCTGCATTTATTTTTCCGAAGTGCAAGCAAACATAGGAGGATTGTGGCTCACAAAGTTCGCAGATGACTGCAAACTGGGCGCCATAATTGATACTCCAGCGGACACAAGCATCCTTCAGAAAGGCCTCATGGAAACGGATAACTGGTGCCAGAGCCATGGCCTTAAACTGAACGCCAAAAAATGTATAGTCATACCCTTTGGGAAAAACAAAGTACCCACAGATTACCACATAGGTGGTAATCCATTAAGTATGGAAGAAGTAATCAGGGAACTAGGGACCCAAGTTGACAGTAACCTCTCACTTGACACTCACATTGCCAAGGTGGTTAGGAAGACCTTCTATATTACCCACCTTATCATGAAAGGATTCACATCTAGATCAAGAGAGGTCATTGTGCCCCTATACTCTTCCCTTATCAGGCCCATAATTGAGTACAATGCCCCATTTGGGATGTACTTTACCCGACACCTGCAGCAGTTAGAAAGATCCCAAAAGTACCTCACCAAGAGGATCAAGGGTCTCAAACATATGTCATATGCTGCCCGGCTGAAGAAACTCCAGCTCTATTCAGTCGCATACCGCCTACTCACAGGCGATCTATGCCTGACGTACAAGGCCATGTCCAATCCGGAATTAATGGACATGCTCCACCTCAGAAAATCCAAATCCACCAGAGCCACGAGAGCGAGAGATTTAAACCTCAACACAGAAATAAATAGGACGTGCTGGAGGGACAGATTCATAACCCAGAGGCTCCCTACACTCTGGAACAGAATCCCAGTCCATGTTAGGCAGAGCCCCTCACTGACTCTCTTCAAGAGAAATCTTGACGAGTGGATGGGAGATCGTAGGTTTACCCCGGGGGTCATCTCTGTGTCACTACTAGACAGAGGCACAGTAAACTAAACCCTAAATGGGCATAGTATTCTCATTCCAAGGGGTGGCGAAAGCCACACACACTCTGGCTAGGCTTATAAATGCCCTAGGGCAGATAGCCTAGTATGAACCTATAGTTTGTCATGAATACTAACCACAGATGACCTAACCCAGAGTATAAAAGTGTTATCAGCATGCTATACAAGTTTAAGGCTGCTATAATGCTTATAAGAACAATTTAAAGGGCAACAGACTAACTGACCCTTGAGAAACACCTTTCTTTACTGCAAAGGAAGATGAAGCAGAAACTTTCCTAGAGTTCATAGGTTTCCTGCCAAGGAGAGCATGCGTAGCTTCCATCTTAGTTGTTAATGCTGCGTGCAGCACCCAACCTCTATTAGATTCAGTACTACAATGAATTGAACTGTCTCCCTTCCAGACACCTCTCCCTCATACATAGCTCTTCCTTCCAACACTTGGGTTCAGTACTCAAACCCAGGATGCCAGGGATGCAACCAGGCCTTTACTTCACATTAGAAATAATTCCAAAATGAGAAACTTTAGAATGATGCAACAATCTGTGAGGTTTAAAATCTTGGAGATGTCTAAAATTAATGTACTAGCAATACTGTCTGTACTCAACTTGGTAACTGTAAACAGCACAGCATTTCCTCCAGGACTGACAATAATCATACTGGGTGGCCACAAGAATTATCTTACCTACTTGGAAGAAAGCATGTTGTGCACAATTTCTTCTACAATTTTGCAAGTGGAAGGAAAACAGCAGTGAATCCAAAGTTATTAAGCTCAGTATTAACACCTCCCTTGTGGAATGAAGAATAAGAGCTTGCTTCCACAATGCAGAACCAGTCCTCTCCATGAATCTTTTGTTGATAAGGCTAACAATGTAAAGGCATCCATGGGAATGTTATAAATCTGAGCAGGATATTAGCATCAGCAAATGAGTGTATGTCTTTACATTGCCAAGAAATCACGTCATGCAACCAGAAACTGATGAGGGGTTTCTGGCATAACATGGTCAAGACTCAGCATATTGACTAAAGTAGTAGATGCCTCAACTTAGGAATAGGCAAGGATCAAGTAGCCTTATAGATACAAACATGAGATTTTTCACCCTTCCGGAATATATTTTACATTAGACTGCCTATGGCCAACATCTCATAGCTCCATATGCCTGGTTTCCAGGATCATCCATCAAGGAGGAAGAAAACCAGCTCAAGCATTTTTTTATTATGCTGGACTAAAGAAATGAAAAATGAACAATTCCTTACATTTCTTCTTAGGTGGATACTCATGAATTCAAGAGGTACTCTGTAGAGGCACTGGACAGCTGAAGGACTAGATACCAGAGATTTTGAAGTGCAAAATATGGTGCCTTATGCTAGGATTCCAATAGAGGGCAATCCAAGACTCTACACTATTTTACTTTTAAACATGTTTATTAAATTAGAACTTAAGAAATAGGCACATACAGATTAACAGAAAATAAAACAAACCATATTAATAGTTGTAATATTCATGCATTACACATTAAAAAGAAGTTATGTACTCACCATAACATTCCATGTTTGTTGTCCTTGATCTTGCCTTCGGAGCCGATCCTCAGCTCAGACTCGGCCGCATTCTAAAGCTCGAGAGCTTCCACTGGCTCGAGGCTAGACCCTATCCCAACATGCCTAAAGAGAGTTATCCAGATCTCATTTGCGATAACCCATAATACTAGACTAAAGAGCACCACATAGATATACATGTAAATAAATTATACAACTGTCCCACCAAGTCAGAAGTAGAAGGACTCTGAGTCCACCCAACTGATAAGGCAGGAAGGGAATCACAGCCTATGTAGTCAAATGATGGATAATTCCTCTCGATCCTCCAGGAAGGGGGGAGGAGGGTGGGATGCAAGAAGGAAGGTGGCATCAAGGACAACAAACATGGAACGTTGTGGTGAGTACATAACTTCTTTATGTTATGTTGTCCCTATCTCGCCTTCCTTCTTGCTGGTTGGGACCTCATCCCCATCACCTTCTTTTTGGGTGGCTCGATGGAATAGACTCTACAGGATCATGGAACCAAAGGATGCCCTGTTCCGAGAGGCCGCATCTACTTTGTAATGAGTGATGAAGGTGTGGGGATTAACCCATGTACCTGCCGCACAAATGGAGTCTAAAGGTAGTAGAGGTAGACAAGGCCCTAGCTGAGTGTCCTCTGACTTTCCCCGGCAGCTGCTTGTTCTGTGAATTATAGACATAAGAAAAAACAGAATCACCGCTACAAGTAGCTAAGAACCAGACTCGGTAGAATCAAATAAAACTGTTTAATTCCACAACAAGAAAGACTCAGTAGTAACACTGTCAGTCAAGTGCTTTTGTCATCCAAGACTTCTTCAGAACTGTGTAATACATCATTGACGCATCTTAAATCAGCAGTCCCCCCCACACACTTAACACACTAATTAAACTTTAAAAACATACACCCTAAAAAATCATTCTAAAACAGCAATACATAAATAAAATTTTGAACTAGTACAAAGTGTTTGACAAGTATGATATATAATAACACCAATACTATAACTTAGTAGCCCTATGTTTCAACTCTGGCTTGATACAAATGTGGTCATTAATACCAGAGGCTACAGTGGCATTCAAACGAATTTGCCATCGCATTTCAGCTCTATCCAAGTTGTTGGTCCAGTCACCCCCTCTAATATCCATACCTACCACCTCCAAAATACCAAAATGGAAAAAGTGGTCAGGACTGAGGTTAATATGCCTGAATATTGCATTATTGTCATCCCTTTTCCTAATACTATATAGGTGTTCATAAATTCTTCTCCGAAACCTCCTTTCCATTTTACCTATATAGAAATTGTGACAACCCTGGCATACAGCAATATAGACTACATCATTGGTGTTACAAGTTCCTGTGGCCAATCTAACTTCAAAGTCATTGGAACCTAAGCAAACAGTAGGCCATGAGATAATGTATTTACAATACTCGCATGCCCCACACTTGGTAGTTCCCTTAATATTCTTGTTCTTACTCTCAATAGGATGTTCTAACAAGTTTTTCAAATTTCTGTTGGTCCTATAGGAGAAAATGGGTACCTCGCCTAAAACAGCCATCAATTCTTGGTTCACTTTGAATAAAACCCAATTTTTCTTTATAATCTCTCTAATAAGGTTCGAAGTGTCCCCAAAAGTCAGAGCCAAAGAATAAGAGAAGTCATTATTTTGTTGGTGAGTGACTTCAAGTTCCTTATTCTGGCTAACCCCAAGTAGAGGTTTGTACCTATTACCCCATTCACTTGTGACTTGCTCGCTAATGGTAACCACAGAATCCGACGGGTACCCCTGGCTACAAACATTTTGATCAGTTTGTCCATTTCCAGCTTAAATGTGTCAACGTCAGAGCACATTCTGGCTATACGCACCATTTGACCTTCTGCTACATTCCTTTTCACAAAGTGGGGGTGACAATTCCGGAACTCAAGATAGTAATTTGAAAAAGTGGGTTTTCGGTAAACACTAGACCGAAAATGAGAAGTTATGTACCTACCATAACGTTCCATGTTGGTTGTCTTCTCTCGCCTTCTTTCTTGCTTGATGGGTTCGGAGCCGATCTTCGGCTCCGACTCGGCACTTGCTAAGCTCGAGAGTCACTTTTACCAGCTCGAGGCAGCCCCATATCCCATGATGCAAGGCGGTAAGTACCCAGATCTTGTTTGATGACAATAGGCAATAGCACCTAGCACAATAACTTCCAAAAGGAAGAAAGAAGGAGAGAAAAAAACCTGAAGGATGGTAGAAGGACCAGCACTGTATGGTCTTCAGAAGCATACTTCCTTGTAGAGAGAAAGGTCTGTCCAGGCCTGGGGGAAGGAGGGAGGGTCGCAAGAAAGAAGGCGAGAGAAGACAACCAACATGGAACGTTATGGTAGGTACATAACTTCTCAATGTTAAGTTGTCAATCTCGCCTTCATTCTTGCTTGATGGGACCGCGTCCCTAGCACCTCTATCCTGGGTGGCTCAATGGAACAGACTCTTGAGAACTGTAGAGCCAAAACTGGCTCTGTCCCTGGAGGCCAAATCCAATTTGTAATGGGAAAACAAATGTATGAGGAGTGGCCCAAGTGGCTGCTGCACAAATAGTGTCCAATGGAAGTCTAGCTTGAAAAGCTGTGGAAGTGGCTAAGCTTCTGGTTGAATGTGCTTTAGGTTTTGAGCACAGCTGTTTTCCCCTGAGCTGATAAATTTCAGAGATGACAGAAGAAAGCCATCTAGACAAGGTCACTTTTGAGACAGGAAGGCCTTTCTTGTTATCAGCATAAGAAACAAAAAGTTGATCGGATTTCCTGAGTTGTTTTGTTCTGTCCAAATAATATCTGAGTTGGCGGTGGACATCAAGATAATGTAATTTTGTTCGATCTGTTTGAATAGTTTGGGAAAAATACAGGAAGATCAATAGCCTGATTCAAATTAGTCTTTGAGGCGACCTTAGGCAAAAAGGTCGGATTAGTTCTCAATGATACTCTGTCTTTGTGGAAGACTAAATAGGGGGGGCGAACAGAAAGAGCATGAAGTTCAGACACCCTCCTAGCCGATGTAATAGCAACCAGGAATAAAGTTTTCCATGAAAGAAATTTCAGGGAACATGAAACAGCTGGCTCGAAGGGAGGAAGAATCAAGGATGTCAGCACTAAATTTAGGTCCCATTGAGGAGGAGGACTCCTGATTGGAGGTTTCAGGAGAAAAATTCCTTTCAAGAAGGCTCTACAAAGCCTGTGGGACATAATGTTGTGATCTGCGAACCCGACATGAAAGTTCGAGATAGCGGCCAACTGAACTTTGACCGTGGAAGAAGAGGAGCCCGCATGAAAAATTTCCGCTAAGAAATCCAAAACTGCTTGTACTGGAGCAGTGAAGGGATCAATATTCTTGGCTTTTGCCCAATAAGAAAAAAGTACAGTTTTGTACCTACCATAAATGTAGATGTCCGAACTGGATAGCATCTGCAGTCATAACAAATGGGTTGTCCTGTCGTCAGGCAGCCCTTCGGTCGGCCGGATTCCAAAGTCCGGGTCCGGCTTCGGCTGATGTCGCACTTCACCCGACGTCATCTCTGCTGGTCTTCGGGTATAAAGGCATCAGCCGACGCCATTTTCCTCAGTGTTTCTTGCCCCAGATGCCAACTGCCCTCTTGGATAGCTAAAATTTTGGATAAATGCCAATGTTTCCAAAATAGTAGAAGGCAAACACAAAAAATAAACATGTATGTACATATATACAAACAAATACACCATAAGAGACTCCCCCCCCAGCTAGCTATAAGGAGGGTAAATACCCTAGGAGTACCGCAGAGGGGTAGGAGGGAGGGTAATCCTGACTGCAGATGCTATCCAGTTCGGACATCTACATTTATGGTAGGTACAAAACTGTACTATGTCCTTCATGGATGCATCTGCAGTCATAACAAATGGGTAGAATACCATAGCCAACTAGGGGAGGAGGAATAATAATTATGGTGTAGTCAGGATCCCTTGCAGTACAGCAGTGGCAAACCCTGCTCGGGATCTAGAGTATAGAGGTAAATTATAATGCTTGGCAAATGTATGCACGGAGGTCCAAGTAGCCGCCTCAATAATGTCCTTGGTTGCCACTCCTCTTAAGAAAGCTGTGGTAGTGGCTGTAGCCCTTGTAGAATGAGGTCTTATGTTCTGTGGAATTGGTTTTCCATGGTAAGAGTAACAGAATTTTATGCAATTTCCTATCCATTTGGAGATTGTCTGTTTGGAAATTGCTTTTCCTTCCCTTCCTGTTGCATAGGCTACAAAGAGCTGGTCAGTTTTTCTGTTAGCTTTGGTTCTGTCCAGGTAGTAGCGTAACTGTCTATGTACATCCAAGGTATGCATTATTCTTTCACCTCTGCTTTGTGGATTGGGAAAGAAGGTAGGTAGGTGGATTGCCTGGTTTAAAGACACTCTGGATACCACCTTAGGCATAAATGTAGGATTAGTTCTCATGGACACCCTATCTTGATGGAAGATTAGGAAGGGTTGCACTGCCATTAAGGCCTGTAGTTCCGAAACCCTCCTTGCTGAAGTAATAGCCAGTAGGAAAGCAGTTTTCCATGACAGGTGTTGTAGGTCTGCTGTTGCTGCTGGTTCAAACGGCGGGAGTGTCAATTTTTCTAGTACAAAATTCAAGTCTCATGCTGGTAATGGTGGTTTCCTAGGAGGTTTTACATTCTTGATCCCTCTGAGGAACTGCCTGAGTAGAGGATGTGAAAAGACAGGAGGATCAAAGCTGTATTCTGCTGAAATAGCTGATGCATGTATCTTGATGGAGGAATAGGACAGGCCTGTATGTAGAAGCTCTGCCAAGTACTCCAGAATGTTAGCAATATCTATGTTCGACACATCTTTTCCTCTTTCAGTACTCCAAATGACGAACCTTTTCCATTTTCCTGCATAGTTCCTTCTTGTTGAAGGTCTGCGGGCTTCAAGGATAATGTCTTTAACCCTTTGTGAAAGGTCTGCTATATGATGTTCCAGGCAGTCAGTTGCAAGGTTTTTAGGTTTGGATGTATGATGTTGTAGTTGTTCTGAGTTAACATCAGAGGCATCAGGGGTATTGACCACATTTTCTCCCGAGACATGGTCCTCAGTAATGGGTACCAGTGTTGTCTTGGCCAGTTCGGTGCTATCAGAATTATCCTTGGACGTTCCTCTTTGATTTTCAGTAGTACCTTGTGTATTAAGGGAAGAGGTGGGAATGCATATGCTGTCAGGCCTTTCCAGCTGAAGGATAGAGAGTCCACCTTCCATGCAAGTGGGTGGAATGTCCTTGTGCAGAATTTTTTGAGCTGGTGATTTTGTGGGGAAGCGAATAGGTCTATTTGTGGCATTCCCCATTTCTTTGTGATGGTCTTGAAGATGTCCGGGTGTAGCATCCATTCGTGAGCATCCGAGGTGGTTCTGCTTAAAATGTCTGCTAGGGTGTTTTCTTTTCCCGGTACAAATATTGCCTGTAACTGGATGTTGTAGCTTAGAGCCAGATTCCAAAGGTCCAAAGTCATCCTGCATAGGGGGTAAGAATGAGTGCCTCCCTGCTTGTTGATGTACCACATGACTGTGGTGTTGTCTGTCCTTATCATCAAATGGCCTTCTTTGAGGAATGGTCTGAATTTTAGGATTGCCAGTTTTACTGCCAGCATTTCTTTTTGGTTTATGTGCAGGTGCAGCTGGTCCTGAGTCCACAGCCCTTGTACGCATTTGTCCATCATGTGTGCCCCCCATCCTAGGTCTGAGGCATCCGTTGTTATGGTTTGGTTTGCTCGAAAGTCGTGGAAGGGTAAGCCTGGGTTTGACTGGCATGCCCGAGCCCACCATAGGAACTATTGTTTTAAGCATGGGATTAGTGGTATTTCTGTTTCTAAGCTGTGTCTGTGTTGAGACCATAAATTCTTTAGGTACCACTGTAACTTTCTCATATGCAGTCTGGCATGTGGGACCAAGATTATGCATGATGCCATGTAGCCCAAGGCCTGCAGAACTTTTCTCGCTGTTAGTTTGTTCTGCTTTGTTAATGCCAAGAAGTAAAGAGGGAGTTCTTTTTGTTTTTCTGCAGTTAGGAATGCCATCTGTTTTACTGTGTCCAATTCACCAAGAAAGTTCTTGTCTGGGATGGAGTCAGCCTTGACTTTTGTAAATTGACTGTGTATCCCAGGGCTTGAAGCAAGTAAATGACCCTTTGTAAATCTGTTGTCAGCTTGCTTTTGTTGTCCGCTTGTAACAGGCAGTCATCCAGGTATGGATAAATTTGGATTCCCTGTACTCTGCAGTGAGCAATTACTGATGCCAGGCATTTTGTGAATACTCTGGCAGTAGATAAGCCAAAGGGCAATGCTGAGAATTGATAATGCTCTGATCCTGCAAGAAATCTGAGGTATCTTCTGCAATTTGGTCGAATGGGGACGTGCAGGTATGCCTCCTTGAGATCTAGAGTTACCAGCCAACACTCCTTGCCCAGCATGGGAAGAAGTTGCTGTAGGGTCAGCATTTTGAATTTTGGGACAATGATGTATGTGTTTAAGATGGACAGGTCGAGAATAGGTCTCCAGTTTTCTCTTTTCTTGGTACTAGGAAGAGTCTGGAGTAGAATCCTTTGCCCTGTTCTGTTATTGGTACCCTTTCCACAGCTCTCATCTTTATTAATTCCGCTATCTGATGCAGGGCTTCTATTCTTTGATTTGGGGCAGGTTTGGCATTCCTCTTTTACTGGTAAAGTGTGGAAGTGGAACCGTAGCCTTGGTCTATGGTTTGTAAAATCCACTTGTCTTTTGTAATATAGTGCCAATTTTTCGAGAATAAAGCTAACTTTCCGCCTAATGGTGCTGCTATTTGCTCCCTGGTAGGCGGAGTCAGATTCAAGTCACTGTGATTGTCCTGTTGCAGTGGCAGTGGTTGTGTCTGTGCCTCGGTTATTGCCTTGCCACTGTCGTCCTCTGTAGGCACCTCCTCTGGATTGATTTCTGCCCCTCGAGCGTCTGTTCCTGCCCCTTTGTGACCTTGTGGAGTCAGGAAAGGACCAATTTTTGGCAGGCCAGTTCCTGCTAAACCTTGGGGGCTGAACCTGTAGGAAATCTTTGACTGTTTGTACAGATTTTGCCTTCTCTTCCATTTTCTTCATTACCTGCTGGGCAGGTTCCCCAAATAGACTGGCCTTATCCATAGGAGCATCCAATAGCTTAGCTTTAACATGATCCGCAAGACCTGTTCTTTCAACCATGCATGCCTTCTTATAACTGTGCCAGTCATGGCTGATCTAAATGAAGCCTCCAGTGCATCATAGCCACATTTTAAAGAATGGTTACTAACCTGTTGGATGTTATTCACCATTTCTAATACATATTTCTTATCTAAAGATTCATCAGAGGACATCTTTTAATTAACTGATCAAGCATAAACTCTTGGTATTGGATCATGTGAAACTGACAGTTTAAAGCTCTAGCTGAGAGAGTAGCAGAGGTGTAGACTTTTTCCCCATCTATCTAATGACCTGGATTCCCTTTCAGAGGGAATAGGGTTTTGCTGTGGTCGAGGCTACTGCCTTAGGCCCCTGGGATATAGTTTCGGGTCTGCAAGTGGGGCCTTGTATAGGTGGTGATGAGTGTCTGGCACCCTGTAAAATCTATCTGGTTTGGCAGGGGCTGGAGGTAAAGAATCAGGTGCAGTGCAGACATCATTAAATGCATCGTCCACAACAGATAGGACAGGAGGTATAGCTAAGGGCCTATGTTGTGGTAAGTGCAGAAAGGTTCTAAGCCTTTTCTTGAGTCTGAGAAATCTTGTCCCTGCCATTGGAATTGTTCTCTCATGGCATGTAAGGTTTCCCAAAGGAGAATTCCTCTGGTGGAGAGGCAGCTGGAATGGATTCTTCAGCATCTGAATCTTCATAGTTGGAGAAAGGAGCCTCTGGCTGGTCTGTAATGTCTGAGTCATCCGCAGAATCATCAGAGGACACAGGCTCGGGGGGCTCTGCTCTAGGTCACTTTTCTGGGGCTGAGAGGCCCTGTCTGGATGAGATTGGGATCCCCTAATTAAGGATATTAAATCTTCTGCCAGAGTAAGCATTTGTGAACTAGAAGTGGGCCTGAGAGGGTGGTTTAACAGGCACTGATTTAGCTGATTTGGCTGCTTTAGCCCTGGCAAAGGCCTTAATAGACATGGCTGCAGGAGGCCTAGCAGCACCACGTGCTGGGGTAGAGATATCCAAGGGGATGGTGTCTGATAGATCAGTAGGATCCACAGTTGTAGGCAAAATTTCTGAGGCTAGTTCAGGTAAGGTAGCAGGAGCCTCAGTAGTAGTCATGGATTCGGCTGTAGATTGACCAGTTTTCTCGGTTTCGGCCGAAACCGAGACACTCGCGGCTTGCTTAACCGTGGTTTTGGCCAAAACCGCGGACCGCGAGTGTCGGTCTTTTTCTTTGCGTTTTTTAACAATTTGGGTAGTCGGAGGATCCGACGGCATAATGTACGCAAAATCTGAGCCGAAAAACTGTTCTGCAAACTCCGACCGGCCTAAGCGTCGCCGGTTGAAGGAAGCACAGGCCGAACAGGCTGCTACGTCGTGGTCTGGGCCTAAGCAAGGCAAACAGTAAGAGTGGAAATCTTTATGAGGTATTTGTTTCCCACAAGTTAAACAGTTATTGACTTTTTCTGACATCAGCTGAGGCAAGAAAGAGTCCCAACGGGTACTTAGCTTTTTAGAAGTCTTCGAAGTAGTATTCGGTAGTAGTAATCTCTGGATCTGACCGACCGGCACTTGCGAACAGCTTCTGCTTCGGGCGCCACGCGGCAAGAAAGACTAAGGAAAATGGCGTCGGCTAATGCCTTTATACCCGAAGACCAGCAGAGATGACGTCGGGTGAAGTGCGACATCAGCCGAAGCCGGACCCGGACTTTGGAATCCGGCCGACCGAAGGGCTGCCTGACGACAGGACAACCCATTTGTTATGACTGCAGATGCATCCATGAAGGACATCGTTTCCATTTGCTAGTATAAATCCTCCTAGTAGAGGATTTTAAGGAAGCTACTATGATGTCTCTAACAGGATTAGAGATCATAGGAAGCCTGGCTAAGGAAGGAAGTGGAGCAACCATGCTGTGAGGTTGAGTGAAGGGATAGACCGGTGCAGCTGACCCGATTGGTGAATCAGAAGATCTGGCACTGGGTCCAGATGCCACGGCTGCACCAAAAGGTGACGATGGAGGAACGGAAACCAAATTTGTCGAGGCCAATAAGGGGCAATGAGAATCATTTTGGCTCTCAAAACGGTGGCTTTCTGGATTACTTGTGGGATCAGAGGAAAGGGAGGAAAGGCAATAAAGAAGTCCCTGGGGCCAATCCTGGGTCAGAGCGTCTCTGGGGGGATGGCCTGGCAGTGGGAAGAGAGAGAAGAAGTCTGGGCATTTGCTGTTTTGGGGAGTAGCAAAAAGATCGCAACATGGGCGACCCCATTCTAGAAAAATCTCCTCCACTATAGATTGTTTGAGAGACCACTCGTGAGGCATGAGAATAGCTCTGCTCAATCTGTCCGCTAAAATGTTGGTTTTCCCAGGGATATGCGTTGCTACCAGAAACCGATGAGAGGAGATCGCCCATTGCCAAAGTCTGAGCTTCGACACAAGGGGTAGGACTTGGTTCCGCCCTGTTTGTTGATATACCATACTACAGACATGTTGTCTGTGTGGACTGCAATTGTCCCCAAGGGAAGAAAGTTGTTGAGGGCTTGCAACGTTAAAAGCACTGCTCTCATCTCTAGGACATTTATGTGCAGGTGGTATTCGAACGGTTGCCACATCCCATGAACCATCCTGCCCTGATAATGCCCCCACCCGATCAGGGAGGCATCCATAGTGACAGTGGCTACCGGGGTTGGAGGTACAAAGGGTCTGCCTTGGTGAATCTGGGGAGAAGTAATCCACCAAGAAAGATGATTCTTGCAAATCTGTGTCACCAGTATTTGGTGACGCATAGGAAGTTGTTGGTAAGACCACTGAGTGAACAACATCCACTGAAGAAGGCGCATATAGAAGCGAGCCAGGGGAAGAAGGGTAACGGCCGCAGCCATGAGGCCCAACACTTTTAGAACCATTCTGGCTTGTACTTTCTTGCTGGCTAGAATGATTCTCACGTGACCTTGTATATCTGAGATTCTTTGGTCTGTGAGGGTAGCTGACATCCGAACAGTGTTTAAGTTTGCGCCTATGAAAGTAATAGACTGGCAGGGCAACAAGGAGGATTTTCCGTAGTTGATCGAGATGCCCAATTGAGTGCAAAGATTTATTGTGTAATCCCTGGCTTGAAGAAGCTGATGCCTGGTGGTGGCTGAAAGGAGCCAGTCATCGAGATACGGAAACACCTGGAATCCTTGACGTCTCAGGTGAGTCGTGACCACTGCCATACATTTGGTGAACACACTGGGGGCTGTAGTGAGACCAAAGGGCAGGGCTCTGAATTGGAAATGACTGGACCCCAGCCGAAAGCGGAGAAACCTTCTGGAGCGTCTGTGAATTTTTATGTGACAGTACGCATCCTGAAGATCTATTGAGCACATCCAGTTGTCCTTCTGTAAGAAGGGCAGAATTGACTGAAGTGTGACCATTCGGAATCTTGTCTTTCTCACAGACTTGTTGAGTCTGCTGAGATCCAATATTGGTCTCCAGTCTCCCGTCTTTTTGGGGACCAAAAAGAATCTTGAGAAGATTCGGGCTCTGAATGATCTGTTGTAACTGGCTGAATGGCTCGTTTTTGCAGAAGTTTTAAAACTTCTAACTCTGCAATTTCCCTTAGACTGGGTGGAACATCTGGAAGGGAATTTGAGTGAGAAAAGGGAGTTTCCTCGAAAGGAATTTTGTAACCCTCGGATATGATCGACTGTACCCATCTGTCTTGAGTTAGGGAAAGCCAGGCTTCTGGGTACAGCGATAGTCTTCCCCTGACTGCCTTCAAGGATGGACAGTCGGGCAACATCTCAGGGATGCTGAAAGGGCTTGTCAGAGAGAGGCTCTCTGCTTCCCTGGTTTTGTGGACCCCTCTGCCTCTAGAGCGCATCTGTTATTGTTACCCCTCTGCCTCTAGGGGTAAATTGACCACGTGAATCCGGCGTGACTCCTTGGGATTTGCGGAACCACATTTTGCCACCCTTCTGTCCTTTAGGGTAAGGTCTAGAAGGGATGGAAAACGGACCTCACGGCAGAAAGAGTCTTGCCATCCTGCTCATACCTGGTCAATGTTTCCTTCACTTGAGGGCCAAACAAAGCTGACCCATCAAAGGGAGAGTTTGTGAAGGACGCCTTAAAGGGATCTGCAAAATTACAGAGCCGCATCCAGGCTTGGCATCTAAGAGCCACACCTGTACCTGCGGCCCTACTCGCTCCATCTGCTGCATATGATATCAGTCGCATGGAGGAGTTAACAATAGAATTAAGGGTTCCTAGCTGAAGCAATTTTTCTTGAGCCCCTGCAGCTGTGGGATCCTGTACTACTTCACCTAACTCCTTAAGGATATCCCTTTGGAGTCTGGTGAAGTGACATAAGTAGTTCAGCGAGCGCATAGCAAAGGTCGCTGAAGAGAACATCTGCTTACCATACCTATCCATGGTCCTAGAGTCCTTATTAGGAGGATGGACAGGTACGGAAGGATCTGCAAGTTCCTTCTTAGTGGCAGCCGCCACCACCATGGCATCAGCAGGGACACCTTTCGTGAGAAATTGCTTGTCCAAAGGGGCAGTAATAAATTTAGAAGGCCTCCTAGGAACTGGCTCTACAGAGTCAGGAGCAGCCCAAGCCTTTCGAGCGATAACCTGCATAAGGGGGTCGAAAGGCGGAGACACCCAGGAGGTGGAGGGCCGAGATCCAAACGCCTCCAGGTATACCGACTCATCCTCACAGGGATTATTGGAGGGCCAGTTTCCCCCTCTGTTTAAGGAGTTCTAGGATGTCTGAAAAGGAGACATCCTCAGAGGGGGATCTTGGGGATCCCTCCGACTCATCTAAGTCGGTATCTGAAGTGATAGACTCGGGGGAGTCTACGTGTTTCCTCTTACAGGTCCTCTTGCGCGGAGGATCCCCTGACTGATCAGGAGAATCCTCGGAAGAGGGGGTTCTTCCCAGTGGGGAAACCTGAGACGGAGGATCTCTGGGTCCGGGAGCAAGAGAGATGGCAGAGATATCGACAGGCACCGTAGAGGGAGGAGCTAAGGGAACAGACTGCTGGCTGAGTCCAGTGGCTAGCACACTCTTCATCACCTCAAGGCTCCTCCCAGGGAGGTCCGAGAGAACCCGCTCAAGAACCAGGAACTCCAGGGCCCACCGAAAGGGAAGGCTCTGAGGCCGATGTCGGAGCCGAGCTCACCAAGGCCGAGGCTCCAAGGGGAAGAGTGGGGTCGGACAAGGGTCCGATGCCACTCACCCCCTCGGAGGAGACCAGGGAAGCCCGACCACCGAATCCCTCTAAGGAAGGTCTCAAAGAGGAGATAAGAGTAGAGGCTGAGGGAGCAGAAGGGGGGGGGGTATCTGTCCCTCAGCCATAGCAGAAACCATTCCCGAAGACTCCAGCTCCAAACTCTGACGAGAGTCAAGGAGGAACTGCAAGGGGGTGTGGACTAATAGTCGTCTGTTGAGACGGACTATGTAGCATCTGGGCCAGTGCCTGTGATTTTAATAATCTACTGACCACCCTCTCTAAATCATGGTCAGAAAGCCTGGATGACCTGGATGATCGGCTCCAATGGCTCCGTTCCGAGAGGAGAGGAGAGGCCGGAGCCGAAAGTATCGGTTCCAAGGAAGGGGACCTGGACCTCTTCCTCGAAGGAACCATCGGAGCCGACGAAACCATGGATGCTGTCGGAGCCACAACTTTTCAGCACCGACAGAAGGTCTCGATGTATTGGCTCCGGCCGGAGCCGATACAGACACAAAAGTAACGGTGTCGGAGCCGGTCGGCGCCGACACCGAAGCCTGAGCCACATGGTGGTCGGAGCCAGTCGGAGCCGACACCGATGTGACCGAACCAGTATCGTGCCGAAGGTTTGTGCAAACTAGGATCGGCTCCAGCCGGAGCCGATCTCGACTCTGAAAGAGTCGGAACCGAGGCCGCAGGCTTAGAGACAGAAGCCTGGGCCTTGGAAGACTTGGAAGTCTTAGTCGGGGCCGACTTAGCCGGAGAGCCCTCCGGTTTAAGAAGGCCCCTCAAAATCAATTTATTTCTCCTCTCCTGCAGGACTCTCTGGCTAAAAGAATGACATATTGCACAGGAGTCCTGCAGGTGGAGAGGTCCCAGGCAGTATAAGCAAGAAGTGTGACCGTCTGTCAGAGACATCTTCTGACAGCACGAGTCACACTTCTTAAAGCCTGAGACCCTTTCCTTGGATATAGTTGTAAACACACACACACAACACAGTCCCAAGAAATAGTTATCCCAAATAGTCAGATAACTGACTTCTAATACACACACACACACACACACCCCCTAACAGGGGGGGGGGGATGGGAGGGGAGAAGGCCTGACTAAAAATATAAAGGAGTGAGGGATTTTCTAGTCAGAAAGGGACTTAAATTAACTATAAACGTTAAAAATAAAGTTTTAAGTTGAAAAGGGGGCTAAACAGTAATATCTAAATCACTTACCAGGAGCTGGCAAAAGGAGGACCTCATCAGCGAAGCGGCAAACGAGATCTGGGTACTTACCGCCTTGCATCATGGGATATGGGGCTGCCTCGAGCTGGTAAAAGTGACTCTCGAGCTTAGCAAGTGCCGAGTCGGAGCCGAGGATCGGCTCCGAACCCATCAAGCAAGAATGAAGGCGAGATTGACAACTTAACATCACTTCTTATTCAAGTCCAATTAGTGTGTTAAGTGGGGGGGAGGGACTGCTTATTTAAGGTGTGTCAATGATGTATTACACAGTTCAGAAGTCGTCTTGGATGACAAAAGAGCTTGACTGACTGTGTTACTACTGAGTCTTTCTTGTTGTGGAATTAAACATTTTTATTTGATTCTACCAAATCTGGTTCTTGGCTACTTGGAGTGGTGATTCTGGTTTTTCTTGGTGCATTTTTCCACTCCATACAGCATTTTGTTGTTCTTGGTGTTTTCTTGGTGTACTGTGGCCAGGTCCAGACTCTGCTTTACAGTTGTGGCTGGAATGGAAGGGAATGGTTTATCTCCGGTGTTTGAGGACGAATTTGAGTCTACGCCGTTCCCTTCTGGTCAGCGAGTGGAGACAGCTGACAGCAATATTTTGCAGCTTATTTTAACCTTGACAAACAAGGTTTCTGAACTACAAGAGGCAGTTCTAAAACTACAACACACAGCTACTCCTAGGTTCGAAGGAACAGGAAGACGTCAACAAAAGGAGATGGGTGGAGTGTCATCACTTGTTAACTATACAGTGAATCGAGGCCATTTGGCAATGGAAACGGGTGCTACAGCACAAGGGGGGAGTTGAAACGGATAGCACATGGAACTCATGGGCTTTCACAGCCAATCGTTTTAAGGACTGGATTAAAAATGACTTTGGGTTATTTAAAACGAGTAGTACTAATGAAAATGATACTATGGAAGCAAGGTTAGTCACACTTGAACAGATGTTAACTAAAGTTTGGAACCTTCAGTGTGACAATGCTTATTTAACTGAGTATGTGGCTAAGCGCAGGGTCCCTAAGGGACTGCATGTTTTTACATTTCCCAATGGAGTAAAAAAGGACAGACTGAGTGTGAAGAACTGTTACAAATGTTTGACCGCCATGGTATTGAACTAATGGAACTTATTATTAGGGTTATCAATAAAAAGACTGACGAGTTACTAGTTGAATTCGATAATAAGAATGAAATTATTTTGAATGATGTTAATTTTAATAATTTTTTGGGCAAATATAATAGAGTGTTTGACAAGGCTGAACATGATGTGGGGAACAACATAGAAAGGAAAAAGAGGAAGTTGGTGAGGGACGAATTTGAATACACTAATAATTTAGCTTACCCTTTGCCCAAAGCTTACACTGAAGTGGGGGACGACAATGTAGGCAACCAGAGGGTTGACAACTATAACACTAGGCCAGACTCTACTCAAACGGAAGGTGGTAGGGATACTACATATGACCAAGAATATCCCCCTCTAAGGAGGTACGAAAGACTTCAAAATAAAAACTATTTTAGGAATGATAATTTTTTTTAGGACAACAGGGAAAGAAAGGGTGAACACTTACAGTAATCAGAAACAATGGAGGAAGAACAGTTACCACTAGATATTCCTACTTGTGATAATACAACAGTGAGTGAAGCAGATGAGATTACTACTTCGTTCAGGGGAGTCCTACACACATACTGGGGGTTTAATATTTTCAACTATGCAGGTGTGGAAGTAAGTAAAGACCTTTTTGCTTTTAATGAAGGGAATTAAATTTGTACCATCTAGGAACGAGGATGTTTGTACTGCTTTAACTGAATTAAATTTTTTCACTAGAAAGATGAACTTGAAATATCTGTTTAGGGACAACCCTTCATATAATGAAAAGAAAAAAATTAAAAAAGAAAAGCTGTTATAACCCACCTCTACACTCCCTTATAGGGACATTTGACAAGATATGCTCCCAGGAGATATATCAAATGTTGAAACAACACAAATATAAACAATTCAATTTGACTAGGAAAAAAAAAAAAAGAACTGTTAGAAGAACTAAGAAGTAAGTCTAGTTTGAGACTTATGAAACCGGACAAAGGTGGGGGGATGACTATTGTTAACACTGAAGATTACAACAACAAAATATTTGGTACGTTACAGGATGAGAATAAATACCAGTGTGTTTCTAGAAACAAAATAAACATTGCTTGCAGGAAAATTAAAATGACACTGGAAGACTCTCTACTTCAGGGAGTTATTAATGAAGAAACCTACCATTTTTTGTATAATGAACATCCAACAATTCCGGTGGCCTTCAGTATTCCGAAGACCCATAAAAATATTTATGATCCCCCATACAGACTTATAATCTCCTGCCAAAACAGTATTTCCTACTCATTAGGGGTTTTTGTCAACCGGGTGGTGAGGAAATCCTTAACCCATATTGACCATATGTTAGTAGACTCTCGGGATTTTTTGGGTAGGATAAAGGAAGAACATTATAGTGAGGAGGTTAACTTTTCCACAGTTGATCCTGTGGATTTATTCACTTCTATACCCCATGAGTTAGGCTTGGAATATTTTCATTAGGTACTGGATGAGAAAACTAATTTGGGGAATACCATGGTCAATTTTATTATGGTGTTAATAGAGATTACTTTGATGAACAATTTTCTTAGTTTTGGTGGGGAGTTTTTCCGCCGGACAAATGGTATAGCAATGGGTAATAGCTGTTCACCTTTGTTTGCAAACTTAGTCATGTACCATTGGGAAAGTGAGTTCATTTTTTAAAGTCCATTTAAAGACTCTTGGGTGGTGTATTTAAGATTCTTGGATGATCTTTTCATTCTTCGGAAAGTAGGGGACCAACATACCAACTTCTTAGATTTTCTTAACAATCTTTGTGATTATTTTAAATTTACTGGTAACCGTGGTAGCTGTAGGATTAACTACCTGGATATGTGTATTTGGAAAGACTCTAATAAGTGTTTTCGGTCTAGCGTTTACCGAAAACCCACTTTCTCAAATGATTATTTTAAGTTCCAGAGTTGTCACCCCCACTTTGTGAAAAGGAATATAGTGAAAGGTCAGATGGTGCATATAGCCAGAATGTCCTCTGACTTTGACACAGTTAAGCTGGAAATGGACAAACTGATCAAAATGTGTGTAACCAGGGGTACCCGTCAGATTCTGTGGTTACCATTAGCGAGCAAGTCACAAGTGAATGGGGTAATAGGTACAAACCTCTATTTGGGGTTAGCCAGAATAAGGAACTTGAAGTCACTCACCAACAAAATAATGACTTCTCTTATTCTATGGTTCTGACTTCTGGGGACACTTCGAACCTCATTAGAGAGATTATAAAGACAAATTGGGTTTTATTCAAAGTGAACCAAGAATTGATGGCTGTTTTAGGCGAGGTACCCATTTCTCCTATAGGACCAACAGGAATTTGAAAAACTTGTTAGAATATCCTATTGAGAGTAAGAATAAGAATATTAAGGGAACTACCAAGTGTAGGGCATGCGAGTATTGTAAATACATTATCTCATGCCCTACTGTTTGCTTAGGTTCCAATGACTTTGAAGTTAGGTTGGCCACAGGAACTTATAACACCAACGGTGTAGTCTACATTGCTGTATGCCAGGTTTGTCACAATTTCTATATAGGTAAAATGGAAAGGAAGTTTCAAAGAAGAATTTATGAACACCTATATAGTATTAGGAAAAGGGAAGACAATAACGCAATATTCAGGCATATTAACCGCAATCCTGACCACATTTTCCATTTTGGTATTTTGGAGGTGGTAGCTATGGACTTTAGAGGGGTTGACTGGACCAGCAAATTGGATAGGGCTGAAATGCGATGCGATGCGATGGTTATTACAGCTATATTCACCTCCTGACCACTACTAGGTCCGGGATCTTATAACCTAACTAAGACTGCTGCCTCCTATACCACTGTAAGGACCGACGCCAATCCTCTTTTGGGAGCTCTCTCCTGGAAAGTTAGAAGAAAGTATGTCCTACAATTCCTGTAACTTGTAAATAACTGTTGTTAGCCTTTAACTGTACAACCCGAAGCCAGGTCAGCCAGCAGCCTCACACTGCTTCTTCCAACCAACTGACCAAAGGTCTCCATTAGTATCCCCAGCATACCTGCCTCTTACTGTATGCAGTAAGCCCTTTAAGCAGCCACGGTTCCAGTACCTGCTGTTGCCTCTAGGTGGCGCCCTTCTCTTATAGATATTCCCCTCTGGAAGTAATTCCTCCCCAGAAAAGCCTCTTTATCTTACCCTCTGTTAGTCCCTCTATACCCTTCCACCTTTATCTACTTTCCCTGCTACCTCTAGCATCTACTCACTCCTAACTTCTGCCTTCTAACCTTCACTTATCCCTTGATTAACTCACCTGTACGATCTGCTCTTCTCTGATTGCTTTCACCTGAAATTGTTTGTTTCTGCCCTGCTTCGCTCCCCTCCCTACCCCCTTATCCCACCCACCCCACGCACCCTCACCCTTACACCTCACTTACCACTCCCCCTTAGTAATCCCACCTATCCATAACACCATCCTTAATTGTACATCTCCTCCCATTAATTACTACCATTCCATTTCCTTTTCATCCTCCCCCCTCCATCCTACTCCTAAGCTAATACTGTGGCTCTTCCCATCAACTCCCTCAAACTTACACTTTAATCCTAACCCAACCTTTTCTCTGACAGTTCCTTTTCTCCACTACTCACCATGTCTTTTAATACCAACAAAACACCATCCTTGGCCCCTATAATAAAACAGAAACCAGCCAAGCTATTACCCCTGTTCATTTTTTCCCTAGCACTCACACTACCCTATCTCCTTACCTCTTATGAAATAAATTATAATTATGACCTTAATACCTCTTCCAAACAAACTGCCTCTAATTTAACAACCCCAAAGTTCACACATTCAAACATTACTTCTAACTCTTCCTACCTCTTAGCCAAATATCACAGACTATCCCATATTAAATCTAATAATCTCATGCTAAGAAAACTAAAATATTTAATGATGATTACCTGTAAGCCACACTTAAACTACAACCCCTCTACCCTGGTAGATGGCGATATACATCCTAACCCAGGACCCTCTACTATTTCCTCTGAAGATACACCTATTATCTCAAATTCCTCCCTTCTTTTACCAACCTGTAATGCTCATTCCTTATTCATAGGACACCTATCAGAAGTGTTAACAACAAAGTCACCCATCTCCACTCTCTTCTTGAATATTACTCTTTCGACATCCTATGTTTAACAGAAACCTGGTTAAAACCCCTCACCAGGGATACAGAAATCATTCCACCAGGCTATAACATTATAAGACAAGACCGCATTACTCGCAAAGGAGGGGGAGTTGCACTCATATTTAAGACTGATCTTAATTTATCCTTAGTACCCTATGCTCCCCCAGATAACACCAAATCTGAACTCCTTATATCAAAGCTACCACTGAACCCTAATAAAGCCATATATATTATCGGTACTTATCTACCTCCTGGAAATAACTCCATAGTTATAGAAAATCTCCTTAGCTGGGCATCATCCACCTTCCCACAAGAAACTGTAATACTTGGAGACTTCAACCTTGACTGGTCATCAGTTAATACTAATAACCCAGTCTCTCATATTAATCTCCATGGCTTTACTCAGACTATAAATACCTCCACCAGAATTAATAAACCTAACAACAAAGAAAGTATACTAGATTGGATTCTTGTTAATAAACCACAGCTACATTACCAAACCGGCACTTTGCCAGATGACATTAGCGACCACAACTTAACCTATATCATAAGAAAGAAGAATATTGCTACTAATGCCCCTACCATCCGAACCTCTCGTAGTACTAAAAAGTTTAACCCCATCCTATTTAACAATGAACTAAATGCCTGTAACTGGATACCTCTACAAATTCTTCCTCTAGAAGAAGCAGTTCAATATTTTAACACCACATTCCTATCCATCCTAGATAATCATGCACCAAAAAGAACTATCAGAGTCAAAACTAAACCCGCCCCCTGGCTATCTAAGGAAACAAGGCAAAAAATGTTACTCAGAAACAAATCCTGGATAAAATGGAGAACTAGTAAATCTCCCTCTGATCAACAGACCTTCAGACACTTAAGAAATAGTACTAAAAAAGCTATTATCTCGGACAAAAAAAACTACTATAGTAACCTCCAACAAGTTAATCATAACAATCCCCAAAGATTCTGGGCAACCTTGAATAGACTTCTTCACCCCGGACAAACTACCACCCCCTCTCCCTCTGGATCCGAAAAAAATTCTTCCCATGAAACTGCCAATGCTTTCAACTCCTTCTTCACTAATACTATCAATTCTCTGGCCTCTCACCTTTCCTTTGACAATTCTAGCATCCCTGCTCAAGCAGCTTCTATTCAACCTACCTTCACTCTACAACCTATCTCTACCACCTTCATCCAAAAATGCATCCAAAAACTTAAACCTTGTACCCCATCAGCTGATCAACTTCCATCTGAATACCTCCAAAAAGCAGCTAAGGTTATAGCCTATCCCATATCCATCCTTATCAATAGAACCATTAATGAAGGTACCATACCTGACATCTGGAAGATCTCACACATTATACCCCTACATAAAGGAGGTAACTCCAATGAATACTCTAATTACAGGCCTATAGCACTCTTATCTCCCCTAGCAAACATCATGGAAAAATGTGTTCACTACCAACTAATGAACTACTTAACTAAAATAACATTCTAACTCCCTGTCAACACGGCTTCAGGCCTTTTCACAGTACTACCACTGCTCTTCTTTCCTTTACTGACTTCATAAACACAAACCGCAATAATAACATTCTTTCTTCTGCACTCTTTATTGACCTGTCCAAAGCCTTTGACATGGTTAACCACCCCCTTCTCATAAAAATCCTTGAATCTCTTGCTTTAGAACCCAATGCTATCCTTTGGTTTACTTCCTATCTCACTAACAGGAAACAGGCAGTCCTCTGGGAAAACAAACTCTCCTCTCTCCTTCCAATTTCTCTCGGTGTCCCTCAAGGCTCTATTCTTGGGCCTCTCCTTTTCTCCCTTTTTATAAACAACCTACAAGCAGCTATTCCACAAGCTACATGCATACAATATGCTGATGACTCCACTCTTATTTGCTCAGCTAAAAACATTCCAGAGCTACAAACTATTACTCAAAATGTATTCCACACAGTAGAAGCATGGTTCTTAAAACGCTGCCTACTCTTAAATGCTAAAAAAACAAAACTCCTCCTCTTTAAACCTACTACTAGGTCCCCCACTTTAGATTTCTCCATCTCATCTATTGATGGCACCCTCATATCAGCTGACTCCACTACCAAACTGCTAGGAGTCATGATTGACAACAACCTTACCTATGATTGTCACATCAATAATACCATTAAAACTGTAAACAGAAAACTGGGCTCCCTCTACAGAATTAGAACATTCTTAACCCCGGCAGCTAAAGCTACTCTTGCCCACTCTCACCTTATTTCAACTCTTCTCTATGCCTCACCAATTTACACTAATCTGAAGAAAAACAATCTCTCAAAATTGGCTAACACATATAATAGTATTGCTAGATTTGTAACTGGCAATCAATTTAGAACTCACCACTGCCTGAACCTTCAGCAACTTCACTGGCTAGAATTAGAAAATATGTTGCTTCTTTCCCAACTTTCCTTTGTCCAAAGAGCCCTCTATCAACCTAATAACACTCCTGCACTTTCCAAACTTCTGACCCCCTACTCTAACCTGAACTCACTTCGTTCCTCCAGTAAACTACTAGTAACTTTAACTAAATCCAACAACCTTGCTGGTGACTCCCTTTTCTCTAACGCCCTTGGTAAACACTGGAATCAACTTCCTACTGAACTTACTTCTATTCCAACTCCTATTCTGTTCAAACAAAAACTCAGAACTCACCTTAAAAATCAATGGTTATGTCCCTGTTGTAACCCCGACTAGATCTCCCTATAATCCCCTCTACTCCTCCCTCTCCCTCTCCTTCTTCCTTCTTTTCTTCTACTAGCTTTACTATCATCACTTTATAAGTGCTAGCTCTCTAATTTTCCTTCTCCTCCTTTAGGTGCATTTCTTTTTACTGAAAGTATATTTTTTACTGATCTACTCTCTCTTTTTATTCTGTTTATTTTCTCTTTCTCTCATACTCTCCTTATATATCCTTCCTATAAAATAATGTGAAATAAGTTTAATTTTTATTTTTTGTGTGAGAATGATGAATCCTATTATGTTATGTTAATATTAAATCCTGTGATGTCTTCCTGTATATTTGCATATTCCCACCTCCTTCTTTTTACCATGCTCATTTTTTGTATATTATGTAACTGTGTTTATCTCTATGTGGAGCTTTTCTCCCCGGGCCTCAACTGAAAATGGAAATATATCCAGTTAGACTAGCCCGGTTAACAAATGTAAAATAAAAAATAAAATAAATAAAAAATTAATTTGAATGCCACTGTAGCCCCTGGTATTAAGGACCACATTTGTATCAAGCCACAGTTGAAACATAGGGCTACTACTAAGTTATAGTATTGGTGTTATTATATATCATACTTGTCAAACACTTTGTACTAGTTCAAAATTTTACTTATGTATTATGTATTGCTGTTTTAGAATGATTTTTGAGGGTGCATGTTTTTAAAGTTTAATTAGTGTGTTAAGTGGGGGGGGGCTGCTTATTTAAGGTGTGTCAATGATGTATTGCACAGTTCTGAAGAAGTCTTGGATGACGAAAGCGCTTGACTGACTGTGTTACTACTGAGTCTTTCTTGTTGTGTAATTAAACATTTTTATTTGATTCTACCGAGTCTGGTTCTTGGCTACTTGGAGTGGTGATTCTGGTTTTTCTTGGTGCATTTTTTCCTGTCTGTACACAATTTTGTAATTATAGACATAAGTGATAGTGTTTGAAAGCCATTTTGATAAAGTTACTCTGGAGACTGAATTGCCCTGTTTTCTGTAAAGGATACAAACAATTGATCAGATTTCCTGAATTCTTTTGCCCTGTGCAAGTAAAAACATAACTGTCTATGAACATCCACAGTTGGTGGAGTTTACATTCTGCCTTGTCGCCATGATTAGGGAAAAATACAGGTAGCTCTATTGATTGATTCAGATTGAACTCTGAGCAAACTTCTGGTAGGAAGGAGGGGTTGGTTCTGAGAGAAACCCTATCTTTGTGGAAAACTAAATAAGGGGGACGAATGGATAGAACTTGTAATTCTGATACCCTCCTGGCTGAGGTAATAGCGGTCAAGAAAATAGTTTTCCAAGTAAAAAATTTTAGAGAACAAGTATTAGCTGGTTCGAACGGAGGAAGAATCAAGGCAGCTAGGACTAAATTTCGATCCCAAGAAGGAGGTGGTTCTCTTATTGAGGGTCTCAAAAGGATAGTACCCTTTAGAAGAGCTTTGCATAGCCTGTGGGACATATCGTTGGAACCCATTTCTCCCACATGAAAGTTGGAAACAGCAGCCAGCTGAACTCGGACAGTTGCTGCTAGGAATACTGTATCCCCTGGATATGACCGACTGTACCCATGTGTCTTTTGTGATACTTTGCCAGGCTTCAGGGTACAGTGACAATCTGCCCCCGACTGCCTCCAGAGGTGGACAGGTGGGCCTCCTTTCAGGAACGCTGGAAGGGCCTACCAGAGAATGTATCTCTGTCACCCTAACTCTGCGGGCCCCCTCTACCACGAGGGTGGCGTCTCCAATTATTACCCCCCCCCCCTCTGTCCCTGGGGGAAAATCACCATGTGCATCAGGCGAAGCTCCCTGGGATTTCCGGAACCGCATTTTTCTGGCTTTTTGACCTTTGGGATAAGGTCTAGTAGATGCAGAAAAGCGTACTCCCACGGCAGAGAGAGTCTTGCCATCCTGCTCGCACTTGGTGAGAGTCTCTTTTACCTTGGGCTGAACAACGATGAGCCATCAAAAGGGGTGTTGGTAAAGGAGGACTTGAAGTGCTCCACAAACTGACAAAGCCGCATCCAGGAATGTCTCCGTAAGGCGACTCCTGTGCCTGCTGCCCTGCTTGCTCCATCAGCTGCATAGGAAATAAGCCGCATGGAGGAGTTAACTACAGAAGATATGGTCACAAGATGAGAAGCAGTTCTATCTCTAGCTCCTGCAGCTGTAGGATCCTGTAAGGTATCTCCTAGCTCTTTCAGGAGATCCCTCTGGAGACGGGTGAAATGGGATAAATAATTCAGTGACCTAAGGGTAAAGGCCACTGAAGAAAAGACACACTTCCCATATCTGTCCATCGTATGGGACTCTTTGTTCGGTGAATGGACAGAAGTACAGGTTTCTGCTAATTCCTTCTTTGTGGAACCACCACCACCACCATAGCATCAACTGGCATGCCCTTGGTCAGGAAAGATTTGTCGCCTGGTGCAGTTATAAACTTACTGGGCTTCCATGGAACTGGTTCCATCGATTCTGGGGAGCTCCACGCCTTTCGACTTACTACCCCTAGCAGCAGGTCGAAGGGTGGAGACACCCAAGAGGTGATGGGTTGGGAACCAAATGCGTCCAGGTACACGGACTCATCTTCAGAAGGGAAAAGGGACTTCCAGCCACCCCTCTGCTTGAGGATTTCCAAGATATCTGAGAATGAGATATCCTCAGAGGGGGACCATGGGGACCCTTCTGAGTCCTCCAAGTCCGTGTCTAATGTCAGAGACTCAGGGGAGTCCAAATGCTTCCTCTTACATGTTCTCTTCCGAGGGACCTCCCCAGAGGGGTTCTCTAGGGAGGTTTCAGAAGTGGAGGGGGGTCACCCAATGGGGCATCCTGCAGCATTGCTTCCCTACGCTTAGAATGGAGGACTGGTGAGAAGGAAGACACTGGCTCCATAGGGGATGGAGTAGCTGAAGCCAGGGGTGGAGCGGTCAGAGAACAACACACTCCTCATCACCTTGAAGGCACCACAATCCTGACCCTAGAGGGTTCCTGGCTCCGAAGAGTCGAGAGATCTCTCCTGCCCTGAGGGCAACGGCTCCAAGGCTGATGTGGGAGCTGAGCTCACCTGCGCCGAAGTTCCAAGATGGAGAGTAGGGTCGGACAAGGGTCTGATGCCGCTCCCCCCCTCCAAGCCAATGAGGGGTAGTCGGCCCCCAGATCCCTCGATGGAAGGCAGTATCGAGGAGATCGGAGTGGATGTCGGAACCGAGAGACTGGAGGTTTTCAGAACCGATGGTTCCATCACAATAACTTTCATGCACTCCGGCTCCGAACTTAAGTGAGTCGAAGGAGGAATAGACAATCCGGGAGGTTGTATAGTTGGCTCCATAGCCATATGGGCTGGGCTCGATAAGATTATTGCTAGAACCGGTGTCCTGAGTAGCCTCTTCACCACCCTCTCCACATCATCATCTGAAAGGCTCCTGGATGACCGGTGACTACCCGCCACAGACTGGAGAAGTGGGGACTGAGGAACGGACCGCACTGGTTCCAAGGAAGGAGACCTTGTTCTTTTTGGAAGGTAGTAGGCCTGAAGGAAAAACGACGGCCTGAACAACAATAACAAACAAACAGAGATAGGCAGAATCCTAAGAATAAACACTAACTAGTAATAATCTACAGTAAAGTCTTCCCTGTAAAAAATTTATGATATTTAAGCAAAAAATAGAAGAAAAAAAATCGAAAACTTAGCCTGAGCCAGTCTCCAGCAATCTCAAAGCTTTAAGCAGCAAACGAGATCTGGGTAACTCTCGCTAGGCATGTTGGGATAGGGTCTAGTCTCAAGCCAGTGGAAGCTCTCGAGCTTTTGAGGAAGGCAAGATAGGGACAACATAACATTATGTTTTCTCTTGTTTTAACAATGATTCACTCCAACATTGCATAAATTACTCAATTCCTGCCTTCACATGAACCTCACCCCTTCTAAATAATATGGTGCATGCATTGCTCTCACAAATTCAATTTATTTCTATATAATTCACTCCTTCCCTTTTCCAAAATTCCTACAGCTAATTCTTATATCTCCTTTACAATATTCAGTACTTCAATTACAGTTGGTTTAGATTTTGATTTCCATTAAACTTAGTAAGGCCTTACTAGGCAAATCCAGATCCTGTGTCCCAGGTCAAAAGAATAATTTGCTTAGTTACAGCCATTTGCTTCCCCAACATTTCTGACAGAGTACCCTGTAAAGAATTTTTAAAACCTGCCAACTTTTTCACTCCCAAAAATATTCCCATTTACCTCTCTGTTTTCCATGACACATTCCAACACTTGCTAACTACCTAAGGAAACATTCTCTGTTTAGGATATAAAAATGTATATGCAGACACTTCAAAGGAAAACTCCTAAACCTTTTGGACTTGCTGTATGCCTGGGAGCGATACAGATCTCCTTCTATTGCTCCTTTGTAAACTGTCTTTCCAGTTTCTCATCCTAAATCTTTTCTAACCTTCGCTGATTGATTCTTATAATTATCATACAATATTTTATCCCCTTTATAACTGTAGCATCTGCTCTACACTCGATTAAAAACACTGTCATCCTGATGTTTCTTTCCAAGTGGGGATTATGGCACTTAATGTGCAGCACATTAACAAAAGCCCACTGTCAAACTCTATGTAAGCACATATAAGCTGAAATGCATCTCCTGAATCAGCAAGTTTAACAGAGAACAACTTTTACCTTAAAATGAAAAAAGCAAGTATTTTTTTTATATCAATGCATCTTTTCAAACAAGTCCTTCTTCCCAGAGCACAAAACCAGATGTCCGTTTTACTTCCATCCAACATTGCCACAACCCTTTCGCAGTCCCAGTTTTCAACTTGCACTGGGACTACTGCCTACAGAGATACAATTCAGCACTAGGACCCTCAATCGCATGCAGGTCCAGCAATGGGCACAATATGTAAACTTTCCACCATGCACTTACCTATATACACTGCCAGCGTCAGATGCCCAATGATGCAGAGAAGTTTAAGTTCTGTATACTGTGACACACACACACACACACGCACACACACACACACACACACACACACTTCGTATAGCTTCTGCTGGGGCCACTGATATGGTACAAGCCCATGTATTCCTTCAAGGAAAAGGACAGCTGGCTACTGACTACTTCATCACTACTTTTCCTACCATTTGTCCAACATTGAGCTGATGCAGTAAGCATACCCTGGGCAACTGGTGGCAATGCCAAGATGAAAACTGTGCTACTGAGACAGCTTCGAGTACTACTGGAGGGTCAAACTGTAGTGAGAAATAAACAGTTGTAACAGCAGATAAAAGGGAAAGCTGCTCGCTTCTAAGGACCGGCAAGATAATTTTTTTTGTTTGTTTTTCTACTGATTTTCAGATGGGTAAATACTTCCTTATTCATTAAATTATGTGGATGCGTGAGATAGTTCAAAATGGTACTTTTTAAGCTTTGAAATGCACCAAAGACGGACACAAAAATGCAGAATAGTGCACAAGATGCATTACAGGCTCATATGCGAGTACAATAACCATAATGTTAACTGCAATTATCAATACTAGCCAAAAACACATGGACACTGCATAACAGGACAAGAATTTCAGTGGCTAATTAAACTGTGCACTAAATGCAGCACTAATAAACTGTCATTTGAAAATATCTGACACCAGTGAAGTGAACTGGTCTGCATTATATACACTACTAGCTTTAATGTGAACAGAGGTGTTGGATTCAACTCTGTGAGGCAAGAAACTAGCAAAACAGTGGTTCAGTATGTTAGCTGGCAATAATTTCCACTAGAAAGGAACCAGTGTAGAAGAAAACATTTCCCAGAATGATTATTTTTTGGTTTGCTGTGTCTAGGGGCTTGATTTTCATAGAAATATAGATGTAGAAAATGTACAAAAGGAAAGCTTATTAGAGGGGGGGACAAAGTCAATGAATCAGAGGTTTTGTATCACTCTGGCTATTTATTTAAATTTTTGTCTGCGCTGATGCACTCAGGCTGGAGTCCTTTTAAGGCAACCAATTACTAAGGCTAGAAAAACAGGAAACATAGGCTATTTCTGCAAATAAAGGCATCTGTAAAAGTCTCATGGTTTGTAATGTAAAACACAAAATTTGCTTTGTACAGATTTACATATCTCTCAGAAACAGAATGCCAGATAAGTGCAGTTTACAGATGCAGAGCACAAGGCATGTTAAAAATACTGATCAACTTTTACATACAATTTATGCCAGATGACCACATTTGAGTCATTACACAATTCTACATACTTTACATCCAACTGGGTAGGTTTTTGTAGTTAACCGCACCAATGCAATGTGGGAAGATGTACTGTGTACATATAACATGCAAAACACATGGCCAATTTGTGATCAAAACTTTACGGTAAGTTATAGTTGTTTGATAAACTCATCACAATCAAGTAGGATCACTGTTGGTCTACAACTTCTTACATATGGGAATTAGATGCATATGCCCAACTGACCTGATTCCCTGAGCTCTGTGGACATCTAGTGAATACTCCCCAATTTCAGGATGGATGCATGTGTACCTGGAAAAGAGAGACAGCCAGTCCATGGAATTTTTTTTCTGCTGTGAAAAAACTTAAACATACCCAGTAAAATGAACAGCCCTATGTGTGTGCTCATAGAGCTTTCTCAGAAGGGATACCAGTTAAATAAGAATGGGCAGAGTCCTGTTTTTCCTGCAAGATCCCATTTACATACTTTTTGCATTCTCCTGATGAGTAGGTGCACACAGACTGTGTGTGTGCGTGTGTGTGTAATGCGGAAGTTCCGCATTAAATGAAGCTCCGTTTTTAGCGATTTTTGATTGGCCCGTATGCCGGTATATGGGCCAATCAAAACATCGCAAAACAGAGCTACTTCTGTTTAATGCAGAACATCGCAGTTCCGCATTAAACAGAAGTAGCTCCGTGTTTAGCGATTTACAGTATACAGGCCAATCAAAACATCGCAAAACAGAGCTACTTCTGTGTAATGTGGAACTGTGATGTTTCGCATTAAAGAGAAGTAGGTCTGTGTTTGTTTATTTTTTATTGGCCCGGGCCAATCAAATAAAAAATAAACACAGAGCTACTTCTGTATTAAAGATGTGGAAGACCTTTTTTTTTTTTTTTAGTCTCTACCTGGCCAGTCGGAAATCTGGCAACCCTGGTGAGATACCACTTGTAATTGGTTTAGAGTCGGACCTAGAGCCTGCAACTCTCACTGTGTGGGTTCTATCCGTGCGCCAACTGGCAACCCATCTTGTGATGTAGGGGTTTATGTTCATGCTGGTGAGCTTGTCTATAATACCAGAATGGGGAATGGTGTCGAAAGCCTTTGTGAGGTCTAGGTAGGCTGTGTGGACCTCCTTTCCCTCGTCTAAAGCCTTGGTAACTGTCTCAAAGAAGTCCACCATGTTTAGGAGGCATGATCTGTCCTTAAAGCCAAACTGAGTAGGGTCCAATGTTTGAACGTTCCCAATGTTACTGTTAATGAATTCCATGATGATGTGCTCCATAGCCTTGCAGACCAGGCTAGTCAGGCTTATATGGCGATAGTTCCCAGGGTCTGTTGTGGCTCCACCTTTGTGGAGCGGGATAACTGTTGTGGTGCGCCACTCTATGGGTACGTAGCCTGTAGAGAGGCTGTGTTTGAACAGTGTATTTAAATGAGGGGTTAGTCCATTTTGGAGCTCGTGTAAGACACAGCCTGGGACACGGTCCGGTCCCATTGAAGCTGTATTTTTGGCTTTGAATAGGGCTGTTTTAACCTGTGTGTCAGTGATTGCCGGGGCTCTACATTCTTTTGGTATGGTTACAGGCCCTTTAGGGGGTGAGAGGGGGTGCAGTTTGCACTAAAACCTGTCTGCCAGAATGTTGTCAATATTAGTCAGTTCAGTGTATTTTGTGCCATTCTGCATTAACTCAGAGCAGATCTGAGAGTCTCCACTTAGGTTCTTGACATAGCTAAAGAACGCTTTGTGGTTATCTTTGGAGTCCTTGGCAATTTTTCTTTTGAAGCTAGCCTTGGATGATTTTATGACGGATCGTAGTTTCTTGCTGATACTGATCAGAGATGTCTTTCCTTCTTGGGATTTTACTCTTTTCTGCACTAGTTTCCTCCTTATATTGTATAGCTTGTTTATGGCAGGGGTCCACCAGACTGGTTTCCTTTTCTTGGAGGAGTGAGTCTTGGTTTTGCTTGGGATAGCGCGATCCATGCATTCTTGCTGGTACTCATAGAGTGCCTTTGTAAGGGATTCAGCAGCTTGGACAACTTTGTCCTTTAGCATGGGGGCTGTGAACCTTTCCACCTTGGACTTAAGTAATGTGAAATTTGCTTTTGAAAAGTTTTTCACTGTGATTTCCTTGATTGGGGGTGGGGGCGGAATGTGGATATCTAGAGTGATTAGTCTATGGTCTGATCTAACCAGCGAGGGTTTGACCTCCGGTGTAGAACACCGGTCGCCCATGTTGGTGATGACCAGGTCCAATATATTGTCACCTCTGGTGGGGGTGTTGACCAGTTGATCCAGGCCTGGGCTACGTGATCAGAGAGCTCTTCCATGTCTCTTTTCATGTAGTCCAGGGAGGTACGTCTCAGGTTATTCACACCAACATGGACAACGAGAGTCATATTTGTACTTTTTCTGGAGTGACCTGACTGCTTGTGTTATGTGGCGGATTCTGGCGCCTGATAGGCAGCTAACTGTAATTTTCTCCTTGTCCAGCCTAGTTAGTGGGACATCAGTGTGCCTGACTATAGAGTCGCCTATTACTAGTGTGTTGGATATGTTATTTTGCCTTAAGGGCTGTGATTGCGTGGCACACTGATTATGTGAAGTATGTGTTTTATGGTTTGTGATAGGGTGTGGAAGTTGCTTGGGTGTCTGCTTTGCAGGTCTCTGTTGCCTTTGCAGATTTTTATTTAGAGCCTCTGAGTATGTTTTCGCGTATTTATGTGTGTTATTTGCTGGTGTTGGTTTAGTAGGTCAATGTGAGACTGGTGGTGTGTTGCAAGCATTTTCCTTCTCCTCTTGACTGTCAGTTCCAGTCTTGGGTTGAGAGAGCTTTGCCTCCAGTTTGGCTGTATAATTGCATCTCTCGCATATATTAGTGTCTGGTGGTAGGAGGAGAGGGTTGTCTGTGTACAAGAGAATATTGTAACATTGCTTCCAAATGCCCAGATTCACCAGTTGAACTGGAGAGTACACCTGAAACTGCCCTTTGGACATGCCCGAATACGTAAAGTGATCTGTTTTACTGATTAGCTGGTAGGGACGAATAGAAAGCCTTGTCCTTCTAGACAGCTAGTGCTAGGGTTAATTAGTGCTTGTTATGAGTTTTGACCAAGTGCTGGCTGGGCTCTGAAATGAATGGTTTGAGTGCTTAAGTTGAAAGTTTGTCTAGCTCCAAGGGAAAAACTGAAGAGTAGACCTCGTGGAGCCGGGAATAGTTTAACCCAAGCTAACCGGCACTGCCCGGCACACAAAACCGCACAAATGCATTTTTTATAGCAGGGAAATGAAAGAGAGAGAAATTAGCCCAAAATGGCCAATAAACTACTAACTTCTGGGCTACAGCAAACTAGGCACACAAATTTCAGAAAGAAACAGATCAAATAAGCATTTAACCAGAAATTCCCAGTTCAGAAGGGCAGAATCTAGCCTCTCCTCCCACAAGAGTGCAGACTACAAACCTTCTTAATGTAAAATAACTGGCCTGAAGCCCAAGTGCTTAAACCAGAACTAATGAGCTTTTAGAATAACAGACACTGAGCCTTCAATCAGCAATTCCCAACTTAGAAGTATGTAAGCTACCTGTCCTGCCACAACAATGCAGTCCACAAACCTTCTTAATGTAAAATAACTGGTTTGAAGCCCAAGTGCTTAAACCAAAAGGCTTACAATAACAGTTACAATTTAATCAGGCTACTACCAAGCAGTAATAACTGCAGCAGAATAATACACTTGAGTACTTTTAAGAAGAAACACAAGCAAAATAAGGAAATAAAGTGGGAAGAAACACAATTACAGTAAAAGCAGATGAATAAAGTGCAACAATAGAAAACGAGCAAACTGATTTAAACAAATTACCCAATTAACCAGTAAAAATACTCAAAGCTGAGCCCTGTTCCAGCAGTCTTCAATCTGACAAGTTCTAACCGCACACTCCTGCCACTAGGGTGCAGGGGAACCTTCTCCAAAAAAGATGGACTAGATTAGTGCTCAAGTTATACAAACAAAGCTAGATTTAGCAGGCCTGAATCTAGTCTATGGCACAGCACACAAGGTGCACCAATATCAGAAAAACAGTTCAAATGAGCAGGCACAGTAAGCCATTAACCAGAAATTCCCAGCTCAGAAGGGTAGAATCTAGCCTCTCCTCCCACAAGAGTGCAGACCACAAACCTTCTTAATGTAAAATAACTGGCCTGGAGCCTAAGTGCTTAAACCAGAACTAATACACTTTTAGAATAACAGACACTGAGCCTTCACTCAGCAATTCCCAAATTAGAAGGATGTAAGCTACCTGTCCTGCCACAACAGTGCAGACCACAAACCTTCTTAATGTAAAACAAGTTTGATTGGTTCTTTGAAGGGTGGTCTGATGCGCGAGACCCCTTTCAAAAAGGATTTACAGAGGCGATGGGAAAGTAAGGATGAGTCTTGGAATCCACTGTGCAAATTTGAGATAGCAGCCAGATGTACTCGAATAGTGGAGGCTGCTGCTCCCAAATGAAGAAGGATTGACAAATAATCCAGTACAGCACTAAAGTACAGTTTTGTACCTACCATAAATGTAGATGTTCGAGTGTATACACTGCTGCAGTCATTACACTTGGGTTATCCTGCCATCAGGCGGTTCCCCCAGTCGGCCTGAGTTCCAAAGTCTTGGTCTGGCGTCGGTTGCTGTCGCCTCCTCCTTGACGTCAGTGCGACAGGGGTATATAACATGCAGCCGACACTATTTTCTTCAGTTTTTCTTGCCCCAGATGTCAGGTGCCCCCAAAAAGGTAGGCAATTCAAATTGCTAATAAAACATACATAAGAAAAGCAATCAACAACTTTCAGTTACCAGCAAATACTCCCCATAGGTAGTAGAGGGTAGAAGACATAGGTACGTACCAGCAAGTAAGAGGGGAAGGAGGGAGGGTAACCTGGACTGCAGCAGTGTATACACACGAACATCTACATTTATGGTAGGCACAAACTGTACTATGTTCATCGTGTTACACTGCTGCAGTCATTACACTTGGGAAGAATCCCAAAGCTGAGGTAGGGTGGCTGGTTTTATAAGGCATTAGGGGTGGCTATAAGGCCCTGCAGCACTGCAGTGGCAAAGCCAGCTCTGGATTTAGAGTATAGAGGCAGATGGTAATGCTTGGTGAAGGTATATACAGAACTCCAAGTTGCTGCTTCCAAAATGTCCTTGGTAGGTACTCCTCTGAGGTAGGCAGACGAAGTGGCTGTTGCCCTGGTGGAATGAGACCTAATGCTGTTAGGTACAGGTTTCCCATGGTGTATATAGCAGAAATGTATACAGTGTCCTATCCATTTTGAAATGGTCGGTTTTGAAATGGCCTTTCCCTGTGTTCCTCCAGCATATGCTGCCAATAATTGCTCAGTTTTTCTGAAAGCTTTGGTTTTGTCCAAGTAGAAGAGTAACTGTCTGTGTATGTCCAAAGAATGCAGAAGTCTCTCCCCTTTATTCTGTGGATTTGGATAAAAAGTTGGCAAGTGAATAGTTTGGTTTAGAGCCACACTTGATACCACCGTTGGCATAAAAGTAGGGTCTGTTCTTAAAGACACCCTGTCTTAGTGGAAAATGATGAAAGGTTCCACTGCCATTAGTGCCTGTAATTCTGAAACTCTTCTTGCTGATGTTATTGCCAGGAGCAGAGCAGTTTTCCAAGATACATATTTTAAATCTGCTGTGTTAGCTGGCTCAAAGGGAGGTAAAGTTAATTTTTCCAACACGAAGTTGAGGTCCCAAGTTGGAGTAGGTGCTCTACAGGGCAGTCTTATGTTTTTAGCCCCTCTGAGGTACTGTTTTAGAAAGGGATTAGAGAAAATTGGTGGATCCGTGTTGTAATGAGCAGAGATGGCAGAGGCGTGGATCTTGATGGATGAAAAGGAGAGGCCTTTGTCCAGCATCTCAGTTAAATATTGTAGTATCCGGGGAATATTTGGGACAAGAGGGTCAAGGCTGTGAGCCTGGTTCCAGGTACAGAATCTCTTCCATTTATCCCAATAGGCTTTCCTGGTTCTAGGCCTCCTGGCCTCCAGAATGACATCCATAACAGCTTTGGAGAGAGGCACTGCTTGCTTGACTAAGGAATTTTCCATACAGTCAGGTTTAAAGTCTTTAGCTGGCTGTGAAGTACCTGGTTGTTGTGCTGAGTCAGAAGATGTGGGATTTGAGGCAAAATCCAGGGTGGTCCTTGTGCTAAGTTCTTTAAGATTGGGTACCAGTGCTGGTGTGGCCATTCTGGGGCAATCAGGATAATCTTTGGCTCTTCTTGTCTGGCTTTTACGAGTACCTTTGGAAGGAGAGGTAGTGGTGGGAAAGCATATACTTGTAGGTTTTTCCAGCTGAATGAGAGGGCATCCACTTTCCATGCTTGTGGGTGGTAAGTCCTTGTGCAGAATTTCTGTAGCTGGCAGCTCATTGGGGATGCAAACAGATCTATGTCCGGGCTCCACCATTTTTGTGTTATCATTCTGAATATTTGTGGATTCAATTCCCATTCGTGGGGATTCATGATGTTTCTGCTCAAGTCGTCTGCCAGTGTGTTTTTCTCTCCTGGCAGGAATTGTGCTTGCAGATGAACTTGATAGGTTAGAGCTGTGTTCCACAAGGTCGTGACTTGTCTGCAGAGGGGGTAAGAGTGAGTGCCCCCTTGCTTGTTTATGTACCACATAACTGTGGTGTTGTCTGTCTTTAGTAGTAGTTTTCCTGAATGCAGAAGATCCTTGAAAGCTATAAGGGCATTTTGTACAGCTAGCATCTCTTTTTGATTGATGTGAAGATGCCTTTGTTCTGCGGGCCACTTGCCCTGGATACATTTTCCTGCCATGTGTGCTCCCCAGGCGTAATCCGATGCATCTGTTGTCAGTGTTTGCCTGACTGTGGGTTGAGTGAAAGGCTGTCCCTTGTTGAGGTGACAAGCTTGAGCCCACCATCGAAACTTCTGTTGAAGGCAAGGAATTAGTGGTATTACTGTTTCCAAACTGTGACAGTGTTGAGACCAGACACTCTTTAGGTACCATTGTAGTTTCCTCATATGCAGTCTGGCACTGTGACAGTGTTGAGACCAGACACTCTTTAGGTACCATTGTAGTTTCCTCATATGCAGTCTGGCATATGGAATTAGTAGTATGCAAGATGCCATGTAACCCAAGGCCTGCAGAATTTTTCTTGCACAGAGTTGGGTCCTTGTTGCCATCAATTGAAAATATTGAGTCAGTTGTCCTTGCTTGTCTGGCGTGAGATAAGCCATCTGGGCCGTTGTATTCAAGCTGGCACCCAGGAATATTATTTCTTGTGAGGGCACTAGTTTTGATTTCTTTTCGTTTACTGTGTACCCCAGGCAACTTAATAACTTTTTTTACAAACGCCAGATGCTTTAGTAGAATGTCCTTGTTCTCTGCTTGAATCAGGCAGTTGTCCAGGTATGGATAAATTTTAATTCCTTTCTGTCTGCAAAATGCAATTACTGGTGCCAGGCATTTTGTGAAGACCCTGGGTGCAGTAGATAAGCCAAAGGGCAGTGCAGAGAATTGGTAGTGCATTGAACCAGCTATAAATCTGAGGTATCTTCTGCAGTTTTGTCTGATAGGGACATGCAGGTATGCCTCCTTGAGGTCCAAAGTTACGAGCCAAGCTTTCTTGCCCAGCATGGGAAGAAGCTGCTGTAGTGTCAACATTTTGAATTTTGGAACATCCAGGTAAGTGTTTACAGAAGAAAGATCCAGAATGGGCCTCCAGGCTTTGTCCTTTCTGGGAACCAGAAAGAGTCTTGAGTAAAATCCTTGTCCTTGCTCTTGTGGTGGTACCTTTTGAATAGCTCTCATGTCCATGAGTGCTGTAATTTGTTTTTGAGCCTCTGCCCATTGATTTGATGGCAGATTTGGCATTCCATTTAACCTTGGCAGAGTGTGAAAGTGGAACCTGTAACCTTGAGATACAATGTTGAGAACCCATTTGTCTTTGGTGATCATATGCCAATTGTGATAGAAAAGTGCCAGTTTTCCTACCAAGGGGGCTACCAAGAGAGAACTGTTTGGCAGCTGTAGTGGGAAGTCATTGGGGCGTTTTTTTATATGGTTGGGGCCTGTCTTCCCCTTCTTTCTGGGTTGATGCACCCCATTGTCGAGGCCTGTAAGGACCTTGTGGTTGACCTCTACCTCTTGGACGTCTGTATCTGCTCCTTTGAGGTCTGTCTGTAATTGGAAAGGGCCAATTCTTTGTTGGCCAATTTCTGCTAAATCGAGGAGGCTGAACCTGTAAGAAACCCTTCATCATTTGCATAGATTTTGCCTTAGCCTCCATTTTCTTTAATACCTCTTCTGCTTTAACTCCAAATAACACATCCTGCTGCAAAGGTGCATCCAATAGTTTTGCTTTAACATGATCTGGTAACGTATGTTCTTTTAACTAAGCATGCCTTCTAATGACAGAACCTGTAACTGCTGCTCTACAGGAGGTCTCTAAAGAATCATATCCACATTGCAAAGTATGTTTTCCCACTTGTTCAGCTGCATGCAATAAATCCTGCATTTCCTTAAAATTAGGAGGATCAGAGTTAGGAAGCATTTTTTGTTTCAACTGAGACATCAAATATTGCTGATATTTTAGCATGTGAAACTGGCAATTTAAGGCCTTCATTGCTAAAGTTGCAGATGTATATACTTTCTTCCCCCATCTGTCTAATGCTCTGGAATCTCTGTCAGAGGGGACTGGATTCTTAGCTGATGAGGCCTTAACCCCATTGGAGCCCTGATAAATAGTTTCAGGGTCAGCAACAGGACTTTTATAAAGAAATTTGAGAGAGTCAGGGACTCTGTAGTATCCATCAGGCTTAACTGGGGCTGGAGATAAAGAATCAGGATTTAAGCTGGATTCAGTGTACACATCATCCACAATACCTAACACTGGCGGAATAGCAAGGGGTCTGTGTTGAGGTAATAAAAGGAAGTCTCCGAGCCTCTTCTTGGATTCTGAGTAACCCTGGCCCTCCCAATGGAAATGCTTCCTCATGGTATGCAAGGTTTCCCCAAAGGAGTAGTCCTCAGGCGGAGTGGTTGATGGAATTGATTCCTCAGCATCAGAATCCTCATAAGGGGGTAAGGAGTATCCTAGGTCTGAGGAAGTATCTGAAGAGATGGATACCTGGTCAGACGAGTCATAGTCTGCATCCTATCTAGGCTTTTTATCAGGAGAGGGATGGGACCCCCTGATCAGAGTGATTAGGTCTTCGGCCATTTTGAACATTTGTTTCTTAGGCTTGGAGGCCTATCCTGGTGAATGTTGTATTTGTTTCTTTGTTTTTAAAGGAGGTTTAGACTTAGCAAGAGATTTAATGGTTAACTGAGTAGGTCTGAAAACACTCTCTGAAGTTACGGGTTGTTCAGCTACTCTGGATCCCTCTGAAGGCTTAGTCTCGGTAAGCTGAAATTCTTGAGCATCCGAAGGCCCAGCCATCTCCACGTGGGAGTCAGAGGCGGCCTGTGGTTCTAAAGTAGCGGTCGTCAGGGGCTGCGAAGGCGCCTCGCTGAAAACCAGAGAACCGGCGACTGGCCTAGAAGAGGCTTTGTTGTCAGTTTTGAGCCTCGGACGCCTGCCCTTGTCTTTGCACTTTTTATGTATTCCGGTCATCGGTAGTTCCGACGGCATGGTGTAATTGAATTTTCGGCCAAAATAATGTCGGGCAAAATCAAGCCGACGTTTAATAGTGCGCTTGTTAAACCTAGCACAAAACCAACAACCAGTGACGTCGTGGTCTGGGCCTACGCATGGGATACAATAAGAATGGAAATCCTTATGAGGTATTTGCTTCCCACAAGAAATACAGTTATTAACTTTTACTGACATCAGTCTGAGGCAAGAAAAAGTTTCCCCAATGCGGTACTTAGCTTTGTAGAAGACTTCGGTTCTGGATTCGGAATGAAAATCTCAGGAGTCGGCCGACTGGCACTTGCGAACTGCTTTTGCTTCAGGCACTGCGCGGCAAGAAAGACTGGAGAAAATGGCGTCGGCTGCATCTTATATATATCCCTGTCGCACTGACGTCAGGGAGGAGGCGACAGCAACTGACGCCGGACCAAGACTTTGGAACTCAGGCCGACTGGGGAACCACCTGATGGCAGGATAACCCAAGTGTAATGACTGCAGCAGTGTAACACGATGAACATCTGGAGCTGAGCAGGGATCTATTTCTTTTTGTCAAGACCAAATAAGGAATCTCTTCCACTTGTTAAGATAAATTTTCCTGCTGGATGGTTTGTGTGAAGCCAGAAGAATGTTACGTACAGGGTAGGAAAGGTTATTCTGCCTGGCAATTACCGGAAGTGGAGAAACCAAGCTGTCAGCTTGAGACTGAAAATGTTTGGATTATGCAAACCCTACGGGTGTGACAGTAATTCCACAGTTGGATCCAGAATCCATGGTTGATGTACTAGGTGAGGCCAAAGAAAGGGAAACCAACCTTGTCAGGGCGAATAGGGTGCAATGAGGATTACTCTGCTTCTCAACCGGAGGGCCTTCTTTACAAAATGTGGAATCAGAGGAAAGGGAGGGAAAGCATAAAGAAGTCCCGTGGGCCAATCGTGTATTAGAGCGTCCCTTGGGGACTCCTCCTGCAGGGGGGATTAGGGCAAAGTAGCTGCTGCATTTGTGGTTCACTGGTGAGGCGAATAGGTTGCAGCAAGGCTGGCCCCAGCAGTCGAAAATCTTTGCCGCTATGGTTGGCTTGAGGGACTACTAATGAGGCAGGAGGATGCATCCGCTCAGTTTGCCCACAATCACGTTGGAATCCCCGGGAATGTGCGTTACTATGAGAAAGTGGTTGGAAGCTATCATGGCCTCTCGACACGATGGGTAGGACTTTGTTCTGCCATGTCTGTTGATATACCAGACCACTGACATGCTGTCCAACTGGATAGCAACTGTCCCTGATGGAAGAGCAGAGTGGAATGCCTGCAATGCTAGAAGCACTGCCCTCAGTTCCAGAACACTGATATGCAGATTGGCCTCCACTGGTGACCAAGTACCTTGGACTGTCTGTCCCTGGAAGTGCCCACCTCCCACTCAGTCAGGGAAGCATCCGTGGTTACTATGGCCTTGGGCTGGGGGGGGGGGGGACGACTACAAAGTGCTTCATCTGGCTTAATCCACCAAAGTAAATCTTGTTTGCAATGATTCATTATGTGCATTTGGAAGGACAACGTATGAATCGAAGGAGACCACTGTGTTAGTAGCAGCCACTGTAGTAATCTTATGTGTAATCTTGCCAGTGGAACTATTGTTATTGATGCTGCCATTCATCCGAGTAGTTGGAGGACTGCCCAAACTGGAACTTTGTCTCGAGAGAGTATCACCCGGAGTTGGGAGGTTAGTCTTTCCAGTCTGTGAAGAGGGAGGGAAAGTAGGCAAGACTGCTTACTGAAAACTGTCCCTATGAATTCCAAAATTTGAGAGGGAATTAACTTGCATTTTCCTCGTTTATGAAGATCCCCAAGGATTTTTCTGTGTTTAGGATGTAATGTAAAGCTGCAACCAGTAGACACTTGGTGGGGGTGGTAAGGAGCCAATCAACTAGATATGGAAACACCTGGAATCCTTGCAGTCTCAAGTGAGCTGTTACCACTGCCATGCATTTGGTGAACACTCTGGGGGCCATACAGAGACCAAAGAGCAGCGCTCGAAATCCCCAGAAATAACTATCTCAGACTTAGTATATATAAGTCTGTTTTTTTAGCTAATCAGTTTGTGTTTCGAAACTCCCATAAGTGAGTCCTGACAATTCAAATGGTTACCTGATTTATCACTGCTGCTGCTACCTTTAAATTTGGATTTCCTACTAAAGCTATTAAATTGCATAAGTTGTCTGGATTTTGTGCTGCATATAAAATATGTTTATCTTAGTCACTGATAAGGAGTTGAAGAGTTTAGAGGTAAAAATTGCATTAAACTCAGTAGGAAATAAAAAGAAAATCAAAATGTAATTTTCATGTGAAGGGAAAATTCCAAATACTGGGGTGATTAGTACAAAAGAACTTCAAGTTTTTATTGTTAATAACATTCAAAACAAATGGAAAAAGAACAACACTTTCTTCAGCTCTAGAACTGATGCTACAGTATAGCAAAGAGGCTCATAACATCTACCAACTGCAGTGATGGAACTGGCAGGCAATAGTACATTTATTACTGAATCATTATAACCCTAAACCTGCAAAGATGAACTTAAGCAGTGAACTGTGATGCTTAATGAAGCAGTGTCCATCTATGCACCCAAGCAGAGAAATTAGCCATACATATAGAACGTTACCATCGGAAAGTAACCCAACATTTGAAAATACCTCAAACATTGCCTTGAAAGAAGAAGCGGTGAATAAAAATAGAAAAGATTTTTTAAAAAGAATCCGTTGGCAGAAGAATTTAAAAGCACAGCACATTACTGCGCTTGGTCACAGAAGTAAAAAAATAAAAGATACAGGCTCTTACATATGGATAAATAGCACAAAACTTCTCGATGTAGATTTAATTAAGAGAGATGTTATGTTAGTGACATATATGGAAGACAGCTGAAGTGGTAAGACTAAAAAAGTGTATTTAAACAACAGAAAAAATGCTTAGCGGTAAATGGTTATATTTTTGTTAAGGCAGCAAGAACAGTGTTTCTAACACAAATGTTTCTTTCATATACAGTGCAAAACTCAAGTCTGCAAAAACTTCACCCAGAGAAGGCACAAATGAAGCTAAAAGGCCAACTTGTGAATCTGGAATTAAGCAAAGAGTAGCATATAATCTTGATGACTGAACAGAAACTTTGAGGAATCTGTAACAAAATTCTGCAAACTATTGAACTTGCACTGATAACTTGTACAGAAGAACATATACAAATGGCAGGAACGTCTGATGCTAGAGTTATAATGACTACAACAAACAAAGTGAAACACAACCTTTGATAAAAGTGAATGGTACTTGCCTAATCCACTTGGGAAAAATTGGCCAAATAAAATTCATGTAAACTGAGGAAAGTAGTGTACGTGTATTCTTGAAGTGAAGCCCTAAAGAATGTACTTACAAAATATGAACTGCACTTTAAAGCTTTTTAGTAGTAGGCCATCAGCTGACCTCAGCACCTCTCCTCAATCGCTGGATATACCTACCATAGCTCTCAATCATCCTGAATTACCCGGAACACCTGTTTTTAAGCTTAAATAAGCTTAACTTCCCGAATGCCTAATTTGGGTGCAAGTGCATCCAAGATTTGCAGTCAAGCGACCTCGATGTCACAGCCAATCAGAGGGTCACCTTTATGCATCTAATTTGCATGTGGTCAGCCAGCTTCATGTACTGCGTTATTGTTAGTATCCGGAAGCGGCTGCAGCAGACCTGGTATACTTAGTGTTCAATTAGGTCCACTCAGTCTGCAACTCCGTACATTAACTTAGTATGTCAGGACTGTTTGTTCGTTGTTTTAAACAGGAAAGTAAGAGGACTACCCCGACACAAGGAGAACTTCATGCCTGACATAAAAACTGGATTTGCTGCTGAAAAACTCATCACAATGAAGAAAGACGGCTAGAAGGCTGTTCCATAGTTTATTGGAGTGGCATTAAGGATTTCTCAAGGAAACGTGCAGAGTGGAGAAAAGAAGTTCAAAATTTTTCCCAGGAGGTCTGAGGTTTGTTGTGCGATGTGAAATTTCATCAGAAAGGAGCAAAAGTGATGAGGACCTAGAGACTACAATACTGCTACAGCAAAGGTTGCTTCAGTTGCATCTTTCACACAAGTAGCGCCATCCCAAAGCATAGGAACAAGTTGGAAAGACTGCAGCAAATTTCTCCAGAAAGATGAGCCTTCTCATTCTGATATACCTCTCTTCGGTGATCATCTTCTTCAGAAACTTGCTAAGGTAAAATAATACAAAGCATGGGTTGGGTGTATTCCCAATGCACACTAGTGATTTGGCTGATGTATTAATGTATGACACATTTATTTTTATGAGATGCACTTTATATAACTGTTGACAATTAGGGGTAACTCAAAAGATTTGATTGTTTAATTAGCTTGCTTAAGAGATTCTTAGTATGCAAAATTGAGACTGCGATTTGGAAACCAAATCTGCAGTATGCCTTGCATAATCACTAAACTCATGAACTCAGTGTCAGGGCTGTATAAGGGATGCTGAAATTGAAGTAGTTGTAATTGTGTTTCCAATATTTAGAGACAGAATATGTGTCCACCATTTCAACCCCTTTACTCTGTGTGCCGAGTTCCTCTGCATCTGGTGACAATGATAGAAAACACATTTCCTGAGATAACTCAGATTTCCCTGTAGTTTTCATAGGAAGTTCATAGGTTAGTACTAAGCTAACTGCCCTTGCGAGCCATTTTAAGCCTAGCCAACTATCCCTTGTGAGACTCAAACCCTGCACATTGAGTTTGTAAGGCAGACACCTTAACCATTAGGCCACCCTCTTTAATGCTAAAATCCTAAAGCAATTATTTTACTGTAAAATGTTCCTACCCCAGAGTAGGTTAGGGTTAAATATTTTCTTAATACAATTAATGTACTAATAAAAAAGCTAATCCGGCCAAATTTATGAAAACTTACCATGGAATGAACTCCAAAGTGAGATGACATATTTATCATTAGCATGTCCTCTAATTTCCTGCCAGTAACAGGCTGAAGTTCATACTTTTTCCCAGGAGGTCTGAGGTTTGTTGTGCGGCACGGATTGGATTTTATTTAATTTCTTCCTCTTCCTGCAGAAAAAAGAAGTTATGTATTCACCATAACGCTCCATCTGAGTAGTTGTACTTCATTTGTCTTCAACCTGTGGGAATATGGACCCGTATCAGATCCGAGCTGGCAAATATTACTAGTATCAGCTCCGAGCTCCAAACTCCTCCCCTTACCCATAAAATACCTCCACTGCCTTCTATCCCCAGATCGAGTTTGCTGACCTTATACTTAGAACTCGACCCGATAACTTGTGACCTATACTGCAGCCCGTAGGCTGATCATGCGCCAAGGTCCGGAGGGAGGGACGGTTGAAGACAAATAAAGTACAACTACTCAGATGGAACGTTATGGTGAGTACATAACTTCTTTATCTGAAGTTGTTTACTTCATTTGGTCTTCAACCTGTGGGACAGAGTCCCCAGCTACTAAAAATCCTGGGAGGCCCTCAAGGAAGGATATTCCTGAGCACTGCGGAACCAAAGGATGCTCTCCTTCTTGAAATCAAATCCAATTTATACTGAAAAATAAATGTATGAGATGAGGACCAAGTAGCTGCAGAGCAAATGTCATCCAAAGACGCTCTAGACCAGAAAGCCGCAGACGTAGCCATGGACCTGGTGGAATGAGCTTTAACCTGTCCTGGAGGAGACATGCCTCTGTCCTTATAAACCTGCCGGATGCATGATGAAATCCATCTAGCTATAGTGACCTTGGAGATAGGTTTCTCCAAAAAGGGTTCTACAGAAGGAAACAAACAATTGATCAGATTTACGGAAATTTTTTCTGTCCTGTGTAAATAGAATCGTAACTGTCTATGAACATCCAACATATGTAGTTTGTATTCCATTTTGTTCGTAAAATTGGGAAAGAACACAGGCAAAGTTATAGTCTGATTGACATTGTCTTGTGAATCCACCTTAGGAAGAAAAGATGGATTGGTTTGAAGGGAAACTCTGTATTTATGAAAAATCATGCACAGAAAGTGTGATAAGAGACTTAGGGACACAGGTGGACAGTGGTCTCACCTTCGATAACCACATCGCCACAACAGTCAGGAAATCCTTCTATGTGGCACACCTCCTCATGAAGGGCTTTTCATCCAGAAAAAAGGAGGTCATTGTCCCACTGTACTCATCCCTCATTAGACCCATTATAGAATACAACGCCCCATTTGGTATGTACCTCAAAAGACATCTGCAACAACTGGAAAGGCCTCAGAAATACCTCACTAAAAGAATCACAGGCCTAAAGCAGATGCCCTACGCTGACCGCCTTAAAAAACTCCAGCTATACTCTGTCGCATATCGTCTACTCAGAGGCGATCTCTGCTTAACATACAAGGCCATGTCAAACCCAGAGCTGTTGGACATGCTACACTTAAAGAAATCCCAATCCCTCAGAGCTACACACTCCAGGGATCTAAACCTTGTCATCACAATAAACAAAACATGCTGGAGGGATAGGTTCCTGACCCAGAGACTCCCCAGACTCTGGAATAGATTGCCCATACATGTCAAGCAGAGTGCCTCTTTGGACCTCTTCAAGAGGAACCTTGACAATTGGATGGGAGAAAGGAAATTCACCCCAGGGATCACGTCAGTCGCCCTGCTAGACAGGGGTCCAGGAAAGTAAATAATGTGGGAAGAAATAGCCAGGGAATTGTTATGGCTAGGCTTGTACAGGCCCTAGGACAAGGCCTGTAATTCTGAAACCCTTCTAGCAGAGGTGATAGCGACCAGAAAGGCTGTTTTCCACGACAAAACTTTTAGATCTGCAGTTGCTGCAGGCTCGAAAGGCAGAGCAACCAGAGCTTGGAGAAACATAGTAAAGTCCTATGGGGGAATAGGATGTTTGACTGGAGGGTGTAGCAAAAAAGTGCCTTTGATAAAAGCTTTACACAGTCTGGAAGATGTTAAGGATGTGCAGAATTCTCGCCCACATGAAAATGGGAAATGGTAGCCAACTGAACTTTGACAGCAGAAGAGCTAGCTCCGTGCTGGAAAATATCAGCTAGAAAATCAAGAATAGCAGAAATAGGAGCCGTGAAATGATCTAATCTCCTCTGAGAGGCCCAGAAAGAAAAAAATTTCCACTTGCTGCAACAAACCTTTCTGGTCGAAGACTTATGAACAGCTACCAAAACAGATCTAACTGAGGAAGATAGTCCGGGAGTCCTAGCAATTACAGGAACTGGAGCAGCTAAGCCGTGAGCTTCAGGCTGTTGAGACTTGGATGAGGCACCCCGGTGTGAAATCAAATCCTGAATGGGATCTAGGATCCAAGGTGGAGCCAGAAGGTGAGACCCAAAGGAAGGGAAACCATACCTGGCAAGGTTAGAATGGGGCAATGAGGATCACCTTGCTCCCCAGTTGATAAGCTTTCTGCAGAAACCTCGGAATGAGAGGTACTGGTGGGCAAGCATACAGAAGACTCGGAGGCCAAACATGAACTAGAGCGTCTCTGGGGGACTCCCCTGGCAGAGGGTTCAGAGCGAAAAACTTGCTGCACTTTGCACTGGAAGGAGATGCGAAGAGATCGCAGCAAGGTTGAGCCAACTTGCTGAAGATCTGTTCCGCTACTGACAGATTCAGACACCACTTGTAAGGCATCAGAATGGTCCGAGTTGGCCTGTCCGCTAGGATGTTGGACCATCCCGGAATAAGCATTACGATGAGAAAGCGACCGGTGGAGATCACCCATTCCCACACTCTCATGGCCTCGTGACAGAGGGGGTAAGATCTGGTCCCTTCCTGCTTGTCGATATACCAGACTACCGACATGTTGTCCGACTGAATGCCAATTGTCCCCAGAGGAAGAAAGGCATGAAGGGCCTGCAACGCTAGAAGGACCACCCTCATCTCTAGGACACTGATATGCAAGGTGGTCTCTATGGGGGACCACAGGCCTTGGACTGTCCTGCCCGAACAATACCCCCCCACCCGAGTTGGGAGGCATCTGTGGACACTGTGGTTTGGGCCGGGGCTGGAACAAAGGGTTGTCCCTCCAAAATGCCCGGAGAGCTCATCCACCATATGAGGGACAACCGGCACACTCGACTTGGTGGATAGGATAAGTCAATGGCAGTTCCAACAGGGACCATTGAACCGCCAGAGTCCACTGAAGTATCTGCATGTGTAGCCGAGCACACAGAAGAAGAGTTGTGGTTGCCGCCATCGAGCCTAGGGCCGTCAACACTGATTCCGCCATAGGGAGGTGGGAATGGTAGATCAAGGAGATATGCATCCCGAGATTTTGAACTCTCTCCGAGTTCAGGAATATTTTGCACTGAAGGGTATCTATCCTGGCCCCAATATAGTTTATCACCTCTACAGGATCTAGGAAAGATTTGGATGTGTTGATTGTCATGCCCAAACTCAGGGCAAGTATCAGAAAGTAATCCCTGGTTTGGGAAAGTAGTCACCTGGTGGGAGCAGTGAGGAGCCAATCGTCCAGATACGGACAGAACTGAATCCCCTGAAGCCTCAGGTGAGCAGCTACAACACCATCACTCATGTAAACTCCCTGGGGGCTGTGGTGAGACCAAAGGGTAGGGCTCGAAACTGATAATGATTGGCTCCTAGCCAGAAGCGGAGGAACCTCCTGGAGCTTCTGTGCATTTTTATGTGATAGTAAGCATCCTGCAGGTCTAACAAGCACATCCAGTCGCTCTCTTGCAGGTATGGTATGATGGACTGTAGCATGACCATCCAGAACTTCTCTTTGGCAACAGACAGGTCCAGGGTAGAGAGGTCTAGAATGGTTTTACTGAAAAGTGTAGAACCGTCATAAGGGGAATTGGCAAAAGACACCTTAAAGGGTTCGGAAAATTGACACAACCTGAGCCAGGTGTTACACTTCATGGACATGCCAGACCCAGCTGCCCTAGCCACTCCTTCCATAGCATGGGAGAGGAGTCGCATGGACATATTTGATACTGCTTTTAGAGTGGTCATTTTTGCGGAGAACGAAACTTTGTCCTCCTGCGACATGGACTTGGGAGTGGACTCCTCCAGCTCCTTTACCAGGTCGCACTGAAGTCTAGTGACATGGGCCAAGTAATTCAACGCCCTGATCGAAAAGGTAGCTGAAGCATACACCCGCTTCCCTAGGCGGTCCATCATTCGTGACTCCCAGTCAGAAGGGTGGTTCAAGGAACTCTCCCGAGCAAGTTCTTTCTTAGTGGCTGCTGCTACCACCATGGCGCCCACAGGGGAGCCCTTATTCCAGGATGGCCTGTCAATGGGGGGGGGCTTAAAATTTTATCGGGTCGCTTGGGGACAGGCTCCATGGTGTCCAGTTCCTTCCACGCCCGCGAGATGATCAAATCCACTAAAGGATCCGCAGGAGGGGACACCCAGGAAGTAGATGGGCCCATGCCAAAAGCCTCCAGGAACACAGACTCATCAGAAGAGGGCTTGGGGACAGACCAACCTCCCCGCTGGTGCAGGATCTCCATGATGTCCCCAAAGGAGACATCCTCGGGAGGTGATCTTGGGGAACCCTCTCCATCATCTAAATCTGTGTCCTCGGTGAGGGACTCGGGGGAGTCCAAGTGCCACCTCTTGCACGTATGCTTGTAAGGCACATGTCCAGTGGGGCTCTCAGGGAAGCATTTGCAAGCCATCTGTTCCTCAGGAGGAACCATCTGGGGCTCTTCAAGCACGGGCTGTCCCTCTGGTAAGACAATGGGGACTGTAGACAGAGCCGAGGGCGTCTGGGAGGAGTCCGAGGAGGGCGGTCAGGGGTCTCAATCCGATGGAGAGGACCCTTTCTACTACATCGAATGCCAAAGGAGAGCAGACCTCCTGGGAAGCTAATAAGGAGGCCGGTCTCTCTGGGTCCGACGTGAGAATCGGAGCCGGTTCTGAAGTGGACAGAGCTCCTAGGGAGGGAACCCGGCCCGACAATGTTGGAGCCGATGGAAAAGGCTCCACTCCCTCGGATCAGACACCCAAGCTCAAGCTCAGAGAGCGGCTCAGATCCAAACTGGTCAGATCCGAGACGCTCCAGGCAGCTGTCAGCGTTGAGGAAACAAGTACCGTCGACGATGACCACATGATCAAGACTAACCTCGGATCCGAGCACTCCGAAGCCGAAGGTCGGATAGGGGAAGGAGAAATGGGTTGAAAGAAAGGAAGCAAGCTCCTGGATCTGTGTACGGATAAAGCGCTTCATCATCTTATTCAGATCCAGATCCAATAAGGAGCATGCTGACCGTCACAAGGCCACGGACTCTGACCTGGCAGGTCGGGGAACCGAGGCCCAGGAGACTGGACGTGCCTCCTCTGGCTCCGGGGAGAACCTCGGAGACCGGAGCTGAAGGGAGTCACGGATCCATGCTGACTTGCTCGGAGAAGCGAGGTCCGGGGACTTCTTCCTCATTTCCTTCGTCTTCAACTCTCTCTCCCTTTATCTGCCTCTCCTCTGCTACCACAGACTTAGATGCAGGAGTCTGAGTTCCAGCCTTGGAGGGAAGAGAGGCCAGAGGAAGAGAAGAGGGAGAGGCAGTCACAGCAGCTGCTGTGACTGAAGCCGAAGATGAGGAAGGAGGATCGGTAGAAGGAAGAAGAGCTTTGAGGGCCAACTTGGCCTTCCTATCCTTTAAAGCTCAGGGGTTGAACCCTGCACAAATGGAGCAATCCACATTAAGGTGGGCCACACGTAAGCACAACACACACAGAGTCTGGCCATCCGCTGGGGAGAGTTTATGGCCCCACTCTGTGCAGTGCTTAAAGACAAGCTTTTCAGCCATCCTGAGAGAAAGAAAGAAAGCCTTAAAAAGACAGACAAAAAACATTCTTAACTCCAACACACATACACCCACGCACCATGCTAGTCTATAGACAGCACTGGTGGGGGGGGGGGGTCACCACAGAACAAACTACTCTAACTATTTACCTAATCAGACTAACACTCAAAATCAAAGCGATGGGAGGGGAGAAGAGGTGCCTAAACTAACCTAGATCGACGAAAAAGAATGAAAGTTTTAAACTTACAGTAGTGAAATAACCCACTGCTAGCTGGAGCTCTGAAGACACGATGTATAAGCAAATCGTGGCAAACGAGATCTGGGGATGGAAGGCAGTGGAAGGTGTATTATGGGTAAGGGGAGGAGTTTGGAGCTTGGAGCTGATGTTAGTAATATTTGCCGGCTCAGATCAGATACGGATCCGTATTCCCACAGGCTGAAGACCAAATGAAGTAAACTACTTCAGATCAGGTAAGTAACCTAAACCAGTTACTTCTTATTTGGTTGCTAGCTGTTTATGTGGCGCAAGTGCACCACTGCAACCACTGATGATGTACAGAGTCAGACGATGGTATTTTGCAAATCAATGAGGGTTGAAGTAACTGAACGTGTGTGGGCATTTCAATTAGCATGTTTATTTAAATATGTAAATTTTATGTAATTATTTGTCCCTGATTCTCACATCTGGAAGTTGAGAGGTATGGGACCTACCCTTCTGAATCCCATAGACTTCCTCCAATTTAGGGATGGGGCTAGTGAGGAAATTAAGATATCCAAGGGCAATGTCTTACTGCTGTAGTGGGAGTATTTTTTTAATTTATCCCAGCCCAGTAACACCCTAAAACAGGACATGCAATGGTATCAGCACTGGACCACTCTTTACTTCCACAAGGGGATAACATCATCAGGATGATGCAACCACCACTGAGACTTCACTTTCCCTTGATCTCATATTGGAAAATGGATCCTTGACATGTGCCCATTCTTCCTTCTCTGTAGGACTGCCATTCCCATCTTACCCTGCCAGCACTTCAAACCTAAGCCACAAACTGAATCTGAGTCACCAAGACCATACTGAGGGTTTTATCCCTCTATGTTACTGTGTTGGCTTTAGGCTGCAATTTACAGTTGAAGCTAGTTCCACTGTATAAAGGTTTTGGCCCCCCTTTCCCAACAATCCACACTTCATATGCAGACAGGGCAATGGAAGCACTGGCTAGTGAGGGACAGCAGCAACTGGCCAATTCCAGTTAGCAAATCAGTGTTGTTGATGGAGTCTAACCATGGGGGATGGCCCAGAATTGCAGCATTTACAACTAGGGATGCTGCTGAGCATAAATCTATGCACTGTTCATGCACCATAATGCGAGGGACTGGTGTAAGGAAGCACGCATGTGCACACTGTCCATTACGGTTGTCAATGCACAACAATTTGTGGGCAAAGACGGTATTTAGCAGCATACACAAAATCTATTTCTGTGGGATGAAGGCCACAATCTGCTTTCATCTCCCTATCTCAGAGTCCAGATTGCCAAAAGGTGTGCTGGGGGGTATTCATTGAAGAAAATTTACTTAAAGAAGAAACTGGGCATGTTGTTCTTGTTCCAGCAGATACCCAACCTAGATGTTTTTTTTTTTTTTAAATACTCATGACTTTCATATATTTTACATGAATGCAACAAATGGCAAATACCAGCAACAATAATAAATATTTATTTCACTGTGAACATAATAGACGTGTGATACTGGATTTAAGCTAGCCAATAAAATATTACTCTAAATTCTAACAGTCGCACACATCATCCTGCAATGAAGCAAAATACCACCAACATTATTACTCACCTGGTTAATAACATCCCTGGGGTAGGAACAGTGAAAGATTTGTTGGGCAAGCGCAGCCTGAAACAGAACATGGCTACAGTACACCCATGCTGTAGATACAGACAGCATGGATGTTACTATAAACAACTATAAGAAATTAAAGCTTTTAAACTACCAGACATCTTTTATGTCAGAGTATATTAAGGTACTTCTAAATATACGGAAATTTCTCAGACTCTCTTAATTTCTGTCAATGTTTCCAAGTTACGAAAAAATATGTCAAAACTTCAAACAAAACAGGAACACGAATCCCAGCTCTCCACACGTAAAAAAATATATAGAATTTTTAATTTTAAGTGCGTTAAAATAGCAGTACACTTTTCGTCAAAGCAGATGCCTTAACTTCTTCAGAAACTCCAAACAGCATCAAATAACCACCCTTTATAGTGTGGCTATAACAAGCATTCATTAATCCATTTAGTACTTTAAAGGCATATACCAGGATTTAAACATAAACTAATCACTATTTAAAATACCACGATCGTTTAACCTGACATGGTTTTAACACTATTTAAAACCAGTAAAAATACATATATACTATAAATATTAATCAATAATTAATTAAATGGTGTATATATAAAAAATGCACACATGTGCATGAACACATGTATACATAAATAAACATACAAACATGTACATTTATGCATTTATATACACATGGCTACTACTCAATCCAGTACGGTAAGCAATGCAGTTAGTATATTAATAAATCTGGTCCAAATAGATGAAATGGAATGAAATAAAATAAAAAATGAAATAAACATTTATCTCCAATAAATAACCCACGTAAAAAAAACATTTGACCAGATAATAAAACGTATAAAAATGAAAATATAAGAAACAAAAATATACAAAAATACACATCCCCTAAAAACTTATCAAATCCAGCTTTTGTCTCACTGGAGCAAGCTTTTATCATATTCCCAATCCAGATTTTATTTTTAATAATTTATATGGTTTATATGTTTCTTATGTTTTTTGTTTATTTACTATTAACCAACTAATCTCCCATGATGTTAGTATATATGATTTTCAAAAAATGAGCTCTATTATGTGTATCCTAAGATTGAAAAACCTAGAAAGGTAATATTAGCGAGTGTTGGGATAGATGCATGTTAAACAATCATATATACTAACATCATGGGAGATTAGTTGGTTAATAGTAAATAAACAAAAAACATAAGAAACATATAAACCATATAAATTATTAAAAATAAAATCTGGATTGGGAATATGATAAAAGCTTGCTCCAGTGAGACAAAAGCTGGATTTGATCAGTTTTTAGGGGATGTGTATTTTTGTATATTTTTGTTTCTTATATTTTCATTTTTATACATTTTATTACCTGGTCAAATGTTTTTTTTACGTGGGTTATTTATTGGAGATAAATGTTTATTTCATTTTATTTTATTTTATTTCATTCCATTTCATCTATTTGGACCGGATTTATTAATATACTAACTGCACTGCTTACCGTACTGGATTGAGTAGTAGCCATGTGTATATAAATGCATAAATATACATGTTTGTATGTTTATTTATATATACATGTGTTCATGCACGTGTGCATTTTTATATATACACCATTTAATTAATTATTGATTAATATTTATAGTATATATGTATTTTTACTGGTTTTAAATAGTGTTAAAACCATGTCAGGTTAAACGATCGTGGTATTTTAAATAGCGATTAGTTTATGTTTAAATCCTGGTATATGCCTTTAAAGTACTAAATGGATTAATGAATGCTTGTTATAGCCATACTATAAAGGGTGGTTATTTGATGCTGTTTAGAGTTTCTGAAGAAGATAAGGCATCTGTTTTGATGAAAAGTGTACTGATATTTTAGCGCACTTAAAATTAAAAATTCTATATATTTTTTTACGTGTGGAGAGCTGGGATTCGTGTTCCTGGTTTGAATACTTCCAAGTTGACTATGATTTTTTTGGCAAAGTTATAGTCCAGTTTCAGTACAATTTCTTCTCTTTTAAGCCGGTGTTTAGTAACAAAAAAATATCACGCTGAAGAAAGCTATGTAGGATGTCTAACATCAGCTTGCTCAAACTAAATCTTACAGACCATGAAAAGTGCAATGTGCAAGTTTATGCACTAAGAAGGTTACTTACTTCAGAAAAACTGACATACATGAACACTGCGCCAAGCCCATTATAAGCATATTAAACACCAGACTACCAGAGATATGAATCTGCTGCATCTACATGAATATATCTTGAAACAATGACCTTGGCCTAAAATAACTTAGCCAAAATTTATTGCATACTACTTCAGATAAATATCAGAGATGGTTGTGTGCTGTACAAGTCTAAAGTCAATCAACCCACAAGACTATTTTACTCTTCTAAAAGTGTTACAACAAACATACCAAGGAACAATAAGATTAAATGATTTAGTTACGGTACACATATGCTGGCCTGGCATGGATCAGGATTTGGAAAAAGAAAATGTGTATTGACCATCAAGCAAACAGTAGATCACCACCAATTTTACCTTTGCAGCCTCAGGAATGGCCTAAAGGGTGTGACTAAGATTGCACATCAACTATGCTGGTGTACTCCTTGGAATGTTTCTGGTTTTGACAGACACCTACTCAAACTTCATGCAACAAATGAAAAAAATACACATTTAGACTACATGGTATTTCAGAAGCAGTACTAAATGATAATGGATCAACTTTTGGTATCTGCAAATTGCTTGGAATTCAGCAGGCAGTCCCTTCTGTCAAAGTCTGCATGTCTTACTGTGTTCATAAAAATTTTCACAGGGTGCTCCAGTTTCCTCCTACAGCCTAAAGAGATGCCACTGGCTAAACTGGGTGGTCCTTTAAATTGCCCATATGCATATGTGTGTGTGTGGTGCGTGCGTGTGTAGGTGTGGCCATGCATGTGAACACACATCCTGTGATGGAATGTCATCCTGTCCAGGATCACTCTTTTGCCTTACTACTCTACCACCCTACATAGCCAAGATAGACTCCAGCTCCCCCCGATCATGCAAAGGATAAAGCAGGTTTTGGAAAATGAAGGACTACAATTGCCACCTTTATTAAATTAGATGCAATCTAACCACTGCACCACTTCATGTTTCATTTAATGATCTGGCAGACAACCTGAACAGACACTGAAAGAAGGGATACCTAAAACAAAATCAGTGCAACAAGTCTGCCATGATTTGTTCAGTTAAAGATCATGTTCAAAGGTTTCTGGCTAGTTTTAAAAAATTCTTTGAAGTAGAACACATATTTGTGCAAATAAATTAACATTTAATAATAAAATAAAGTGTTTTGTATTCGCCTTAGTTTAAAAAATTTACTTTTAAAATTCCTGTGACACACAGAAGTTCAGGACAAATGACCATGATTCCATTCTTTTGTCAGTGATGTTTGTTGCATGTTGATGATGCTGCTTTGTGAAGTTACATAAACTAGAGATGTTTTCCATGAATGGTAACAAACCCCAGTGTTATTTTTTTACATTTTGGAGCAGGTGTGTGTGTGCGTGTACACGTACATGCAGCTATTAAATGGTAAGCAATTTTACTTATTTTTGCCAAACTAAGAGCTTACAGTTGCTTACCAATTAATGCATTAACTAACTGGTGAGTATCATTCTCAGTGACGTCGGTATGTCCAAGCAGGGCATACTGACTGAAACAAGTTATACTTTGCATGTTACAGGAGTTTTACAAGTTACGTTTTCTTCATATGGTGAAAAGAAAAAAACAGCTCTTAACTATTGAAAGGTGATTAAAAGCACAAAATGAGCACTGCTTCAAGGAATTTTTTTTACCTCAACTATGATCGGTTTTCCAAGTGATTTTTGAAGAACTGCTTCACAGATGACAACAGCTTTATCTCCAGCAGAAAAGATGGTGCTTAGAAGGTGGAGATCAATGCTAGATTTGTTTTAGGGAAATATGAAAGCAAGCATTCACAGAAGATAACAGGCCCAGAAACATTCATTTGATGAAACATGCAAAGCTGAGAAGTTCTGTACAAGCAGAGGGAGTCTATGCAAGAAACTACAGCCATGGTCCTAAATGGATACCTGGACACAGCTGAAAATTGCTCAGAATTTGAGACCTCATACTGTGGTTACCAGTCATGCATTGTCTGTGAAGAGCATGTCAATCAAATCAGAACAAGGCTCACAGACACCGAACCAGTTTGTGAACCTGGAAGTGACAAAAGTCCATGAGCAGCGCACAAGTTCCAACATGTATTACTAGTGACATCTAATATACCTACAAAAATCAAAGCTTAAAAAAAGCCTGTTCCTAGCCAAGTGCTGTGACCGAACCTAGTGAAGAAACCTTACCTGCACCTGTGGTGGCAAACAACAGACATTCCCTTCAACCTAGACATTCTTTTCAAGAATGCTATCCACTTAGGGAGGGTTATGTCATAATGGTGAGGGTCTTTAACTCACAGAAACAAAGTATAGGGTTTGATTCTGACCTAGGCTTGTAATAGTGTCTTGATTAATATCCTAATATTTAGCTGTGAAAGACTATGTCAGGCAGTGGTGGAAAACTTTCTGTCGTGGACAGTGTCTAACCACATTTTTGTAGTTAGAAAATAAGAATGGAACTTAGAAATGGTGAAAAAATGTCTGTTTCTGAATGCTGCACAGTGAACATTTAAAAAGCTTATAAATTTCAAAATGTATTACAATGAAACACATACGTACCTGTGTTAAAAACAGTATACACAAGAAGTTATTAGCATACTGGGACTGTAATATTTTAGCTATTAAATGTTTAACTAGCTGGTAGATACCATACAAGTAAGCACTACAATACAAAATTCATGCTCATAACAACAGTCCTAGCTGGTCCTGACCTTTTACTCCACACGTTATCTCTGCTACCTCTTCAAAGTTGCATCTTGAGTTTCTCAGCCTCTAAGTTATGAATACTGGTTCTGTTACTGCTGCTATTATGCTGAAGTTTGGATTTTTTATTAAAGCTGTTAAAACACTTAAAGTGCATGGACGTCAAAGTGTGACTGATACTTTATCTTCCCGCAACCAAAGAACAAAAAAAAGCTGTTGTTATTTTTAGGGGAGATAATATTATAAACATACCACTTCTTGAAATGCATGGCATCTTGTTTACCTGGTTAAGTATGCATCACTTTAGCTGGTAAAATGAATTAGGTTGTAGATAAAACACAGTAATAAAGGAAGCCAAAGCTTCTAACTGTAGAACAGACTTAAAGAATCTACAGGGGTGGGAGTGGGATATGTTAGTCATCTACAGTTAGTCAAGAGCAAGTAAGGCATGTCATAAATAACATCAAGTGGCAAAATCTCTACATTTTTTGGCTATTACAATACTTTTAAAGCAGCATTTTATTTTTAATTGACATGGAAAATAATTCTAAAAATTTTACTATAAAAGGAGCTGAGAACAGCTTTCCCACAGGCCCTACATCATTCTTTGACCAAGTAACAGCGAGACATTTTTAAACTTGTTTCATGACCTAAGTTTACAGGAGGGAAACAGTTTCTTAGTGTTAAGCTGAAGTTTAATTTATAATCTGACCTTCTTTGTACCAGAGTAGTTTGTACTTCAGTTGTAGTGATTTATCCTCACAGATTGTCACAATTCTAAATGGACAGAAAAAAACTTTAAAACTTAGTTCCTTTCAGTGGAACTGTTAAGTTGGAGACGACCCTCACTTCAACACAAAACTGTCTTTTAGCAATACAACTGGTCACTTCTCTTTAACAATGAAGTGTTTTACACTGCATTTCATCTCGCTCCCCCCTCATCAATGCGCAAATAAGCAGTACAGGTAAATGAAACTACAAAGCAGTCTAAACTACAACCACAGGCTGGTTTGAAAATATCAGGGAAATAAAATCAAACTTCATGGGAACTTAAATCCAAAAAACAATGACAGTTACATCATTACAAAGTAGCTTGCCACAGCACAAACACGTACCTTTGACTTGGTAATGATCAAAGAGGAGTGACATCCACACACTGAAATGTATGTTAAAAGATCAACTACTGTGCAGTCAAGGTATGCATATTCATACCATTCATTACCAATATGCCAGATTCCACAAATGAAACGAAACATGGCCCTTGTGGAAAACAATTCATATGTAGGACATCACTCACCTACAACCACAATATCTATGGACAGCACAGGTTAAAACAGCCTGCTGAGAAAACAGCAAAGACTACCAGGGCAAGCAATGACTATAAAAAAAAAAAAAGTCAGTCAAAAAACTTTAGCTAATTAACACAGAAAAAGAACCATGAAACAGACAATATATTCAGACGTGAACTATGGCTGCAGTAAGAAAATAAAGTTATGCATATTCTTTGCCACAACAGCAGACCTTTGCTTTTCATTCACTCGTTCTTTCTCTTATTCCTGCTTTGTCCATTTATTTCCGGGTTGAAGAGTAGGCACAGCCTATCCCAGCATTCATGAGCACATGGCAGACAATTTAATAATGGGTGCCAGTCCATTACAGGATGCACACACCCACACACCAAATGAACAGCTAAAGGTAACCTGGAGATTTATAAATTCGCCTACAACATGTCTTTGGGTGTGGGAGGAAACTAAAACATCTGGCAAAATACCCACAAGGGTACAGGAAGGAAATGCACATGCTCATTCTGGAAACAGCAATGCTAACCACTGCATTAATGTACCACCCTAAACTTACATTTAACAAAGAGACTTCTACTCAGCAATGTCACTAACCATCTTAACTAGTTTATATGAAAAATCAGTGGCGGACTTATTAAGGGTAAACACTCTGACACTACTGCTCTTTATCATCAGACGGCAAAGGTTCAACTTAAATGTGGTTTTTCCTGGTGCCATCTTTAGATCTTCCACCATGTAACTTAAAACTAAAAGTTAACTTCAGTAAAATTATCAAGTAAATATACCATATCACAAGACCATCTTTGCTCAATCCTACAATTGGTTTATCCTCTCAGCTGAATCAACATTCTGCATCTCTTCCTAGAAGTCCCCCTATAAAACAAACCATGAAATCATGTCTCAAATCCATCAAATCACTCACCCCCCCAAAAAAAATTGACCATTTCACCCTCTTGCTATATCCACAAAACAAGAATAACCATGAAGACTTGACACACCCCAACTACCAACAAATAATAAATATGTTTGCAAAGGATTTACAGGGAACACTAAAAAACAGCAGCTGGAAAGACAGATCCACCACCACACAGACAGAAGAATATCTGTGAAAGCTTTAAACAGTATTTACTTCCCAGATCAACTGAAATGGTAAAACTGTATCTTATCCTCAATGTCTGGGCTGAATGGTAAGCAATAAAGCCACAAGCCCAAAGGAAGGCAGGCACTAGCAAACCACCCCTGGACCAAGTAAAAGACTAAGTACTTAGGTGACACTTAACCAAAAAGCTGACTCCTTGGCTGTGGAAGGGAAGTTTACCAAGCAAGACCTGCAAGATCAGATGAGCAGATGGGGCTTGACTGGCCAACAACTGCTGGACTTGATTTCTTAGAATGGCAACACTGTACAGAGGAAGAGATGCTACCTGCTGTCTGGTACTGAGCTGTGTACCTATGAACTCTATGTTCTGAAAGGGAGTCAGACTGGACTTGTTCATGTTTATGATGATGCTCAGGGAATACGCTAACTGGAGTAAGTAGTCCCTGGCCTGAATTAGACTATGCTTTGTGGGGCGGTAAGGAGCCAATTGTCCAAATATGGAAACACCTGAAATCCCTTGAGTCTCAGGTGAGCGTCTACCACTGCCTTGCATTTGGTGAACACCCTAGGGGCTGTGGTGAGTCCAAAGGGCAGTGCCCTGAACTGGCAGCGATTGGCTCCCAGCCGGAAGCGCAGAAATCTCCTAGAGCATCTGTCTATTTTTATGTGATAGTACAAGTCCTTAAGATCTATCAAACACATAGAGTTATCCTTGTGCAACGATGGCAGGAGGGACATGAACTCTAACCATTCGGGACCTCACTTTCTTTACATATTCATTTAGCTTGCTGAGCTCCAGAATGGATCTTATGTCCCCTTGTCTTTTTCGGCACTAAAAAGAAACAGGAGTAGGTTCCAAATCCTCTCTGTTTGGTTGGGACCTCCTGGATGCCTCTTTTTTGCAGCAGCTGCTGAATTTCTTGTGCTGCCTGCTCCCACTGACCAGGTCTGGGGAGGTTTCTTGAATTCAGAGGGATAATGGAAAAGGGAATATAATAACCTCTGGATATTACCCAATGGTTTTGAGATAACTGGGTCCAGGCTTCAGGGTGCAAAGCTAACCATTCCCAGACTGCCTCCAGAGACAGACAGTTGGAAAGTGCCTCAGGAGTGCTGGATGGGCTTATCAGAATGGGGTTCTCTAAAGCCCTGGTTCTGCGGACCCCCTCTGCCTCTGGGGTAGCATCTACCATCAAACCCCCTGCCTAAGCCTCTGGAGGATGGTTCTCCGTGCTGGTCCTGGAAAGGCCCTTGGGACTTGCCGAACCACATTTTCCTGCCCCCACACTGGTTTCTGGGAAAGAACCTCTGGAGAGTGGAAAATTTAATTCCGATAGCAGAAAGGCTCTTCCTGTCCTTTTTGCTGCTCTGGAGCTGAGTGAAATGAGCTAAATAGATAACCTCAGCGCAAAAGTTACTGAGATGTAAACGTGCTTCCCGATTCTGCCCAACGCTCTAGACTCCTTGTTAGCTGGATGGACATTGGCAGTCTCCTCTGCCAGTTCTTTCTTTGTGGCTGCTGCTGCCACCCCGATGGCAGTGACCACAGGAACCTTATTCCAGTGCTTCCTGTCGGTGGGGGGAACTAAAAACCTATCAAGCTGCTTTGCATGGGTTCAATGGTGTTCAGTTTCTTCCACTTGAGGCAAGATATCAAATCCATCACAGCATCCCCCAGGGGGTCACCTGGGACTTAGAAGGCCCATCCTGAACACCTCCAAGAGAACTGACTCCTCAGAGGAAGGAGGTTGGTCAGACCATCCACCTTCCGGACTCAAAATTTCTAAGATGTCTCTGAAGGAGACATCATCCGATGGGGATCGGGGGATCCTTCCCCATCACTGAAGTCAGTATGCTTAGTTAAGGACTTGATGGGGGAGTCCACGTGCCTCCTTTTACACGTCCTCTTCTTAGGGACCTCCTCAGCGGGATATTCTGGGGAGATATCAGAAGAGGGGGATCCCTCCTGAGTAGGGAAGTCTTGGAGGCTGCTTGGGATGAGAAGACTCATGGCAGTACAAGAGAGAGAAAGACCTGGATCCGAAGAAGGTACAGGGGTGGACTGAGGAACTTGTACGGTTGAATCTCCAACCCGGAAGAACACCCTCTCAGCTACCTGAAAGGCCTAAGGGCCAGGCAAAGCCCTATCCAAATCCCCAGGAGCTGAAGCTACCAAAGAGAAATGGACAGGATTCACGCCGGATCCATGGCCTACAGAAGGGATTGAACCCGAGCTATCAAGTGCCAAAGCCCCCAAGGGAAGGGATGGCTCAGAAAAAGATGGAGTCGATCCCAGTCCACTGACCCGACACTGACTCCACGGCTTCGAGACTCACTCCACTCCGATGAGACTGGAACAAGGCTAGTCAAGGGCATACTCTGCATTGAGGATGGAAGCTTCTTCCATGCAGAGACCAACTCATACAACAGTCCTAAATTCCTTGGCTCCGAAGCCGGGGGTCGGACTGGAGAAGGAGTCTGGATAGAATGACGCAGGTAGCTCACAAATCTGACAGGGGATGGAGCAGGAAGTACCCCCCATCTGAATCTGGACCAAACTTCCTCACTATCCTGTCCATATCTGCCTTGGGCCGGAGACTGAGTCGAAATCCTCAGATCCAGAGGCCTAGGATCCAAGGTAGACGCCGACTTCGGAGTCGGGGAAATGGCAGTAATCTCCCCCAGATCTAGAGAGACCATAGGATCCAACCGGGGTACAGATTACTGTGGATCTGAAGGAGTCAGATCCATAGACTTCTTTAGCTTCTTAACAGAAACAGAGTCCCTTGGGGAGGCAGGGAAGGACATCTTCTTCTTCGACTCCTTATCCAGAGGAGAAGAGGATGAAGCCGAGGTAGGGGCTTGAGCCTCAGCTGAGAAAGGAAGAAGGCCCCTGAGGATAAGTTTGTTCCGTCTGTTTGCCACATCTTCAGGGCTAAAGGCAGCACAAACAGAACACTCTGCTTTTAAGTGGTCAGCTCCCAGGCAGTACACACACTCTTTGTGGGCATCCTGGTTGGGAATTTTTGTGCACACAAGAAGTGCAGTGCTTAAACCCGGAAACCTGCTGGTCTGACATGAGAAAGGCCGCTAAAAACAACCGACAAGAAAGGGAAGAAAGCGTGTAAGAGAAACCCTGTAGACTAAGTTACAGCTGAGAGAACTCTAATGTTAACTTTGACTACAAAGCTTCTAACTTTGGCTAAGAAAGAAGAAGACATAAATGTTTTTTTTATTTTGAGTAGAACAGAGAGAATGCAGCAAAACTCACACACACATGCGAACACACACGCACACGCACACACACACACACACACACACACACACACACACACACACACACACACACACACCCTAAAGAGAGGGAAGAGGAAAAAAAGAAACTGCTAAAGGCACTTACAAAATACCCCAAAAGCACTATTCACTTGACAAAAGGAATCCGCTTCTGACTCGCAGCAGTGGCAAACAAGCTCTGAGGTAGCTGGGTGGATGCAGAGAAGTGTAAGTATGAGGGAGGAGCTTGAGAGTCAGATCCAAGTCTATGGAAGTGGCCAAGCCGGATCAGAGGGTTGGATCAGAGACCCTGCTGTGATGGTGAAAGAAGGAGACAACATCAGATCAGCGAATTACCTTATTTTAGAGAGGATGTAGTGCAATTGTGGTTGAAAGCCAAAAAGGGGGGGGGGCCCCAAATCTGAAGAATTTTAGACCTAAAATATTTAACAGAGGCAGTGAAATTGATGACTCCATGGGTGCCACTTTTTCAATGCAGCACAAGATTAAGGTAATGAGGGAATAATTCATCAGTTTGCAAGTGAAGTTAGCAAAGGCTGGTTTTAAGCAAACTGAGCAAGAGGACAGGGTACAGAGACAGAAGTTGTATGTGATTGGAGTCCAGGATAAAGATGAAGCATTGAGCTATGTCATGATATGAAGGACAAGCTGTCAACAAGGTAACCTTTTTGATATATGTATTCGTCAGGTCAGTTTTAAGATTCATGCTCTGACTAGAAATACCTCTATGCAAAGTTTCTGAAAGTGTAATCTTACTTCCTAGTGTTGATAACAGATGTAAACAGTTCCCCAATTTCTTTAATCACTGGAAGTAGATCCCTAAACACAACGTCATTAACTATGTGAAAGGTAAGCACTAGGTACCCTATCTACCACAAGAGGAGTGGTTTCTGGTCCAGAAATTGTAGTTTATTGGCTGTTTGGGCATTTTTTCCACCCCTTTCAACTTTCTGGATTAAAAGCCCATGTTTGCGCACCGTGCCAGAAAGTTTTCTTTTCAATTTTCCCCTTAGAACAAGCTTGTTCTTTTACTTCTTGCACTTCAATTAGCATAACTGGCTAGCACTTTAACAGGCTTTTGTAGCATTTACTGTAGCATACGTAGGTGCTATCAGCACTAGCTGTTCCTATGCAGTAACAGCACTAGTACTTATTAGTTATGACCACCCCTCCTGATATGATTGTAGGGCAATTTCCTGTGCTTTCTCCTGCTAAGCTGGTGCACTTGGGCATTCTGAGACAGTGTGGCAACTGTCTAATGTACATAGACAACCTCTCCTCTTACCTCCCAACACTCATACATGTGAGAGATGCACTTATATCACCAAAATGGAAGCAGTGCATGCTCCAACCAAGACCGGACTAGCTGGTCAAGAGAAGAAGGTCAACACCTGCAACTCACTACATCGAACACACAGCCCTCTAAAACACTAACCATCACAACCCACAAATAGAAACACAAACCATCCACCCACCTTTGTGTAGGCTCTCAATAAAAATTTACCCAAACAGAGACCCCAGAGACAGGAACACACTCGACCACCACAACACAACACCAACCCCAGAACACATAGCTCACCACCACAGTATTCCACTCAACCCAAGCCCTTAAGGCAAAACACTTTGCCCAATGTACTAATCATAGGAGACTCAGTTGTGAAGCACACTGATGTCCCACTCACTAGGTTGAACAAGGAGAAGGTGACAGTCAGTTGTCTATCAGGTGCTAGGATCCGCCAACATAAGCCATGCACTCAGGTAACTCCACAACAAGTACAAATATGACTCAGTCATTGTCCATGTGGGTGTGAATGACCTGAGACGTATCTCCCTAGACTACATGAAAAGAGATGTGATGGAACTCTCGGACTATGTGGCCCAGGCAGGTATGACCCTAGCCCTGAGCAATATTCTACCGTCACCCAGAATGATACCACAGTACGAGCAGAAAATTATTGAATTCAAAAATTGGCTAAGTTTTTGGTGTCATTCTAAAGGGATTCGGTATCTGTCTGCCTGGGATGACATGATCGACAGACCTCAATGCTTTGCCAGAGACTGCCTGCATTAGTCACCCCTGGGATTCTGGGTACTGGCTAAGGCTCTTGCCACCCCTACAGTGCCTTTTTCAAGCAGTGTTCCAAAGACCAAAATTCCACTATAACAGCTACAAACAAATGCAATCTGAGGGTCATATGCTGCTCAGTGCCAGAAGTCTAAATCTCAAGATGCACTCGCTCGACGCTCTCCTCAAAATGGAGAATGTCGACATCTGTGCTGTAATGGAGACCTGGTTCAAAGAGGTAGAAAGCACCCCTGTGCTCCCAGGCTACAACTCATTCCTTACCTTTTGGCCCCAGAATGTTGCCGGAAGCTCCAAAGGCGGTGGTGTCTCCATATTCTTAAAGGATACGCACACCTCTAGACTGGTAGCCCAGCATAATGTATCCGAGATACTTCAGGTACAACTAACACTGTGTAAGATAGCGATACAAGTCATAGCCTGCTACAGAACCCAAACAAGTCCCCTAGACTCGCACGCCAACTTCCTAAGCACCCTGGAATCTATCAAGGTCCAACCTAATACTCTCATACTGGGTGACTTAAACTACCCTTCCATCAACTTGGGAAAACTATTTAAGTGCCAATGTACAAGCCCAACGCTTTCTGGAAATTATCAATTCCAATGCCCTGGACCAGCTTATTCTGACCCCCATTAGAGGAAGCAACAGCCTCGACCTGGTTATCACCATCATGGGAGACCATTGCTCCACACCTATAGTCAGTTCCTCCCTGATTAAATCTGGCCACAAACTGATCACCATGGAAATCTCCATCTCACCTACAGCCCCCCCCCCCCCGCTAAGGTGACCACCCTGAAAAACTTCTCTAAAGCCGACTTTGGGCTCCAAAAAGCAGAGATGGCTCACTTCTTGGCACCCATGCCAACTGAAAATAGCTGCATGACTGCCGAATCATACACCAATGCACTGTACGTGCATGTACACAAATGCATGGACCTTGCCATACCAAGTAGAACTAAGACACTCTCCTCCAAAAAAAGGAAGCCAATCTGGTGGCCCCTAGCCATCAATAAATTCTACAACAGAAGGAAGAAACTGTTGCAGAAAAAAATGAAGTCAGAAGACTGGAAAACCTCCCTTATCAGTCTCAACAAAAAGCTGAAATCCCTTATCAAATCCTCTAAAGCCAGCTATGAAGGCAGAATTGCAGCTGACACCAAAAACAAACACAAAGCCTTCTATAGCTATATCAAAACCTCAAAGACAATACCCAGATTTGCTCTGAGTTATTGCACAATGGCACCTCCTATACTGAGCCAACATACTGGCCAACAGATTCAGTGCCAACTTTACCCCCCCACAAGGGTCTTATCACAATACCAGTTTATTATTTATTTACTGGTACCCACCATTTCTGCGACACAGGTAAAAGCTGCATTGTCCAAAGCCAAGAATACAGCGTCCATGGGACCTGACAATATCCCTGGTTGCATCCTACTTGAGCTACAAAACAAAATAGTACCACATCTGTGTGTCCTGTTGAATCACAGCCTTATCTCAGGCTATGTCCCTAACGAATGGCACACTGCTACAGTCATCTCATTCCATAAAGGGCGAGCAACGACAGACCCTGGGAACTATCGCCCCATTAGCCTGACAAGCCTGGTATGCAATGTTATGGAGCACATCATCATGGACCTGCTTAACAAAGATAAAAGCAATCTCCAAACTCTTGACCCCACACAGTTTGGCTTTGTCAAGGGGGAGATTCTGCCTGCCTGCTGAACCTGGTTGACTTCTTCGAGGCAGTCACCAAGGCTGTGGATGGGGATAAATCAGTAGATACAGCCTACCTCGACCTGGCCAAGGCCTTTGACACTATTCCCCACTCAGGTATCATCGATAAACTCACCAAACTAGGCATCAATCCTTACATCACTAGGTGGGCTGCAAATTGGCTCACAGACAGGACCCACAGAGTGAAAGTTGCGGATTCTAAGTCAGACTGTCGATCAGTCATGAGTGGGGTCCCACAGGGCTCGGTCCTGGGCACTCTCCTGTTTGGCATCTACTTCTCAGAAGTCCAGGCCAACACAGAAGGACTCTGGCTGACCAAGTTCACTGATAACTGCAAGCTAGGAGTCATTATCAACTCCCCAAGTGATGCAGACATCCTACAAAAGGGCCTCTCTGAGACCAATGCCTGGTGTCAGAACCATGGCTTGAAGCTTAATGCCAAAAAATGCATCATCATCACCTTTGCAAAAAACTTAATTCCCACGAATTACCATGTTGATGGGAGCCCACTGAACACTGAAGGGGCCATAAGAGATCTGGGCAACCAGGTCGACAGCCACCTCACCTTCGACCACCACATTGCCACTGTGGTCAGAAAGTCCTTCTATGTGGCACATCTTATAACCAAAAGTTTTGCATCCAGGAAGAAAGAGGATATCATCCCTCTCTACTCATCCCTCATTAGACCAGTCATCGAATATAACGCCCCGTTTGGCATGTACCTGACCAGACACATACAACAGCTGGAGAGGCCACAAAAGTACCTCACAAAAAGAATCCTAGGCCTTAAACACATGTCCTACATAGACAGACTCAAGAAAATTCAGCTGTTCTCAGTCTCTTATTGTCTACTTAGAGGTGATCTCTGCTTAACTTACAAAGCCATGTCCGACCAAGCCTTACTTGAAATGGTACATCTAAAGAAATCCCAGTCCCCCTGCCCCACACGCTCCAGAGATCACAAACTCATTACCACAAATAACAGAACATGCTGGAGGGACAGGTTAATCTCCCAAAGGCTGCCCATACTCTGGATTAGGCTTCCCATTCATATCAAGCAGAGCACCTCTCACTGGCCCTCTTCAAGAGAAATCTTGACAAGTGGCTGGGTAACAGAAAGTTCACTCCAGGGATCATTTTAGTTGCACTACTGGACATGGGTACTGTGAACTAACATCAGGTGACACGATGCCTGGGCAATTTTTTTGGGGCTAGGCTTGTAAAAGCTCCACGGCCATTAGCCTAGTACATACCTATGAACCTATTTACCTCTTGTATTAACTGTATAACATTGCTTGTTGCTCACTCTTTTGTTTGCATACCCCAGGATGAGCCTAAAAATGGTCTGCTGAGATCAGTGTTCTACCCTTGTCAACAAATGTATGAACATATGTAAATATGTATATACAAATAAATAAATAAATGCATACATGTAAACAGCTATAACACTGTGAAGCTTGTTTCCCTCAGTAATTAATTTCTGCAAAGTGTATGAAATGTCCCTTATTTTTGCATTGGGAGGCACACTAAAATTCCTTTAAAATTATTGTAATTATATATTTAAGTATCTGTTCCTCTTATTACAGAAGCAACAACAGCAAGGGTTTCTCTATCATTCAGTGAGGGACTATAATAAATGATTTGTCTGACAGATTTGTTATAGACCCTACTATACCCCACCCCCTTGGATAACAGTGCTTTTTTAACATATTTCTTCATCTTCTACCTTCTTTCTTACTAGCACCAAGTTTAATTTAAGAGTCTAAGCAGTTCTTTTATTTTTTGCACGTTTCAGTACTGGTTTCTCCTGCACTGCATACTAATGGAGAAACGTGTGACACATTTCCCTCTAATGTCACTCAAGGCGGGGACAAAAGCTTCACAATTAGTAATAGCAATAGGACTACTTTATTTGTGTCACACATACATTGCTCTTACTGTCATACTGATATATATTCCTCTTTTCCTCTTTCCTTTCTCTATAGTCATCACTCATTCATGGAGTTGTGAAGAACTGTGTTTACTACTGTCAGCAGTAATAGATTTGATGTTCTCAAGAATCTCATCAGTTTTGAGTGGTAAACTTTCAGAATACTGAATGGTATGTGTGGAACATCCATACTTAATACGGTTTGACTTCTTATTTGCTTTACTGTTCTTCTCTCTACTTTGCTTTAATTTGTTTGTGATATTATTGTTCACATTGTTATCTTCTTCTGTTTGACTCTTCCTTCCTCTCATTAAACCCCATCCTTTAACCTGCCCTATATCAAGACTAAAACATGTAGACATATTAGAAGCCTTTTCCCTTCTCTGTCCCCTTGTCTTCATCTACAGGTGCAGACTGGCCCAGAGAAATGTTGAGATCCTCCATCTTTTTGACCCCTAGGCATTGTTCTCTGTATAGGACTGTTCATTAGTATACACTCCTCCACACAATCAGTTATGAATACTACCATTGTTTTCAATGTTGTAGCAGCACATCATTCCTGTTACCACTTTCCTTACCATCTGTAATGCAGCCAAGGTCCTTCAGTGTATCAAATTAAAAAAATCAGGCCTGAGTAGTAACAAAAGTTTGTTTGCAGTTCCTGGTTCTACAGCTTCTACGACTCAGCATCTGCAACCCAGACAGCCTAAAACTAGCTAGTGTTTCTGGAAGCTGAAAGAGCCGGGAAGAGTTGGAGAATAGACATGCGACTTAAATCAGCATGCTCATCTGGTTGGGAGGGTTGAAGTGACTCCCCCCATGGTGAAATGGAACTCTAGGGGAGCAAAACACAACATTTCAGCTGGCACATCTCTGCATCAGGGGCAATGACGATCCCAATACTGTGACACAAATCCCATGTCACCACAAGGACAAGGGTTAAGCAGCATAAACTGACATAAAAACAGCTCCCCAATCTGCTCTTGTCCTACAGGGAACAAACAGGTTTGAAACAGCTCTAGCCCTGTGAGGAAACAGTGGGCCAATCAACAGCAAGGAGCTAATGGTCAGCAGGCACTGGGATGCCAAAAGAAAAGTAAAAGAATATCTTGGCTTGTAGAAATACCCATAATTCTTTCAGTTTATCAAAAATATTTATCAGCAAATTATCTCATAGTTGTTAAAATTATCCATCAATTAGACTGTAATCAATGTGTAGTTTCACAAATTCCCCTTGTCTTCAGCATAACATGCTTCACACGTAGATTTACCACATCTATGAACTATCTGTGCATTATATGGAGTAATGCAGAAATTTCATTCTTATTACAAAACAACCCACCTAATTTGATTAGCCAAAGTGAAACGGATTTGACAACATCAAGTTCTATATAAAGGCTGGCAACTAATGTAAATTCCAAAAATAAATTTGCTAACAAATACCCTACTACCTTAGCAATTGAAAGTGCCATATGATAATAACTGTTCATATACCGAGCCTGATCTGCAAGGGCATGGAACGCATTATCATGGAACTTATAAACAAACACACTGTCTACCTTCAAACACTGGACCCATCAGTTTGGGTTTGTGAAGGGCCGATCTTGTCTCCTGAACCGGACTGACTTCTTCGAATCAGTCTCCAGAGCTGTGGACGAGGGTAAGGCGGTCTCACACAGCCTATCTGGACCTCGCCAAGGACTTCGACACCATCCCCCACTCTGGAATCATAGATAAACTTACTAAGCTGGGCATAAATCCCCATGTCACTCGATGGGTTGCCAAATGGCTTACTGACAGAACCCACACTGTAAAAGTAGCCGACTTCAAATCCAGCTCCAGACAAGTGACAAGTGGAGTACCTCAGAGTTCAGTCCTGGGATCTCTCTTGTTTGGCATCTACTTCTCTGAAGTACAGACCAACACTAAGGGACTCTGGCTAACAAAGTTTGCAGATGACTGCAAACTGGGAGCCATTATTGAATCCCCAAATGACGTGGATATTCTAGAAAAGGGCCTTACAGAAACAAATGCTTGGTGCCAGAGCCATGGGCTCAAGCTTAATGCCAAGAAATGGCATAGTATAGTTATCCTCTTTGGGAAAAAACATGTATCCATGAATTACCACATAAACTAAACACTAAACACCGAATGTGTGATGGGAGACTTAGGGACACAGGTGGACAGTGGTCTCACCTTCGATAACATTGCCACAACAGTCAGGAAATCCTTCTATGTGGCACACCTCATCACTAAGGGCATTTCATCCAGATAAAATGGAGGTCATTGTCCCACTGTACTCATAGACCCATTATAGAGTACAACGCCCCATTTGGTATGTACTTCACAAGACATCTGCAACAGCTGGATAGGCCGCAAAAAGGCCGCAGAAATACCTCACTAAAAGAATCAGGCCTAAAGCAGATGCCCTATGCTGACCACCTAAAAAAACTCCATGCTATACTCTGTGGCATATCGTCTACTCTGAGGCAATCTCTGCTTAACATACAAGGCCATGTCAAACCCTGAGCTGTTGGACATGCTCCACTTAAAGAAATCCCAATCCCTCAGAGCCACACGGTCCAGGGATCTAAACCTTGTCATCACAATGAAGAAAACATGCTGGATGGATAGGTTCCTGACTCAGAGACTCCCCAGACTCTGGAATAGACTGTCCACACATGTCAAGCAGAGCGCCTCCTTGGCCCTCTTCAAAAGGAACCTTGACGATTGGATGGGAGATGGGAAATTCACCCCGGGGATCACATCAGTCGCCCTGCTAGACAGGGGTCCAAGAAAGTAAATATTGTGGGAAGAAATATCCAGGGAATTGTTATGGCTAGGCCTGTATAAGCCCTAGGGTCGATAGCCTATTACCAACCTATGAACAAATACATACACCAAGAAGGGCAGTAATCATCTTGTTTGTTTAAACTACTACAGTAGTGAACAAAATAAATCCCATTTTGGTCATATAAGTCACTTTCTTGAAAAAGTCACTGCTAAAACACACACACACACACACACACACACACACACACATACACACACACACACACACACAAACACACTTATAAGTTATGTACTCACTATAACTAGGCATCTGTATTGTGTACTTTCATTCTTCCTCATTTATGGGTAACGGAACCGATCATCGGATCCAACTCTGCTGCATACTTCAGACTTCAGATCCAACTCTCGAGCTCCTCCCTCTACCCATAATACCCTACTCCATCCTTTTTGCCTCAGATCGCGTTTGCTGCTCTATTTTTCCCATAATACAAGGGAAAAGATGTAACCAGATAGAAAAAGACAGGGCTCAAACTTGGAACTGTGGGCCTCAAACACAGTCTAATAGGCCCTTCCTGAAGAAAAATGGATGGGGGATGAGTGAGAAGGGAGTTGATGAAGAATGAAAATGGACAACACACATGCCTAGTTATGATGAGTACATAATTTATAAATCTGATGTTGTCCTTTTCATTCTTCCTCACTTATGAGACAGAGTCCCCAGCTACGTTTTTCCTGGGTGGCCCTCATGGAAGGATATTCTGGAGCACTGTTGAACCAAAGGAAGCTCAACTTCTGGATATGATGTCCAATTTGTAATGTGAAACAAAGTTATGAGTCTTAGACCATGCAGCTGCTGCACGAACGTCATCAATTGACACATTTGACCAAAAAGCCGAAGAATAACAGAAGATGATGCAGAGAAGGGGTCAATGTCCTCGGTGGAAGCCCAAATCGAAAATCTTTTCCACTTGCTTCTATACATTTTTTTGGTAGAATGTTTTTGAGAAGCCAAAATAATGTCACGAACTGGGGAAGAAAGCCTGGACTATCTCAATATTACTGGAAGTGGAGAAACCATGCAATCAGCCTGAGGGCATGAAGATTGGGGTGTTGAATCCGCTAAAGGTGAGTGAGGAGATCTTAAGTAGGCTCCAGTATCCATGGAGGAATGATGAAGATGAAACCACAGAAAGGGGGACCACACTTGCCAAGGCCAGAAAGGGCAATGTGGATAACTGAGCTCTTCAGCTTGTTTGCTTTTTGTAAGAACTTTGGAATCAGGCAAAGAGGAGGGTAAGCATAAAGGAGATCTCAGGACCAAGTGAGAAAGTACAGTGTCTCTTGGTGACTCCCCCTGAGAGGCGTGACATAAAGGTCACAGCAAGGTTGGCCTCAATGGCTGAAGATCATATTTGCTACCAACTGATTGAGAAACTACTTGTGAAGCATCAGAATGGATCTGCTTAGTTTGTCTGCCAGCATGTTGTTTTTTTCCAGGATTTGCATCGCAATAATAAAGTGGTATGATGAGACTGCCCATTCCCACACCCTAATGGCCTCCTTGCTTGTTAATGTACCAGACTACGCACATGTTGTCTGTCTGAACTGCAATAGTCCCCAAAGGAAGAGCATCTTGAAGCGCCTGTAATGCTAGAAGGACTGCTCTCATCTCTAGGACATTGATATGTAATTTGGTTTCTTGGGGAAGGACCATATGCCTTGGACCGTTCTTCCCAAAAAATGCCTCACCCCAATTAGGGAGCGTGCATGGTCACTATTGTGACTGGGTGCAGAAGAATGAAGGGTATGCCCAGAGCAAGATCATCGGATTGAATCCACCACCGACTGGGTCGCTTGCAAATCAGGGCGAGTTTTACTTGAAAAGACAATGGTTGATGTAGAATGGAGCACTGTTCAGCTGAAGTCCATTGGAGAATTTACATAAAGAAGCACTCAAGAGGGTGCAGTATTATGGCTACTGACATGGACCCAAATGCTTGAAGCACTATCTTGCTGGAGGAGAAGGATTAAGAAAGCACAGCCTGTACCTGATTTTCGATAGAGATCATACGGTGAAGAGGTAAAGATGCCACATGAGTAGTTGTGTTTAAGTTTCGATTTGGCAAGATTTGTAGAGATGCCCAAGGCATTGCAAATCTGGAGCAAACAGTTCCTGGCATGTTGTAGTTGATGCTTGGAGAGGGCGGTGAGGAACCAATCATCCAGATATGGAAATAAATGGAATCCTTGCAGTCTCAAGTGAGCTGCCACTACTGCTATGCACTTGGTAAACACCCTGGGGGCTGTGGTACGTCCACAGCGCAGAGCTCTGAATTGGTAATGACTTGCTCCCAAGTTAAGAGAAGATGTCTTCTGGATCAGTCTATTTACATGTGATAATATGCGTCCTATAAAGCATATCCAATAATATGGGTTGATAATATGCGTCATGAAGATCTGTACAGCACACCCAATCGTCCCTGAGGAGAAATGGCAGAATGGACTGAACCGTGATCATTCAGAACTTTGCTTTCTTTACAAACTGATTTAATCTGCTTAGATCCAAAATGAGTCTGAGGTCCTCTGTTTTCTTTGGTACTAAAAAGAAGCGTAAGTTCTGAATCCTATCTGGTCGGGTGGGACCTTCTGGATAGCTTTTTTTTTCTAGCAGCTTTTGCATCTCTTGTGTTGCTTCCTTCCTCTGAGTGGGTGGAATGGTGGGAAACTTCTTCCTTTGACAAGGAGGAAGAAGGGAAATGGGCATGCAGTAACCTCCAGATATTATTCTAAGCACCCATTAATCTGTTGTAATGTTTGTTCAGACATCTAGGTGCAAAGAAAACTGAACCCAGACTGCCTCCAGAGTTGGACAGTCGGGCAGCATTTTAGGAACACTGAAAGGGCCTGTCTGAAAAGGAATCTCTAAAGTCCTGGTTCTGCTGGCCTCCTCTGCCTCTAGGGTGATGTCTACCATTAAAATTTCCCCCTTTGCCTCATTAGGAATTATCCCCACATGAATCCTGGAAAGGTCCCTGACATTTATGGAACCACATCTCCTTACCACCTCTTTGGTTTCTTGAAAAAGTCTGTTGAGGAGTAGAGAACTTGATTCCCACTGCAAACAGGGTTTTTCCTTCTTGTCTGCTGCAGGTAACTGCATTCTTAACTGATGGCCCAAACAAGGAAGTGCAATCAAATAGGGCATTAGCAAAAGATGTCTTAAAGGGCTCTGAAAAATCAAATTGCCACATCCAGGTGTGTCTTCTTATGGAGATACCTGACCCGACTGCTTGTGAGGTACCTTCAGCCATATGAAAGATTAACCTCAAAGAAGTGTTTGAAATACTACAAAACAGTGGCCAGCTGAAAGGAAGCTTATTCGAAATCCTCAGCAGACATGGACTCAGAGTATTTAATAGTTCTTTAAACAAATCTCTCTGCAGCCTAGTAAAACGCACCAGATAGTTTAGTGGCCTTGGACCAAAAGTAGCTGAGGTGAATACTCGCTTTCCAAATCTGTCCAATGCTTTACACTCTCTGTTTGGAGGATGGACAATACAGCTCTGCTCTGCTATCTTTTAGTGGCTGCCGCCAACGCCATAACATCAACTGGGACTCCTTTGCTCCAGTGGGGTCTGTCTGAGGATAGGGCCAAAAACTTGCCCGGACTCCTGGGGATGGGTTCTACATAATACCCAGCTGGAAACCAGGTAAATGAGTTCATCCGCTGGGGGGAATCACCCAAGACGTAGATGGTCCAGCACCAAAAGCCTCCAAGTACACCAATTCTTCAGGAGAAGGAGTTTGGACTGACCAACCACCTTTTTGCTTAAAGATTTCTAAAATATCTCCGAAGGAGATATCATTAGGTGGCGATCTGGGGGGTGCTTCTCCTTCATCAAAATCAGCGTTTTCCTTGACAGACTCTACAGGGGAGTCTGTTTGTCTCCTTTTATACGTTCTCTTCCAGGGGACCTCCTCCATGGTATGTTCTGGACAGGAGATGGAAGAGAGGGAAAGTTTATCTAGTGGCAATGTTTGGACACTAGTTGGAGCTGGCTGTCCCTGTGGAGTAGGTATGACCAACTCAGAGCTTGGAACCAATGAGGGAAAAATGGTAGGATCCAAAACGTGAGAAGAATGGTTTTCTGTGGGGAGAAAAAGCCCTTTCTACCGCCTTGAAAGCCAATGGACCAGGGGAAGCTTCAACCCTCTTCCTCAAAGCAGAGGTCTCCAAAAAAGGTAGGCTGAGACCATCCCCGATTTGAGCCTCAAGGGGAGAATTGGATCCAAGCCCACTAGGGACGAAGCTCTGAGGAGATGGGACGAATCCAACAAAATCTGTGCCAAGCCCACTCCCTCAGATCAAGTGGCAACATCTCAGCTGACAGACCTGCTCTGATCCCAGGGAATCAGAACACAGCCAGTCAGGGAAACAGTCGGAGTGGAGGAGGAAACTCTCTTCAGATCCGACAATGAACCATTCAGGGATCTCAGATCCTGGGGCTCCAAAACCACAGTTTGGATTGAACAGGGAGATAAAATGGACTTTGAAGGCACACTCGCAGATCCAGCAGGAGACAGAGCTGGCAGGACCCCCACCCAGATCTGAGCTCATCAACCTATCCACATCTGCTTCTGACAAATTTCTGGAAGACCTAGAAGATGCTGTGCAGGGAGGCCTTGAGTGTTTCTTCGGAGTCTGAAATAATTATGTAGGCAAGGAAGTTGAAATAGGTTTAACCAAAAATTCTGGCGCACGGCTCTGACGAGACATACTGGGTCTCAGATCTGTAAACTTAGGATCCAAAGAAGAGGTTGTTGGTGAGGGAGATATGACAATGAGAGTATACGCCTTCAGATCAGAGGGAGGTTTTGGGTCCAATAGAAGGCTGTGAGACTTTGGACCCAGGGATGTAGGATCTGTGATTTTTCTCATTTTCTCCACAGACTCCAAAGAAGCTTTTGGTGACTTCAGAGGAAACCTTTTCCTGGATTTCAAAGAAACTGCTTTGGAGGTTTTTGAAAGGGTTTGAGCTTTAATCAGGAAGCAAACCTTTAAAGATGAGTTTGTTTCGCCTGTCAGATAAAGCTCTAGGGTTGAATGTACAGTACACAGAACAGGCCATATTCAAATGGTCAGGTCCGAGGCAGTATACACACTTCTTGTGGGCATCTGAATTAGGGATCTTATGCCCACAAGAAGTGCATTTCTTAAAACTCGTTGGTTTCTCAGACATTGAAAAAAATACACCAAGAAAAAACAATATACAATGATAGAAAAAAGAAAAGGTTTTTTTTTTTTTTTATTAACAAAGTTATAAAGAAATAAGGTTATTGACAACTGTGGTAAAGACAGAAATACCTACCTAGGGTACATAAAAAAACACCAATGATGGTATCACAAGAACTACTAAGAATAGTAGAGAAAAAGGGAAAGGAAAAATATTGCACCAGCAAATAACTAAGAGGGAGGATTAAAGTTATTGTAAATTTAGAAGGTTTTTAAAGTTTTAGGCAAAGAAGTAAATACTCTTACAATTGCTCGAGACTGGAACCTGTGTCTAACCGTGATGGTGACAAATGAGGCAATAGGGATGTAGTAGGGCATTACAGGTAGAGGGAGGAGTTCGAGAGTTGGATCTGAAGTCTGAAATATGGGGCCAAGTCAGATCCGAGGATCGGATGCGTAACCCATAAATGAGGAAGAATGAAAAGGACAACATCAGATCTAAATTTTAATCAACATTTGGTTGTTAACTTGCTAATACAGAAGCTGCTGGAATTATTACTGCAAATTCAAAACTTATATTAGTTAAGAGAGCTCAGCAATGTAGCATATACTTTACAAGTCAATAAACTGGTTGGACACAACATGTTTCTATTGTTGCAAATTCAATGTAGATACAAAACCTGATTTTCATACAAGCATTCAGCATGGAATGTACACTAAAAAGTTTAATAAAATGGTCAGGTGCATCACAAAACATGTCCAGAAATGATTAAAGCAGTTACTTAAATAGCCCTGAAACCCAGGAAAAGTAATCTCCCACAGAACCACCAAAAGAAAACAGCAGGAGGTTGAAATTAAAATGAAACAAGCCCAGAAATTGTTAGCATCAGTTATGTAAACAGCCCTTGAACCCAGGAAAAGTAATTCCTCAGAACCACCAAAGGAAAACAGCAGGAAGATAAAATTGAAACAGGTGCAGAAATTGTTAGAACAGTTACTAAAATAGCTCTGGAACCCAGGAAAAATAATTTCCACTAGAACCACAAAAGGAAAGCAACAGGAGGATAAAAAATGAGAACACACTGTGCAGTTTTAACAGTGACACAAACTGGCAGCTCCCAGTAATCCAACTGGTCAAACAGCTAGAGCAGTTTGAAAAAGAAATCACCAGTTATTAGAACAAGAAGTTATGTACTCACCATAACGTTCGATGTATGTAGTCCATCTCGCCTCACATTATTACCCGTGGGTTCGGAGCCGAATATTGGCTCCAACTCGTCCAAACTTTCCTAGCTCGAAGTCTTCTATTGGCTGGGCTAAGAAGGTATCCCATGCTGCACTGCTCCATATCCCCAGATCTAGTTTGCTGCGAACACTCACTCATACTCCATGCATAACAACACCCAAGTAAAGAAGAATAAACTAAAGGTGAAGGGAACCCTAGAAATCAGACCTAACTTCCAGATCCTCCAAGAAGGGGGAAAGGTGGGAGGGTAAGTAAGAATGTGAGGCGAGATGGACTACATACATCGAACGTTATGGTGAGTACATAACTTCTTGATGTTATGTAGTCCAATCTCGCCTACATTCTTACTCGTGGGACAGCGTCCCTAGCACCTACATCCTGGGAGGCTCATAGGAAGATACGCCTGAGTACTGTGGAACCAAAGGAAGACCTGCCCCAAGATACCACTTCCAGCTTGTAATGAGTAACAAATGTGTGAGGAGATGCCCAAGTAGCTGCCGCACAAATATCATCGATAGACAATCTGGCTTGATAGGCTGCAGATGTAGATACAGCCCGAGTAGAGTGAGCCTTGACCAGAAACGGTAGGTCCTTACCTCCTGAGGAATAAGCGAAAGAGATGCAACTGGATATCCATCTGGATAGGGTGATTTTTAGAGACAGGGGATCCAATTTTGTTTTCCAGAAAAACAGTTGATCAGATTTTCGGAGATCTTTGGTTCGGTACAGATAAAAACGTAACTGTCTGTGTACATCCAATTGATGAAATTTAAATTCTGCCTTGTTTGAAAAATGGGGAAAAATACTGGCAAGTCAATAGATTGATTAAGATTAGATATGGATGCCACTTTAGGAAGAAAGGAAGGGTTTGGTCTAAGAGCAACCCTGTCCTTATGAAAGATCAAGTATGGAGGTTTGACAGAAAGAGCTTGAATTTCTGAAACTCGCCTGGCTGATGTGATGGCTATTAAAAAGGCAGTTTTCCAGGTCAAGAATTTTAAGTCGCAGGTAGCTGCAGGCTCGAAGGGTGGTGAAGTAAGGGCTTGCAGGACAAAATTTAGATCCCAGGGCATGATAGGTTCTGAGACCAGAGGATGGAGTAACAGAATGCCCTTCAGGAAAGCCTTACAGAGTCTGTGAGCCATCAGACTAGACTCATTAGCAACATGAAAGTTAGAAATCGCTGCCAATTGAACTTTAATGGTAGCTGACGCTGAGCCCTGATGGAAGAGCACAGACAAAAACTCCAAGCCTGAAGCAATTGGGGCTGTGTAAGGGTCAATTCCTTGGGTATGAGCCCAAATAGAAAACCTCTTCCATTTGCTAGAATAAATCTTCCTAGTAGAAGGCTTACTAGAGGAAGATAAAATATGAACTGCCTCAGGTGAAAAGTGATGAAGCCTAACTAACGATGGAAGTGGAGTAGCCAGGCTGTCAACTGGAGGGTCCGCAGAGAGGGGTGGAACTGTCCCGACATGTGTGTCAGTAAATCTGGTTGTGGGTCCAGAGTCCAAGGTGTGTCCACAATGTAGGGGTGGAGAAAGGGGAACCAGACTTGACAAGGCCAGTGTGGAGCAATCAGAATCATTCTGCTTCCCAAGGATTGCGCTTTCTGAATCACTTTTGATAGCAAGGGAAATGGAGGGAAAGCATAAAGCAGACCAAAGGGCCAATCATGAACTAGAGTGCCCCTGGGTGACTCCCCCTGTGGGGGGATCAGCGTGAAGTAGCTGCTGCATTTGGCATTGAGGGGGCTGGCAAAAAGGTCGCAGCACGGCTGACCCCATCTGCTGAAGATTCGTTTTGCAACTAGACAATTCAGGGACCACTCGTAAGGCATCAAAATAGCTCTGCTTAGCCTGTCCACTATCACGTTGGACTTCCCCGGAATGTGCGTTTCCACCAGAAACCATTGGGAAGATACTGCCCACTGCCACACTCACATGGCCTCTCTGCACAGGGGGTATGATATGGTTCCCCCCTGCTTGTTCAGATACCACACCACTGACATGTTGTCCGAGTGTATAGCAATAGTCCCGAGAGGTAGAAAGTTCTGAAGTGCCTGCAACGCAGGTAGCACTGCTCTCATCTCTAAGACGTTGATATGCAGATGTATCTCGTGATCTTGCCATGTGCCTTGGACTGTCCTGCCGAGATAACCCCCCCCCCATTTGGGAGGCGCCCGTGGTCACTATGGCAACCGGGGTTGGTGGAACGAAGGGTTTTCCCCTGTCCAGATTGTTGGTGCAAAGCCATCAACTGAGATCCTGTTTGCATCTGTCCGTGAGCAAAATAGGGTGGGAAAGTGGAAGTTTTTGGAGAGACCATTGAGCAAAGAGGAGCCATTAAAGGAGCCTCATGTGCAATCTCACTAGAGGGACCAACATAATTGTTGCTGCCATAGTCCCCAGGAGTTGAAGGACCCATCTTGCCTTCGCTTTCCTCAGGGGTAGCAGGGCGTGCACCTGTTGCTATAAGTCTCTGATTCCTTCCTGCGGTAGAAAGACTCGCATTTGAACGGTGTCTAACTCTGCACCTATAAAAATGACATGCTGTGAGGGCAACAAGGCATATTTTTCCCAGTTCAGTGTTATGCCCAATTGTTGACAGAGAGTGATGGTAGCGTCCCTGGGTTGGATTAGTAGATGCCTGATGGGGGGCGTTAAGGAGCCAGTCGTCCAGATACGGAAACACTTGGAATCCTTGACGTCTCAAGTGAGCTGTCACCACTGCCATACACTTAGTGAACACCCTGGGGGCTGTGGTGAGACCAAAGGGCAGGGCTCGATACTGGAAATGACTGGCTCCCAGCCAGAAGCGTAGGTAACTCCTGGATGCACTGTCCATTTTGACATGGTAGTAAGCATCCTTGAGGTCGATGGAGCACATCCATACTTCTCCCAACAATGGGAGAATCGATTGTAGTGTGACCATACGGAACTTGGACTTTTGTACATAGTTGTTCAGTTGGCTGAGATCTAATATGGGTCTCAGGTCCCCTGCTTTTTTGGGCACCAAAAAGAATCTTGAGTAGGTCCCTAATCCGATCTGGTCTGAGGGGACATGCTGGATGGCTCCCTTTCCTAGCAGCTTTGAAACCTCTGAAGCTGCATGATCCCTTTGACTGGGTGGAACATCCGGGATTTTTCTGACCGGAGGGGGATCTGACGAAAAGGGGATGACATAACCTCCGGAAATTATTCGTAATACCCATTGGTCCTGGGTGATGCTCTGCCAGGCTTCCGGGTATAACGATATTCGACCCCCGACTGGCTCCGGAAACGCACAGTCGGGCATCCCATCAGGAACAACAGTAGGGAGTGCCGCAAAAGGAATCGCGGTCTCCCGAATTGCGGGGGCCCCTTCTGCCTCTAGGGTGGCGTCTCCCTGAATAACCTCCCCCTCCTCTGCCTCTGGAGGGGGACTCACCTTGTGCACCAGGAAAAAACCTCTGTGATTTTTTTGAACCACATCTTCCCACCCCTCTGGGCCTTGGGGTTAGGCCCACAGGGAAGGGAAAAATGGACCCCTACAGCAGACAGGGTCTTTCCTTCTTGCTCGCACCTGGTGAAGGTGCCTTTCACTTTGGTTCCGAACAAAGAAGAACCATCAAAAGGGGTGTCAGTGAAAGAAGATTTGAAGGCCTCCGCAAAATGACAAAGGCACATCCAGGCTTGCCTTCTAAGGGCGACTCCTGAGCTTGCTGCCCTACTCGCTCCCTTGGCTGCATATGAAATGAGCCGCATGGAGGAGTTAACGATGGAATTGAGGGTAGACACCTGGCCGTTAACCGTCTGGGCCACCGCCTCAGGCAAGTTACCCGCAAGAGTATCTCCTAACTCCTTGAGGAGATCTCTCTGGAGCTGAGTAAAATGAAACAGGTAGTTCAGTGACCGCAAGGTAAAGGTTGCTGACTAGAGGGTACGCTTCCCATACCAGTCCATGGTCCTAGACTCCTTGTTAGGAGGATGGACGGAGAAAGAAGTCTCTGCTACTTCCTTCTGAGTGGCCGCCGCCACCACCATGGCATCCACAGGGACTCCTTTGGACAAAAACTCCTAACCTGGGGGAGCAGAAATAAATTTATTGGGTCTCCTGGGTACAGGTTCCACAGAATCAGGGTTCTCCCACACCCTCCGACAAATAAAATCCAGGAGCTCGTCAAAGGGTGGGGACACCCAGGAGGCAGAGGGCTGAGCACCAAAGGCCTTCAGGAAGACCGACTCCTCCTCGGAGGGGGCTTTGGACGGCCAGTCACCTCTTTGTTTCAATATCTCCAGGATGTCGGAGAAAGAAACATCATAACAGGATGACTTGGGGGACCCCTCCGATTCCTCGAGGTCAGTATCTGAGGTGAGAGACTCATCCTAGGAGTCTATGTGCTTCCTCTTGCACATTTTCTTTCTAGGGGGCTCCTCAGGCAAGAACTCTGAAGGGCCCTCAGAAACTTGGGGACCACTCGTGGGGGTATCCCTAGACCTTGGGGCTCTGCTGTCTACAGACAGGTGGTGATCAGAGGCTCTCACCGGAGAGGTAGGGGACAGAATGACCGACCCGCATGATGTAGCTGACGATGTGGCCAGCGCAGTCCGCATGGCCTCAAAGGCAGGCCCCCCCCCCCCGAGTCCGAGGCCTGGCCAGCCTCCGAGACCATGACAGGAGTCGGGGTTCCTCGAGCAGAGGCACCGAGCGGGAGACTAGGAACTGAAATGTGTCCCGAGGTGTCCCCCTTGGGCCCGACTGAAGAATACCGAGTCCCGAACCCTGTGGACAGCGCCGACGGGGTCGGAGCGGACATCGGCACCGATAGGCCCGGAGGGGCCATCGGAACCGACCTAGGAACATCACATGGAGCGGAACATTCTGGCTCCAATGACAGAGATGCGCTCGGAGGAGGAATGATCGAAGAAGGTATCGGGACGGGCTCCAGAGCCGATTGGGATGGATCCGAAAACAATTTTGCCAAAACTGGTGACTGAAGGAGCCTCTGCACCACCCTATCGACATCCACATCTGAAAGAGTCCTGGGGGACAGGGAGGGAGATCGAGATCTCCTCTCAGGTGACACTGGTCTAGTACTGGGCGATCGGCTCCGAAGAGGTTCCAATATAATTGGAGCCGACGCCGGTTCCATCAACACCGACACTTCCTGCGGCCCTGAGGACAGTGGAGCCGAGGAGGTTGAAGCAAGTTTTATGACTTTCTCCGGTGGCTCCGAGGAAACTGAAGGAGCTGGAGATCTCTTTTTTGATTTTGAGGATTTTGGTTTAGAACTGGAAGCAGAATCCATGGCCTCTTCGAACGAGGGTTTCAAGAGTCCCTTTAGAATTAGCTTATTCTTTCTTTCTTAGTGCAGCCTGGGACTAAAAGCATGGCAGAAGCTGCAGGACTCCTGCAGATGGATTGCTCCCAGACAATAAACGCACACTGAATGTCCATCGGTGATAGACATCTTGTAACCACACTTAGAGCACTTTTTAAAACCCGAAGGTTTGTACTCCTTGGAATCTTTGGACATATTTTTAAACGGCAATCACAAAAACCAAAACAATGAACAAGTCACTGTCTGACAGGAAAAACGACACAGACACGCAAAACACCACTAAACGCCGGAACAAATTTTTCACTAAAAAGCACACACAATCCTCAGAAGGGACACACACACAGACGACTAGGGCTAAAAATCTCTAACTAAAACGTTTTTTATTTACCACATATACAGAAGGGAAACAGACACTAAAACCTCTAACTCCAACGGTTTTAGAAGCGAAACAACACAGGATAAGAAGGGGAAGGACTAGGTCCTCTAACTGAAACGGGTCTAGCCCGAAAGAACAGCTAGTAGGATAGCACAAACCACAATCACACTACAGAAATACCAACACAACACCAATTAGAAATAGCTATTAAAATAGCTTTTTGTTTGTAACAAGTTTTCACAGAATAACAAGAAAAAAGGGTACTTAGCCACAGCCAAGAGCGAGACCACGTCCGAGCTACACGAGCGGCAAACGAGATCTGGGGATATGGAGCAGTGCAGCATGGGATACCTTCTTAGCCCAGCCAATAGAAGACTTTGAGCTAGAAAAGTTTGGCCGAGTCGGAGCCGATATTTGGCTCCGAACCCACGGGTAAGAATGTAGGCGAGATTGGACTACATAACATCAGTTATTTAAACAGCCCAGGATACCTTATAGAACCACCAATGGAAAACGCCATAAGAATGAAAACAAAATGAAATCTCTGAAAATAATGCTAAAATACAAAAATTGAAACCATTATCCTTGATCAGTTTCTTCGTAATAGCATAGTCCTACTTCCTCAGTGACATATGCTCTACATACACATCTATTTACCTCTCTCCTCACTATCTCTAATCTCTTCTCTCTACTTTTTCTTTTTTTTTCTTTATTTTCTGAATAATATTACTATTTCTTTTATCGCTTTTATTTATTCTTCACAATATCTAACCTCCTATATTTTCTAAAATGACATATACAGTGAAAGTTGAACTGTTTTCTTAGTAGTCTCATGCATAATGCAGTTTGATCTGTTTATATCATTGCATAATGTCCCTAATAGAATAAAAACTACTGTATGTAATCCTATTGTTATTGTACAAGAAAAGAACACTGTATGTTCACCTTTGACATTGTAATTAATGTCATATGTATATTACTTGTGTTACTTTAATATATTTGCTAATATTCACTAATGTCAATATTTTGTACATATGGAGCTTTTCTCCCTGGGCCTTTGTTCAGTCAGACATTCCTGGTAAACAAATCTGCAGGTAGCTCTCAGAATACTCCAGCTGCTCAAACAACTACACCACTTAAAAATGAAGAGAACAATGGTTCATTCTTCCTAAACATCACGTATATTAGAGCACAAAATATGAATATGAACCATCAATAAGCATTCTGAAACCTGTACTGTCTTCTGGATGACACATTCTTCCACAAATCAGTAGTAATCAATTTCACTGCATGAACCTGTATTAGCACACGCACTGTTACATGATGCACTAATGATGATCTGACCACTGAAAACAAGTGGGAATTCTTTACCACCATTTTAAAACCGTGCTCTTTTTAATTTCTAACACTAACATAAGACACAGCAGCTAAAAGCAACAGTTCACGACTGTCACACGTCCTTCAAGACCTGCAGTGGTGAAAAGGACTTAAACTTATACTACAGTAAATCCCATGAACTGCAAACTAGGAGCCATAATCGAAACTCCTAACAATATCCTACAAAAGGGTCTCACTGAGACAGATGCCTGGTGTCAAAGCCATGGCCTCAAGTTCAATGCCAAAACGTGCATTGTCATCCCTTTTGGTAAAAACTCTGCACCCATGAACTACCACATAGGTGGTAGTCTACTTAACACCAAAAGTGTGATAAGAGACCTTGGGACACAGGTGGACAGTAATCTCTCCTTTGATAATCACATCACCACAGTAGTCAGGAAATCCTTATATGTGGCACACCTCATCACAAAAGGTTTCTCATCCAGGAAAAAAGAGGTAATTGTTCCCCTCTACTCATCACTCATTAGACCCATTATAAAGTACAACGCCCCTTTTGGTATGTATCTCAGAAGACATCTACAACAACTGGAAAGGCCGCAGAAATACCTCACAAAGAGGATTACTGTCCTCAAACAGATCCCCTACGCAGACCATCTCAAAAAACTCCAGCTTTACTCTGTTGCATATCGCTAACTCAGAGGCGATCTCTGCCTAACATACAAAGCTATGTCAAACCCAGAGCTGTTGGACATGCTTCACTTAAAGAAATCCCAATCCCTCCGAGGTACATGCTCTAGGGACCTAAACCATGCTGGAGGGATAGATTCCTGTCCTACAGACTTCCCATACTCTGGAACAAATTACCTATCTATATCAAACAAAGCTTCTCATTAGCACTCTAAGAAAAATCTTGATGATTGGATGGGATACAGAAAAGTCACCCCGGGGAACACCTCTGTGGCTCTGCGCAACAGGGGCACAGGAAAATAATTTTCTTGGGTGGTGAAAGACAGGGTACCTTTTTGGCTAGGCTTATATAGGCCCTAGGGCCAATAGCCTAGTACCTACCTATGAACCCATGAACTCATAGCTGAGCAACCCTTACATTATGAGCCTTTAGAATATGCAGCTCCATTACTCTAGACCAGGGGTGTCCAACCTTTTGGCTTGCTGGGGCCGCATTGAGTGAACAGAAATGGTCTTGGGGCCGCGTATAAAATATATCATATAGTTAACTTTTTCGTTGCTCCGGAAGACCACAGTCGACCTCCTGGCTGTACTGTAGGTGCATTTGAACAATGAATAAATGTAATAAATGCCTAATATTTGCCTTAAAATTCTAATTCTCACTCTAATTCTAATTCTCTAATCTAGCAGTTAACTCTAACATTTTAGTTTATATATATATATATTTTTTTTTTTTTTTTTACAAATAAACAGATATTCACTACAGCACTAGCATTTCTCACTGGGAAAACCATTCCAGCAGTCCAACTACGTAAAATGCCAACATCAGCAGTCCTACAATACTATAATCCACAAAAATAAGCCAAAAGTTTCTTGGATAATCATCTTCATTGGGGGAGTACAAGGCAAATAACTCCAGTGGGAAAAATTAAGAGAAGACATCCACACTTAGTTTACTGCCCCAGTTGAAGTAAAGTTAAGAATTCACATTACTGACTTAATAAAACAATTCTGAATAAGCTACAAGAGGGTCTCACCCAAACAAATAACTGGTGCCAGAAATATGGCCTTAAGCTAAATGCCAAAAAATGCATCATCTCCTTTGAGGAGAGTGATGTCCCCACAAATTATCACATTAATAACAATGTTGTAACCACGCAATCAGTCATATGGTACTTGGGCACCCAGGTTGATACAAACCTGACTTTTGACCACAACGTTGTCTCCATTGTAAGGAAAGCGTTTTACATGGCCCACTTCATTAGTAAGGGTATCTCATCCAGGGACAAGGAGGTAATAAAATCCCTGTATTCTTCCTTTACAAGAGCCATTATTGAGTGCAATGCCCCTTTTGGCATGTGCCTCAGCAAAACACCCTGCCAAAACAAAGACTACAACCACTTCTGTCAAAAAGGTCAAAGGACTAAGTTCACTTAGTTATCCAAACAGACTAAAAAGCTTCTTGCTTTCCTCTGTCTCTCACTGGCCCCTATAAATTTCATCATTGGCTTGCTTTCCAGGCTAAGAAAGATCCTGCCTTAAGATACTTCCTCTACATCAGAAATACTGGTTATACTTAAAACGCTCACTACAAAGACCACAGCCTTCACTGCAACATAAACAAGCCACTTTTTATTGACAGGTTCTTGACACAAAAACCTTCAACTTCTGTAAAAAGCTCCTCTCATTATCATGTAGTTCAGCAACACGATGGCTGGATGGATAGCCATAAATGTAGTCCTTGGGTAAGTAGCATAGCCTTCATCAAGCCAAATGGAAAATCCACATACTAACCTTTCCCAGCTGGATGGCTAAGATCTAATATTGGTTACTCAAGTCTAGTTGCCCAAGAAGAGGGACATGTTTAACTAAGAATTCCATTTGCAAAATTATATTCAGTATACATATTAAATCTCTCTCTCTCTCTTACACACACACACACACACACACACACACACACACACACACACACACACACACACACACACACACACACACACACACACACACACACACACACACACACACACACACACACACACAATAAAGCCTCTACTTGTAAAATAGGCAACCTCAGTAATCACATGACACCCACTCACTGAATGAAATTGTCTGCAAGTCAAAATATCTGAAAAAAAAAATCATAATAGAGATGGATTCATCCATGTAATTTCCCACCACCAAAAGGACCATCAATAAATCAACAAACAACTGCTCGGCAAAAAGTACATCAATAAGAAAACCATAAACGATAATGCTACATACTGGTGTAAACATATAACTTCTGTCAATCCCCAGGTTTATCCATGCCAAAAGATTGTTTCAGAGCTTTCTCCTAAAAACTTAAATCATTGATATTTGCCTTGCTGTAATTATAACTGTAAAAAAATGTTTTTAAGTTTATTCTGTACCTCAATGATTCTCACTGTTACGAGATGTAATCTCTGCCATATTGTATGAGTACTACATCCATAATTTGCTGTCTCTCTCTCTCATGTATTGTATTAAATTGTTTTATGTTATTTTTGGAGCTTTTGTCCCCGGGCCTCCGCTGAAAATGGACCTGTGTCCAGTTGGACTTTCCCGGCAAACAAATGTAAAATAAAAATAAACTTCCCTCCAATCTAAAGCCATTTGACATTCAGACATTTTAATTTGTGCAGAAGTTACTCACAGACTGACAGTTTACTGAGCTGTAATGCTGACCTTCACTTTTGAAAAAAAACAAATTCCCAGACTTTGTCAATAGCTCAAAGTGTAGAGAGGATTATTTATTTATTATATATTTATTTATATTTGGAAAACATCTTTAAAACTGTTAAATTGATTACACACCCAGAAACAGAAAAGTTATTGTGATTATGTAAACCACAGACTGCTGCAAGAAATCAAAGTCACATTAACACTCTATGCTTATGTCCGAACAGATGAATCATACCTGTCAATTCCAAAAGAAGTAAAGTAGCTTAATAAGAAGGTTATTTGCAAGGTTACATGGCAGTTTATACTGGAAATAAGCAGATATATTAAAAAGGATCTGTTTTTCATAATTATACCTAAAAGTCTTCCAAGGTAAATACAACTTCTGATTTAGTATGGAATCATATCTCTCAACCTTAGAGCAAGAAATGTGGACAAAGCGAAAAATAAAAGTGGGACACAGGCCCAAAAATAGTTATGCATCACAGACACCATTGAAACAACTGTAGCTGCAAACATTATACATCACTTATAATCCTTCTATCCCATCATTGTCAAACATTATATGGCTCATTCAGTCATGCCTTCTTTTGCATCAAAGAAAACCATGCTTTGAAATGACAAATGCATTAAAAATAATAAATAAAATACATTGCATCAACATCCTGCAACTTCCTAGGGAGGGTGGCCTAATGGTTAAGGTGTTTGCCTTACAAACATAAGGTGCAGGGTTTGAGTCTCACAAGGGATAATTGGCTAAGCTTAAAATGGCTCGCAAGGGCAGTTAGCTTAGTACTAACCTATGAACCTGCAAGCAACCACAGAGAAACTAGAGCTGCTTGTTTCCCCAGAATGACAGCTCTCCCTAATTAAGTCTAATGGTATACAATCTACCAGTATCTGGACTACCTGAAATACATTAAATTATGGCCTGTAAATTGAAAGTACACTTTGTTTAATTAAACTATATTTCTAAGCCCACTTACTATATTTTTTCAGTAACATCCCAATATCCATTTCCAGGTCACTTTACAAGACAACTTGGCATCCTTCAGAACCCCATAAGCCCACGCTAATACATTGTCCATTAAATGTAAATATCCATCCACTGTAAATGGCAAGAAGCTGCGTACCCAAGTATTAGGTTTTGAAACAAAGAAACATATTCTCCACAGTCCGTAAGTCTCTGTCTTTAATAATCATCTAATGTTGCAGCACTCCCAACAAATAAGCACACACATACACACTAAAATCCCCAACATTAAAAAAATGACATTGTACCCACTTGATTTGCCAGTATTGATGATCCGCCAAAGCTATGCTTACTGTTGTCCAAGCTATCACTGCTTAGAACCCACCAATGAAAAAACAATACTAGGTGCTTTTTTGTTTGTCTGAAAAAACAATACAGCTTTATATGCTACAGTCCTACATAGTCAGTCCACTACTGACCCATTAACCCTAGGCTGCTGTCTCATTCTTACTCCCTGGAACTGCATTACCTTGGATGACTACTTTTATTTCCTAAGCAAAAGACACAAATTGGAAGACGAGGCAAAAATTCAGACATTCTTTGAAAATCCATACAGTTAAGAGGTAGAAAGCCACAATTTAATGAAAGTGTACTCTTAATGTATGATATATTTGTGAGCTAACTTGTTTGTGTTCAGTAAGTAGACTGATCATTGTTAGCCTCTTTGTGCATGCGCCTCTCTCTGTCATGCACACATATACACACGCACACTCTTCTTCTACTTTCACGCACACAATTCTGCTTTCATACATGCACTCACTCACTCCGTACTTACCTATAAACACAGGTAATTGCTGTCCCTTTCAAAGGCAACAGCGGCAAATCCATACATGAGTCCCTCTTCAGCGAGAACACACACACACACACACAGATTGTTCAGCGCAAAAGAATGGCGTAAACACACTGACCCTTTTTTGGCTCAAAAACAAAACTAGAAGGGTGCTTTGGCACATGCGCACACCGACATTAGCGTTACAGGTCACGTGAGCAAAAAACACAAAACAAAAAAAGTGTTTTGGGGCATGTGTACACCAATGTTGCAGTTAGAGGTTGAGGGCTGCATGGAAGAGCTCTGAGGGCCGCATGCGGCCCGCGGGCTGCAGGTTGGACACGTCTACTCTAGACATTTAATGAAGATTTTAACTTGACCTTTTTTCTTTAATGTCACCTTTTTTTTGCATTTTCTTACAGCCTTTACATTTCTGTGACTTTTTGATGTATATTTTATTTTATTTCTAATGTTTGTTATTTTTTCTACAATACAAGCTTTCCTTATCTTTCTTTAATCTCCTTATTTTAGTAGCAGTGTTCACAATTACTGTGATGCAATGGCATCCCAAAAATACTCACTCATAGACAAACAAACATACACTCCAAGTATAAGACTTTCAGGACTTATTTTAGTTTACGATAATTACTCTGAATAGTTAACATGAAAAAAAAAACGCAAACTTCTTTACAGCACTTCATGTATGGAAACAAGGATGAAATTACTTGAAACATTACTCACATAGAAAATGCTGTTGAGCAAGAATACTTGAATTGGTAAGCATGTGAGATACAGCATGGCAAATATTACTTTCATGTAAGAGGACCTCTAAACATAAAGACAAACTGGAAGAATGCTATTACTGATAATTAGAAATCTGAACTGCAACAAAAACCCTCCATAAAAGGAGACATACGTGTACCTTTCCTAGGAAAACACCTTCTTCACACACAGCTCAGCATAAAACTGCTAACATTTTGCCCTAAATCCTTCAAAACTTTACTAAAGCTTCCCACTGCAACTGTAAACCAATCCACTTATACTGAGGAAAACAGCACATACAGAATTTTCTTGAAAGCAGCAACAAAAAGAAAACATACAGGATTATACATTCAGTGAATATTCAAATTATTTTTTCCAACATTGTGTTGCGAGACTGAATGACCCACACAAATCTGTAACATGTGGAAAGGAAATCTGTACAAAAGATGTACAAGTGAAGGACTTATTAATGATCACATAACACCCTTTTTTGCACATACCTACAGTCTTTCTCTTTCTTCTGGGATGACAGGATGGATTCCTGCTCTGCAAATCCAATTTACTGGATATTCTGTTGTTTCATTTTACTGTTATTTCCTGTTTGCAAACTTAGTCTCTCTACAGATTTACAAGGGCAGTACGCCCTCTTTGCATCATCAAGTTCTCAGTTAACGGGAATGCAAGCAACCCACAAAAAAAATATCAAAGAAATACAGTCCAATTTTCTCATGATGCACTTTCTGTTTACCCCCCACAGAAACATACTTCACGTTTTTAGAGTTTTAGAGTTTTAAAAAGGAAGACAAATTCCCTTTCTCCCCAACCAGACAAGTCAAACCAAACAAATTAGTAAGGCCTATTTTTAATAGTAACTCTCAAGCAACCAGAAACTACAGTTATCCGGCATCTACCAATCCCCATGGGTGCTGGTTAACTGAAACTTTACTGTAATGCCACTTTCAGTAAAGGCTTCTGAAAGGAAGCAAAATAGAAGGTTTCTATAATAGACATTTACAACAATTGAACCTGGCAAGCATTAATGATACAGACTTCATGCAAAAAGAGGATATGAACACAGTGCTGAATACTAATCCGCATTAAGTAGAACAGTTGTAATGAGTTGCTGTACATGGTTCTTACCTCAGCCCTTTTGAGCATCTCCCATTTATTCAATATTTTCATAGCAAAAACCTTTTCTGAATTCCGAAGTTTGACCACAGCAACCTGGAACACATTAAGCCAAAAATTAAAGTGAATGGGATGCTGGTGACATTCTGCCATAGGTCATTGTTATATTTATTAAATCATCACATTTTAATTTGCAACAGGAGTTTATATACATTAAAACAAAACAAACCATAATAAGAATTTCCATTATTTTTGCTATGCAGTATATATATATATATATATATATATATACATACACACATACACACACACACACGTTTTCTTTCAGTCCCACATTACTTAAAAGTGTTCAATTTCTGTCTTCCCTTAAACCCCAAACCTCTTTCTGTATGTACTGTTTACTCAAATTCTATTTATTTCTGTGAAATTTGCTACTCATCTTTTCTAAAGATCTCACCTCTGGTTCTTTTATTGTCTTTACAATAAAAAATCCCCTTACTGTCAGTTTAGATTTTGATTTCCAGTTTCTAGTAATTGTTTTTTTGGCAGTCAACAGAATTAAGCTGATACTTTACTATGTCTAGGTAATTCAGCTGTCAAAGGACATTCTGTACTGCTGGAATTGGGAGAAATGTGGTAAACAGGCTCCATCTCCTTCTGCAGGAGTGATGCTCTTTTGTTCAGGGCCCTGTTGGTTATTACAGACCTCTGTTCCATGGCTCAGGATGTTTTCTTGTGCTGGGGTATACACATTAGGCAGTGTATGTACATGGAGGTACATATAAAGAAAACAAAGTAAAATGAAGAGAAACACATTTACAGATGCAGCGCTATTCAGATATGCCATATTATTTATTAATCATTATGAGGTAAGTTAGGAGGAAAAGCAGTTCACTAATCTGGATGAAGTAAACATGAGATGATGCACTTAAATATGATTGATTTTATTTTGCTTTCTGAAGAAGTTCTTGACATTAAAGAGAACGGAAACGCTTAATATTCATTTAGGCTTTTTTGAATTCAGTACTGCTCATGATCACTCCTTTCCTTTCTTATTTGCTTGTGTTAATTTCTGAGTTTTTGGTACCTGGTTTCTTGAACTTTTTTTAAGGATTTAGTTTGTCTTGCAGTTACTTCAGACAAATGGAAGACTGCTGCAAAGGAGGTTAGGGTAAAACGGAGGAGGAGGGGGTCATCATGTCTGAGTGTGGGAGGGTTTTCAGTAGGTAGAAAGCTATTAGTAATGTTGCCTATGGATGACAAAAGAAAGTGGGCATAATCATTAGCAAACTAAGGGTATGGGCTATTTTTGGATTGTGGAGGATTACTGAAAGTCCCCAAGACCTGTTTTATTTCTTTCCAGAGCAGCTTTGGTTTATATCAGTTTTCTTCCTGTTTCTAAGAATTACTGCTTTTGCTGTGTTGGTAGTAATTCTAACTTATTTTCTTAGACTGAGATAAGATTGATGTAGTTTTGTAATAAGAGGGTTCTTCTTCCATATTTTCCATGCATCACTGCTTTTTCGCATTTTGCACCATACCTTTATATGTAGGTACTAGGCTATTGGCCCTAGGGCCTATATAAGCCTTGCCAAAAAGGTACCCTGGCTTTCGCCACCCAAGAAAAATTATTTTCCTGTGCCCCTGTCGAGCAGAGTCACAGAAGTGATCCCTGGGGTGAATTTCCTATCTCCCATCCAATCATAAAGATTTTTCTTGAAGAGTGCTAATGAGGAGCTTTGTTTGATATAGATAGGTAGTTTGTTCCCGAATATGGGAAGTTTCTGGGACAGGAATCTATCCCTCCAGCATGGTCTGTTTATTGTGGTGACAAGGTTTAGGTCCTTAGAGAGTGTAGCTCTGAGGGATTGGAATTTCCTTAAGTGGAGCATGTCCAACAGCTCTGGGTTTGACATAGCTTTGTATGTTAGGCAGAGACGGCCTCTGAGTAGGCGACAATGCGATGGAGTAAAGCTGGAGTTTTTTGAGACGCTCTGCGTAGGGCATCTGTTTGAGGCCGGTAATCCTCTGTGAGGTATTTCTGCAGCCTTTCCAGTTGTTATAGATGTCTTGTGAGGTACAGACCATAAGGGGCACAGTATTCTATAATGGGTCTAATGAGTGACGAGTAGAGGGGAACAATTACCTCTTTTTTCCTGGATGAGAAACCTTTTCTGATGAGATGTGTCACGTAAAAGGATTTCCTGACTACTGTAGCGATGTGATTATCAAAGGAGAGACTACTGTCCACCTGTGTCCCAAGGTCTCTTATGGGTACAGAGCTTTTACCAAAAGGGTTGACAATGCACTTTTTGGCATTGAGCTTGAGGCCATGGCTTTGACACCAGGCATCTGTCTCAGTGAGGCCCTTTTGTAAGATGTCCACATTGTTAGGAGTTTCAAATATGGCTCCTAGTTTGCAGTCATATGCGAACTTCGTTAGCCAAAGACCTTCTGTGTTAGCCTGCACGTCAGAGAAGTGGATACCAAACAGGACAGGACACAGGACTGAACCCTGTGATACTCCACATGTCACTGGTCTGAAGTCAGATTTGGAGTCTGCTACTTTCACAGTGTGGGTTCTGTCAGTGAGCCAGTTGGCAACCCATCTTGTGAGATAGGGATTTATACATAGTTTAGTGAGTTTATCTATAATTCCAGAGTGGGGGATTGTGTTGAAAGCCTTGATGAGATCTAGATAGGCTGTGTGAACCACCTTGCCCTCATCTACGGCTTTGGTGACCGCTTCAAATAAGTCTATCAGGTTTAGGAGACATGATCTGCCTTTTACAAACCCAAACTGGTGGGGTCCAGAGTTTGGAGGTTACCAATGTCATCGTTTATAAGTTCCATGAAGATACGTTCCACAGCCTTGCAGAGCAGGCTCGTCAGGCTAATGGGACGGTAGTTCCCGGGGTCCATGGTGGCTCCCCCTTTGTGGAGTGGGATGACCATCGCTGTGTGCCATTCAGTGGGCACAAAGCCTGAGGTAAGGATATGACTGAACATGGCACTTAGGTGGGGTGCCAGTTCGTTCAGTAGTTTGTGTAGAACGCAGCCTGGGATGTTGTCAGGTCCCATGGATGCTGTGTTTTTAGCTTTGCAGAGTGTGGTTTTTACCTGGGCAGCCGTGATTACAGGAACTTTGCACTCTTCTGGTATAGAGAAGGGCCCTTTAGGGGGTGAAGTTAGCACTGAACCTATCTGCCAGGATGTTGGCAATATCAGTTGGTTCTGTATATTTAGTGCCATTATGCTGTAACTCAGAGCAGATCCATACCGCCCAACCATACCGAATTGCTCTGTTTTTACCGAGTTTTGGGGTTTAAATGATGGGGTGCCACGATTCCAGAGTGGCACCCCTTCATTTCCGATTTTTTTTCCAGCTTTTGTTTTGAATTTTTTTTCCCCTTGCTTTTGAGCTGACGTCATCACGTGTGCAATGACGTCAGCTCCACCAGCCTGTCAGAATTGAGCTCAAGGGCTCATGCTCATTTCCAGCTTTCATTTCCGGCTGTTTGAATACAAGCGCGCAAGGAAAAGAACTGCTGCTGCGAGAGAATAGGACTGCCTATCTGCATTAAGGAAAGAACTGCTGTGTGCTGCCTGGATCTACCTGCATCAAGAAAAAAACTGCTGCGAGAGAACGGGGAATCGGACTGCCTTATCTTCATCAAGCTAGGGACAGAGGGACTTCAGAAACAAAAACAGGACTGCAGCTGCACCAAGTTTATTTTCTGCAAGCTGGAGTTCATGTAGCAGAGAACGGTGAGCTAATTTTATTTCCTGCTGAGTTTATTTCTGCAAGGGGTGAGCCAGAAGCTAGTATTGTTTCCTGCAAGTGTGTGTTTTCAGCCAGAAGAAGTGTGTGCTGCAAATGACGTTTTATTTGCTGCTGTTTCTGAAAGTGTGTGCTGCAGAGTATGCGAGTGAACCAGAAGCTGTGTGTGTGTGTGTGTGTGTGTGTGTGTGTGTGTGTGTGTGTGTGTGTGTGTGTGTGTGTGTGTGTGTGTGTGTGTTTTTTTCGGCCAGCTGCCAGCAGCTGAATGCGACGCGACCAGAGTTTCAGCCAGCAGATGAATGTGACCGGAGTTTCAGCCAGCAGATGAATGCGACCGGAGTTTCAGCCAGCAGATGAATGCAACAGGAGTTTCAGCAGGTGTGTGTGTGTGAATGCCCCAACTGCATACACTTCGTGGCTAGAGGTACTTACGCTCAAACTCTGTACCTTGGGTACAGGTAAAAAGAGCCTAAAGTCTCTAGTCACCACCACTTATGCCTCATATTGTACTATTACTCATTAAAAAAACACTGAAGGACTGAATTCACTAAATACTGACAGGCATTTGAATTTCAGACTTCATATTCTTCACAAAATAAATGGTAACAAAGTTTATAAAATCAGTATTTGAAATTTGTCCCCATTTTGGGGGTGTATTCCCCCATTATTGGCTATGTCCAGGTTTTTTGTGCGAACAGGTTGAGAGCAGTGGTGAGAAATGAGAACTGAATTCACTAAATGATATTGCTTTGGCTTAGTGGTGTGTTCTGATTATAGTGCACAATGTCCTGGATTGAAGACTTGGCAATGAAATGCATGGTGGTAACACATTTTATTCAAGCAACTTTCCAAATGTATACAAGCAATGTTTAAAATGTGTCCCTGGTTTTTGGTCTTTGCCCCCCCCCCCAAAAAAATTGAAAATAAGTGCGAGAAGCTGTGCAAGATGCCTGTGGTCATTGTGTGTGTGTGTGTGTGTGTGTGTGTGTGTGTGTGTGTGTGTGTGTGTGTGTGTGTGTGTGTGTGTGTGTGCATTTATATTTATATATATATATCTATATATCTATATATATATCTATATATCTATATATATATATCTATATATATCTATATATATCTATATATATATCTATATATATCTATATATATCTATATATATATATATATATATATATATATATATATACACACACACACACACACATATATATGTGGAAGTAAGACTTTCATCATGGAAATGTTCTGAACAGGACAGTTTTGTCATTATTGGTTAATGCAGTTTGTTTCATTGCCTACTGGAAAATTGTTTAAACAAGTTTAAAATGCACTGTAACTTAAGGCTAACGAGTGTGCTGTATTATACAAGGAATATAATTTAATAGTCAGGAAGGTTTATCAAAGAAAAGAACACGTGTATGTTTTGTGTGCAGGGGAGGCAATGATTTGAAAGTGGCCCAAAGTTAATCTTTATCCACCACTGGCCAGATGCATGTTCTGTGGATGTGCTGTGGGTTTCAATGCTCTTTCAATGAATGTGAGTTTAAAGGGCAGAAAAGTTTTAATTCCAAGTCAGTTTTCATTGTGAGACAGTATTGCTTTGTTTAGCAGATATCTATTGGTGTTTGTGCATTGTGATATAAAATGTAAAATAAAATCCAAATCATTGTAGAAGTAAAGCAGTATGGACACATTAGTGTTTATGGTAAATGGGGTGAAATAGCCAGGTAATGGGACATTGGGATGGCTGCAGGGGAACTCTGGTGCTATATTTTGGTTCTGTTCAGTTTGTGTTTGAATATTGGTATCCCACAATCCCAATGGAGTGGGTGGGGTTATGTAATTAAGTTTGCAAATTTTACGTTAATCAGCGTACAGATCTATTACCCTGCCTAGGGCCCTATTTGACCATGATCCAGCTCTGGTATTTACAGTAGGAAACACATACACAAAGGTAGTTGTAGGTTAACTACATTACAAGGTATCTTTTTTTTTTTTCTTTTTCTGCATTTAAATGATTTAAGGAAATGACTGGAGTGGCTTTCTTGAGGAGTGACCTACCTGTGGGTGTGGCTGAAATAGGGGTGTTTCTTGAGTATGTTGTGGGTGGGGCTTAAGGGGCGCCGGAGCACTACTTCGCCTAGGGTGCCGTTTCAGCTAAGGCCGGCCCTGCAGATTTTACCTATTTTTCATGGGCCTTGTCCAGATTTTTGATGTTTCCAGGTTGAGATGTATGAGCAGATCTGAGTGTTGCCATTGAGATTCTTGACATAGCTATAGAATGCTTTGTGGTTGTCTTTAGAATCAGTGGCGATTTTGTTTTCGTAACTAGCTTTGGAGGATTTTATGAGGGATCTCAGCTTCTTACTGAGGCTGACCAGGAAGTTCTTCCAATCCTGGGATTTTACTCTTTTTTGCAACAGTTTCTTTCTTCTGTTGTAGAGTTTGTTTATGGCAGGGGACCACCAGATTGGCTTCCTTTTTTTGGATGATAGCATCTTGGTTCTGTTAGGGATTGCATGATCCATGCACTTGTGTAAGTGCTTATAAAGTGCATTTGTGTAGGATTCAGCAGTCATACCTCTATTATCCGTCTGCATGGGTATCGTGAAGTTTGCCACTTCTGTCTTAAAGCGTGAAGTTGGCTTTGGAGAAATGTTTATGGTGGTTTCCCTAATGGGGGGCTGGGGGCAGGATGTGGATGTCTAGGGTGATTAGCTTGTGGTCGGATCTGACCAATGAGGACTTGACCTCTGGTGTGGAACACCAGTTGCCCAGGTTGGTAATGACCAGTTCTAGGATATTGCTGCCCCTGGTGGGGATGTGGATAAGTTGATCCAAGAGGTTTGAATTTATGAATTCCAGAAAATGTTGAGCAAAAGAGTTGGTACATGAGTAGTTTTCCCAGTTAATGGTGGGGTAGTTGAAATAGCCTATTATTAGGGTGTTAGGTTGTACCCTAATATTTTCCAGTGCATCAAGAAATGAGGAGTGGGAATCCTGAGGCATGGTGGGGGATCTGTAGCAAACTACAATTTGGATTGCGGTCCTGCCCAGAGTTAGTTGCACTTGGATAATCTCAGATGCATTATGCTGAGCAACTAGCCTAGAGCTGTGGATATCCTTAATGAATATGGACACGCCACCGCCTGTACTGTTTCGGTCCAGGTTAGGTGGCCGAAAGGTGTGGTATGAATTATAGCCTGGTAATGCAGGGATGCTCTCTGGAGCCTTGAACCAGGTCTCTGTCACTGCACAGATGTTGATGTTCTCCATTTTAAGGAGTGTCTCAAGTGAGTGCATTTTGAGGTTTAGACTTCTAGCATTGAGTAGCATTACCTTCAGATTTTGCTTGCTTGTACCTGTTACGGTGGAGAATTTGTCATATGAACCTTGCCTAAAAAAGGCACTATAGGGGTGGCAAGAGCCTTAGCTAGTATCTGGAATCCCAAGGACGACAGGTGCAGGCCATCTCTGGCAAAGCATCGTGGTCTGTCAATCATGTCATCCCAGCCAGATACTGGATCCCCTCAGAATGGCACCAGAAGCTCAGCCAATTGCTGAAGTAAATCATTTTGTCCTTGTACTGTGGTATCATTCTGGGTGATGGCAGGATTCTCCTCAGGGCTAGGGTCATACCTGCTTGGGCTACAAGATCGGACAGCTCCTCCACGTCTCTTTTCATGTAGTCCAGTGAGGTATGTCTCAGTTCATTCACACCAACATGGACAATCACAGAGTCATAATTGTACTTGATGTGGAGTGACCTGAGTGCATGCGTTATGTGGCGGATCCTGGCACCCAACAGGCAGCTGACAGTAACTTTCTCCTTGTTTAGCCTGGTGAGTGGAACATCAGTGTGCCTGACTATAGAGTCATCTATGACTAGAGTATTGGGTACGTTGTTATGCCTTATGGGCTGTGGTTGAGTGGCACACTGAGTTTGTGGGCTGTGTGTCATTTGGGTTGTGTTGGGGGAGGTGGAGGTTGCTTGTGTTTCTGCTTTGGAGGTCCCTGTTGCTTGGGCAGATTTTTATTGAGAGCCTCCGTGAATGTAGGTGTGTGTTTTGTGTTTTTTTGTGTGTGTTTTGGTGGTGTAGGTTTTGAGGGACTATGTGATGAGTGTGGCATGGTGCAAGTGTTTACCTTCTCCTCTTGACTGTCTAGTCCAGTCTTGGGTGAAGACAACTTTGCTTCCAGTTTGGCTATATAAGTGCATCTCTCACGGGTTGCAGTGTTGGGTGGTAGGAGGAGAGGGTTGTCTGTATACATGAGGCAATTTCTACATTGCCCCAATCCGAGAAGTTAGCCAGGGAAAGATTTGAGCTTGAAACAATTTTTTTCTGACTGGGTATAGGGTATCCTGAACTGGAAACGGTACATAAAAGAACAGACTGAATGCAATAGAAGGCATGGACATACTGAAGAGGTCGGACCAGTTTATTGAGCTAAGAAGCATGCTGAGATGACATAGATTTGCACCTGGGAAAGATATTCCTTTAATTATTATAGATGGACTTCTAACAGTGCAAAAAGATCAGACGGATTCCACTGGTGGACGGTCACTTAGGGAATTACTTAATATGTAGTTTTTAGAGACATCTGTGGTTTATACTGGTTAAGATTAGATCAAAAGTTGAACCTTTACCTGTTTTTGTGCCTACCTGGTATTATTAGTATTAGTTAATAAAATGTTGCAGCGGCTCAACTTAATTTAAGGGCAATGAGTCCTTCCCCAAGGTACCCTTGGCTAAATCACCAACTCGGTTCTGAAAAGAAGTGAATCATCTCACAAGCAGAGATATTCAAAACAACCTAATAACAGCAAATCTTACATTGTCTCCCTCGGATTTCCTCTCTGAATTCTCCACCACAACCCCCTATTTAATGCTCACTTTGTCCATCATCCCCCAAGAACCACCTCTTTACATTCTTCAATTTTACTTTAAAAGAATCCAAACAAGAGACATAGAATCTCTGTTGTAACAAATTAAAACTGATGGCCTACTATGTGCAGATGGCATCTAAACCTAGTTAAGTTACCAGTGCAGAGACTTCCTTGAAACCCTTCTGCAGTACATCTTCAGTCTCTGCCTAACACAAAACATCATACCAAATAAATGAAAAACAGCCATTTTCAGCCGAGTTCCAAAGCAATCTAACCCCCCCAATGCTTCCCAACACAGACCAATCTCAATCCTTTCCACTCTGGGGAAATTGCTTGAAAAAAAATTACCCATGTTCAAATCACCCTACGCTTTATTTACTATAACCTCCTCCTCCACAAACAGCATGAGTCCTGGTCTGGTTACAGCACGCTCAGTCATATAGACAATGACCTATAAAATTCGGCTGGTTATGGACAGAGGCCAGCTCACTGGCACCATCAATCTTGATGACCACAACATCCTCCTCCATCACCTACTATCAAAAGGCACAAGTCCCGATTCCCTATCTTAGTTTTAAAACTATTGAGCCAATCTTCACTTCCCCATCAACATTTATACCTCAATTTCCAGATCAAAATGTATACCTCAATTTCCCCCATCAGTCAGCCTTCAAAAAGGAGCACCACAGGGTTCCATACTTGCTCTTCTACCATCTTCAATATTTATAAATAAACTTCCCCATGATCTACATCATCTTTCCCTCCTTCTCTATACAGATGATATGGTACTCTTTTACACAACTAGACAGGCCTTCAAACAGACTTTGTAGACCTTGATCTACTGTCTCTCCAACAGAAGCCTGCCTTTCAATTCTAAAAACAACATATATATGACTTATGACAAAAACAAAAGCAATGTATTTCGTCTTTTCCCGGTTAGGGTTTGTTGGAGCGGATCACCGGTCTGCAGATTGATTGGCAGTGGTGTTTTTACGGTGTCGAGTTGCCAGCCCAGTGCCCAACCTTCACAGAAAGCACACACATACGTACCTCCCTCTATGTCTATTAAAACTCACTTGACCGCAGGGATGACTTTTATGATTTATGTCACCAAACAGAAATTCAAAAAAACACAAAACCTTCTGCATTGTTATGACCACAACACCACCCTCATAGAAAACACCACCTCTTTTTAATACATTGGCATTTGGATTAAACTCTCCTATTTAGAGCGAACAAGATCTCACTCCTTACTAAAACCTCCAGAACAGTCACAGCCATTAATGAAGCACACAAAGTCCACACATCACAAACCTTAGATCACTTACTGTAACTACTGTCACTGACCAAGGTCGGTCAGACAAACATGCAAGCTTACTACAGTGGTTCACTTTAGCATAAAACTCATAAGCATAAGGTAAATAGTGTTGAAATTTACTAAGTATAAAAACCATTCACAAGTGTCCCAATTTGGCTGATATAACTGGTAAATTGGTGAGCTGTCCCACATTCCCAATTTGAACATTGTTAGTCCAGATTCCAATTCTGTGCTGTCTAACCTGCCTACAACATGTGACTGACCCTTTAGAGAGACAGTCTATCCAGGTGCACATTAGCAAGGGTGCTTTTTTGTCTACTCAGTAAGACTACTCCTCCACCTAAAGTGACTTTCTTTTTTGAGAGTTAGAGTGAATCTAATAACATGTCTGTAAGTGAATACCAGCTCAAAAAGTGCCTGATAATATTTCTGCAGTGCTACTATCCTGTATAGGTTTACAATTATATTGATATACTGCTCTTTCAATGGCTAGGCTGAAATCTATGACTGCTCAAGTTAACTGGGTAAAAATATAAATGGTTGTCGTCTACAAGCATATTCTGACTGACTGAGGCCTCTGAGCAGCTGACAAGCAATTACCGTGTGGGTGTGGGAAAGAGGACAAGTCAGCCACCCAGGCATAAATAACTATGTACTGTTTTTCTATTTCAGAGGAGTCTCCTGACTCGTACTGTCATCATCCTGCAGGAGGAAAGGACTGCAACATTTCCTTCTATTCCAAAAAGTCCCTTAACTGATTCAAAGTCATGCTGAATAGTCACTCTTCTCTAGCTGGATCTTTACCCTAGCTCTGTCCTACATCACTATTCTTCTGTTTCACGCTGCAGGCAGAAATGACTTCAGCAGTCCTAGGTTTGACTCACACAGCCTTCACAATTGCCTATTGTGTGACACTGAGCAAATCGCTTAAACCAGACATTGCTCCCAGGTCACCCTTGAGAAGGAACTGTGTCTCCAGTGGGCTAACCCAGTTCATGAATACAAATATGTGTACTTATTTAACTGTTTGTTCACCTACTCTTTAGTGGTTTAAGCATGCATATAGAAATGGAAATTATGTACTTTACTGAACATTAGATCTCCATGACTCATGTCTGTCCACTTCAACCATATGAGTAGTTACAGGCAACAGTTGTTCAGCATCTTTAGAACTCTACCAGGCTCTAAAACTCATCCCCTAGCTGCCATCATGCACCTCATCTCTCTTACTCTCCAGACTGACTCCACTCATTACCAACAAGTACCTCATCTCTCTAACTCTCCAGAGGAACATGCTGCTTAGGTCCAACTGCATCCTGTTATCACTCAATTACACCACTTGTCAGATCCTGTAGGCTTCTCAGCAAAGGGATTACAAAGGATGGGTTTACTGAAGTGGACAGATGTGCATCATGAAGATATAACATAACAACAAATACATAACTTTCATATCTTACATGATCCTATCCATTCAGTTCAACTATAGGACAGAATCTCCAGCATAAACTTCTTGGGTAACTTCAAGACAGAATGACTTCAGTTTTGTAGTCCTGAAGATGGATCTTGACCTTGAGATCACGTTTAGCTTGTAGTGTCTTCAGAAGCACAGAAAGTACAACCTGTACCCCTAATAAATTTGCTTTGGGTTTGTTAGGTAAAGATTTGTTGTATTTTTCTACAGCAAAAAAGTACTGCATTATGAAAGACACCTGGATAAAGTGTCTTGGGATACTTTTTGTCCCACTCTGCTGTGAGCAAAAGGAATTAAGAGTCAGTCATTCTTTCTAACATCTTTTGCGCTGTTCAGATCAAATTGTATCTAAAGATGAACATCACAACAATAAAATAAATACTCTCTCTGTTTAGAGTACTTCTTGGGGGTGTATTGGGGTAGAATGTTCGGGCTGAGGTTAGCTTCCACAGCTACGTTTTGCATTGAATCTGAAAACGTGTGCAAAGAAATCAAGTCTTTATGAAAAATAATATATGAAGGTCTAAAAGACAGAGACTACAGTTTGGAAACTCTTCTAGTGGAAGTGAGTGCCAACAAGAAAAGGATTTTCCATTATATGAACTTGTGCTCCACTTTAAAAGTGAATTCAAACAGAGAAACTGACATTTTCCGGTTCATAAAAGTAAACAATCCCTGTAGGCATGAACACTTGGACAGAATGACAGATGTTAGTACAAGTCTAACACCTTTTATGTCTGGTGTCTTCTTTTGCAGTGTACAGACAACAGCCTGGGAGAAGGTAGTCATTTCACTGTAATGTTTTTTTTACAAAACTGACCGTTTTACTTGACAGTTTAAGAGTGAAAGGTGCTACAGTATTTGTCAACTAAGATAAAAGCTGCTGAATGTTCATTTCATTTGTTGACTAGATAAATCCCACTGAACCCATGAATCAAATAAAAAGGATCCATCTTAAGCCTCAAAACAGACTCAGTAGTGTACCTCGATTATTAAACAAACTGCTGTTACATGCTGCAGACATCAAACAGCATGTCTGATAAAACTCTCAAGCTATCTGGCACTCTGCACCTTACATTGTGCCTTGCTTTTTTTCACACTCTCCAGTTCCTTTTTTGACACACACAGCAGTATGGCTAAAGGCAAACTTTTCTGGGGATTTTTTCTTCGAAGATTTCTTTAAGTGGCTTCAGCAAATCAGATCTACCTCTAACCTCTCCAACTTCAACCTACTACTAAAAGACCACCTAAACAAAACTTGCCTCTGTTCCTGCACTCCCCCAAGCTTAATTAGTACCCCCCCCCCTTTTTCCACTCCCAGCATACTTTATGTTCAGAGAGAAGGAATTAGTAAAGTCTTAGACAAAGGACAAATACATTTTTGTCTAGTCTACATCATCTTGTCATCTCTGTTCCAAATAGTGAACAAAATGTGTTTAATGTTGTCTGTATGAACAGCAACTTGTGAATGCTATAGCTATTGACAGTGTTCTTTTTCATCTTGTTATATTTGTCCAAATATTTGCACTATGTATGTATAGGCTCAAAGTGCATGAACTGAAGTGGAATTTTTACTTAGTTAATATGTCATTTATCTAACTGTAACCATATAATGTCAACGCAACCCCCCCCCCCCCCCGGCCTCTGCTGAAAAAATGGGATATTATCCCAGTTGGACTTTCCCAGTTTACAAATGTCAAGCAAAATAAATAAGTAAATAAAGTATATATATTTATTCTATTAATACATGCATATTTTTTCCTTGTTGTATTTTCTTGCCAGACATTTTCAGGCAGAATCCTTTTGTTTTCTACACCATTTGATCAACTCTTTCTCACACTATCTGAATCATTGTTTAAGAAATGTGCCTACTGTAGGACAACCTCGCCTGCCAACAGATAGACGTGTGTTATGTGCTTAGGTAAGACGCAGCCTCTTGCTGCCTTTTGTGCTCTTATTGTAATCAAGCAAACAGAAGGAACTGTAAGAAACTCCTGAATTATTATTTTTTTTTTTGAAAAACATTTTTGTTTTCATTATAAAAATACGCAAATGTACATATAACAAATGCAATAAAACAATAAAACTATTTACAATATTTACATTCATCCATGATAAATAATCATTTTATCCATTCGAAGTTATCAGCATTTGTTCAAAAGGTTTTCCAATTTTTGCCATGCTATTTTTTTATGAGTGATGTTATGAGTTCTATAACAAATGGTTTGCAGTTCTTTTTTTACAAACAACATTTGCTAAATTAATAAAATCTTTAAACATCAAATCTTGCTTACTTTTCCAGTGCAGAATAATAACTTTTTTGGCAACTGCAAGAATTGACCAGAGTAACTGAATCTGAGATTAAGGTATTACATTAGGTATAGGAACACTGAATAGGATTAGTGAGTTAGAAATATGACAGTTATCAGACCATAAAGCATTTACAAAATATCTCAAGTCTTTCCAGTATTGAACAACATTTTTACATTCAATGAAGATGTGAACCCAGTTGGCCTCTAGTAATTCAACACATTTCCAATATTTACTTTCACTGTTTTTGAGTATGAGATTTATTTTATGTGGAGTATAGAAACTCCTATTCATAAATTTCCATGTATACAATCTTCAATATAATGAAGAAGAGGTACTATATGTAGAATTCAATAACAATTTTTTTTTGATTCATCAGACATTTGTTCTCCATTAATCTTTACATAGTAATTCTAAAAATCTGAGTCAAACTTTAGAGTGTCTTCTCTTAGTATCTAACAGATAAGTGAGATACTTATTTTTTGATCATCTGTCTTTTCAAGACACCTAATAAAAAGCTGAATCAAACTAGATATAGATTCAGTCTCTACGTTGATTGATACTCTCATTTTGTTTTCTATAAACTGCCATAATGTGTGTATAAACAACTAACTGTCTTGACTATTATCAAAACTACATAAAAGAGAGTTTAGTGGTTTAATCCTCTCACTTTCAATAACCTGATGCCAGAATATCAAGTTATTTTCCTTTAATATTTGCATCGCATTGATGTTGAAAGAATTTAGGCAATCAGGGGAGTATGCTACAGGGAATATAAGAAATAGAAATAGTTTAATGTTGTAATTACAATCAATTATATTTTTAAAGTTATTAAATATTTGATTAATGCCATAAGAAAATTGATCAAACTTATTAAATAAACAAAATTAATGTAAAAGCCAATGAACTCGTATTCCATATTGTTCCTTAAATTGATTTTCTATAGTTCAGACATCAGTTATACGAATCTCATGCATTGTTTTCCAGCCAGATATATAGGTAGGTGTGATCCAATGTAATATTACATTAATTATAACTGATTTGGAATAAAGATCTAAGCTAGGGAATGCTATCCCATTACTGTTGCAAGCTCTAATGTGCCACTTATATGCCAACCTAGGTTTTAAGGGGAACCATAAAATTTTAAGTAGCATGATATCTAATTTTTTTAATAAGTTTTTGGGTGGAGATAGTATCAATGACTGTATATAAAACAAAATTTTAGGTAATACAAGTCCAAAAAGGATCACTCCCCACAGGACTAACGCTACCTGTCCCAAACTCAGTCGAGGAACATAAAATAGCATATAAAGCACAGTAGCGATGCAGGCAGTAGGCACAACACTAACCAAAGCACAGAAAAAAATGCGGCTTCATAAACTTTAAAACTCGGGTTTATTGTGACACAAACATAGGACGTGGTCCAAGCAGCCATAAAGAGGTTGGTGTAGCTAAAGTGCCCATAGCCACTCCATCCATCTGTAAATAACACTGTGAACCGAAACAGAAGATGTTGTTCTCTAACACAACCTCCAAAAACAAAGCTAACAAATCCACTGCGTCACTACTCAATTCAGATTTGTCCTTCAAGTAATCAGACACTAACTGCACCCCATCTCTGTTCGGTATCACAGTTTATAGGGACTGAACGTCCATCGTGACTAAAAAATATGGGAGATCGACAGGAACAGATCTCACAGATCTCACACAAATCCAATAGGAACTGCTTCATATCCCTTAAAATATAGACATTTGCGTCAACCACTGGGCGCAACAACCTCTCCACATACAACAAAAAAGGTTCCGTGATCCACCCCCTGCCTGCAACAATAGGCCTCATGGGTGGACACACACTGTCCTTATGGATCGTCAGGAGGGGATCACTAACAAACAAATAATCATACAGCTCATTCGTAATAACATTAGTTTTAACCAAATCATCCAAAACCATCTGTATCCTTTGCACATGTACATCCACCATATTACGCTCCACTAAACTATAAAACCTCTGGTCTGATAACATAGACCTCATTGACTCATTATAAAACTCAGAGTCCATAACTACCAGGGCACCCCCCCTTGTCAGCAGGTCTAATGACAAAGGAGGCATCACTCCTCAGTTGTAAAGCTCTCCTCTGTGCATAAGTTAAATTACCCTTTCGTTTACTAAACTTACCCACACTCTTCTCCATATCATATAAATCACTCTCAACTAATTTGCTGAAGGCAGCTACTAATGTTGGTACCACTGGCATATACACACTAGGCTTCTTAAAGGATTTCCCATCAAATACCTGCACTGTATCCTTGAACTCCAATCTAAAGCACAGATTCCTAATGAATAATTTAAACTGTACCAAAGTATCAATGTAATTACTGTCACAACTAGGTATAAAGGTCAGTCCCTTTGATAATACTCCTAACTCATCTGACATAAGTGGGTGGGAGGAGATGTTATGTACAAGCGTCTCCCAGTTTTCTCCCACATTCTCTTGAGATTGTGGTTCACCTGGGAATCTGCTGACAACTTCCTCTTCGTCCTGCCCCTGCTCATAGATCTCGAGCTCCCCCCTCCCTGTGAACTACATAGATAGGGAAAGGGCGATTGATAATCCCAGTACCAACATTATCGAGGCTAGAACAGTGTGTAGCAAGCATAACATAATTAGAATCCTTCCTTCTAACCACCGGTTCCAGGTTCGGATTTGTCTGAGCCATACGCCCAATGGGCTTGTACTATTAACAGACTGGCCCACTGGGGAAGCAGCAAGACCCATCCAAACTACAGTCGAACACTCAGGTTATAGGTCAACAGAAACAACTATGTTGGAAACAATTCTATCAGGGACATCCGAGCCCACAGGTACATTATTCATAAATAATACATTACTAGAACCATCACTCATAATTGTATTATCAACAGTTGCACGCTTAGGCATATTGACATCCACATTAATGTTACTATCATTAAGTTGTCCCTTAAGTAGAAATAGTGGCATTAGGTCCATGCACATTATTAGATATCCTCGGCCAAGTAAAGACTTGGCCTAACCTAAAGTCATCAATGTCCCTCTTAAGTTTATGCTGTTTTTGTGCCAATAAACACTTCTCATAGAGCTGTACACTGTCCAATGTAGAATCAATAAGTCTATCAACAACATCAACCGGAAAATGACGATACAACTCCTTTTGTTGTTCTCTAATGCTCTCTCGTAATTCAGATTCTTCAGGTAGGAAGAATTCATTCAAAATTGACATGTACTTTAGGCTTACCTCTGTATTAGCCTGCTGCCACTTATAGAGCAATTCCGGGTAAGAATTACCCGTAGTGGGCATCTTCAGTACCCTTAATCCCCTCGGTACAATTCTCCTTTTAATGCAGACTTCAAAATACTGCCATTGGGTCTGCAGTCGTTTCAACTTCATAAAATCAGCCTCCATCCTCGCAACTGTTGCTCGCAGCTCGACCCTATCAAACAGCTCAGCAGAAGTCACAACACCCTCCTCTCCAATTCCTTCAAACATTAGGGGATTCACAGTACCTGATACACTTGTTCCTCAGCAACACCTGCCATGCTCCCAGGGGGTTGTATGTGGAGAGGTTGTTGCGCCCAGTGGTTGACGCAAATGTCGATATTTTAAGGGATACGAAGCAGTCCCTATTGGATTTGTATGAGTCTGTGAGATCTATTCCTGTTGATCTCCCACATTTTTTAGTCACGAAGGACGTTCAGTCCCTGTTCACTGTGATACCGAACAGAGATGGGGTGCAGTTAGTGTCCGATTAGTTGAAGGACAAATCTGAATACAGTAGTGATGCAGTGGATTTGTTAGCTTTGTTTTTGGAGGTTGTGTTAGAGAACAACATCTTCTGTTTCAGTTCACAGTGTTATTTACAGATGGATGGCGTAGCTATGGGCACTTCTTGTGCCAATAGCTACAGCAACCTCTTTATGGCTGCTTGGACCACGTCCTATGTTTGTGTCACAATAAACCTGAGTTTTAAAGTTTATGAAGCAGCGTTTTTTTCTGTGCTTTGCTTAGTGCTGTGCCTACTGCCTGCATCGCTACTGTGCTTTATATGCTATTTTATGTTCCTGGACTGAGTTTGGCACAGGTAGCGTTAGTCCTGTGGGGAGTGATACTTTTTGGGCTTATTTTCACCCCCTGGGAGCATGGCAGGTGTTGCTGAGCAACAAGTAGAATTGCCGTATGTACCGGAACGAGGTACTCCTACGAACATTGATCGCTTCTCTGTTTGTGTATCAGGTACTGTGAATTCCCTAATGCTGTTTGAAGGAATTGGAGAGGAGGGTGTTGTGACTTCTGCTGAGCCATTTGATAGGGTTGAGCTGCAAGCAACAGTTGCGAGGATGGAGGCTGATTTTATGAAGTTGAAACGACTGCAGACCCAACGGCAGCATTTTGAAGTCTGTATTAAAAGGAGAATTGTACTGAGGGGATTAAGGGTACTGAAGATGCCCACTATGGGTAATTCTTACCCGGAATTGCTCTATAAGTGGCAGCAGGCTAATATAGAGGTAAGCCTAAAGTACATGTCAATTTTGAATGAATTCTTCCTACCGGAAGAATTTGTACAACAGAAGGAGTTGTATCGTCATTTTCTGGCTGATGTTGTTGATAGACTTATTGATTCTACATTGGACACTGTACAGCTCCATGAGAAGCATTTATTGGCACAAAAACAGCATAAACTTAAGAGGGACATTGATGACTTTAGGTTAGGCCAAGTCTTTTCTTGGCCGAGGATATATAATAATGTGCATGGACCTAATGCCGCTGTTTCTACTCAACAGACTGATGCACTTAAGGGACAACTTAATGATAGTAACATTAATGTGGATGTCAATATGCCTAAGAGTGCAACTGTTGATAATGCAATTATGAGTGATGGTTCTAGTAATGTATTTTTTATGAATAATGTACCTGTGGGCTCGGACGTCCCTGATAGAGTTGTTTCCAACGTAGTTGCTTCTGTTGACCTGGAACCTGAGGGTTCGACTGTAGTGGGGACGGGTCTTGCTGCTTTCCCAATGGGCCAGTCTGTTAATAGTACAAGCCCATTGGGGCATATGGCTCAGACAAATCCGAACCTGGAACCGGTGGTTAGAAGGAAGGACTCATCATGTTATGCATGCTACACACTGTTCTAGCCTTGATAATGTTGGTACTGGGATTGTCAATCGCCCTTTCCCTATCAATGTAGTTCACAGGGGAGGGGGGAGATCGAGATCTATGAGCAGGGGCAGGACGAATAGGAAGTTGTCAGCAGATTCCCAGGTGAACCAAAATCTCAAGAGAATGTGCGAGAAAACTGGGAGATGCTAGTACATAACATCTCCTCCAGCCCACTTACATCAGATGAGTTAGGAGTATTACCAAAGGGCTTGACCTTTATACCTAGTTGTGATAGTAATCACGTTGATACTTTGTTACAGTTTAAATTATTCATTAGGAATCTGTGCCTTAGATTGGAGTTCAAGGATACAGTGCAGGTATTTGATGGGAAATCGTTTAAGAAGCCTAGTGTGTATATGTCAGTGGTACCACCATTAGTAGCTGCCTTCAGCAAATTAGTTGAGAATGATTTGTATGATATGGAGAAGAGTGCGGGTAAGTTTAGTAAACGAAAGGGTAATTTAACTTATGCACAGAGGAGAGCTTTACAACAACTGAGGAGTGATGCCTCCCTTGTCATTAGACCTGCTGACAAGGGGGGGTGCCCTGGTAGTTATGGACTCTGAGTTTTTATAATGAGTCAATGAGGTCTATGTTATCAGATCAGATGTTTTATAGTTTAGTGGAGCATAATATGGTGGATGTACATGTACAAAGGATACAGATGGTTTTGGATGATTTGGTTAAAACTAATGTTATTACGAATGAGCTGTATGATTAATTGTTTGTTAGTGATCTCCTCCTGCCTGTGATACAGGGCCTCCCTAAGATCCATAAGGACAGTGTGTGTCCACCCATGAGGCCTATTGTTGCAGGTAGGGAGTGGATCACGGAACCATCTTCGTTGTATGTGGAGAGGTTGTTGCACCCAGTAGTTGACGCAAATGTCAATATTTTAAGGGATAAGAAGCAGTTCCTATTGGATTTGTATGAGTCTGTGAGATCTATTCCTGTTGATCTCCTATATTTTTTAGTCATGATGGATGTTCAGTCCCTATTCACTGTGATACCGAACAGAGATGGGGTGCAGTTAGTGTCTGATTACTTGAAGGACAAATCTGAACTGAGTAGTGATGCAGTGGATTTGATAGCTTTGTTTTTGGAGGTTGTGTTAGAGAACAACAGCTTCCGTTTCGGTTCACAGTGTTATTTACAGATGGATGGCGTGGCTATGGGCACTTCTTGTGCCAATAGCTATACCAACCTCTTTATGGCTGCTTGGACCACGTCCTATGTTTGTGTCACAATAAACCCGAGTTTTAAAGTTTATGAAGCCGCATTTTTTTCTGTGCTTTGGTTAGTGTTGTGCCTACTGCCTGCATCGCTACTGTGCTTTATATGCTATTTTATAAAATTTTAGGTAAAATAATTTTAATTAAAGAGAGCCTATCCTTCATTGTGAAGTACATTTTATTCAGTTTAGTTTAACAGACTCTTTCCATGTACTCTTTATACTGACACCCAAATATTCTAATACATAATTCTCCCAATTAAACAGGCTATTCTCTCTTAGGTTTTTTGTTGATCTTTTTGTTAATTAGTAATGTTTTAGATTTATTATGATTAAATTTAAGCCCTGAAATTCTTTCAAACTTGCTTAAGGTATTTATAACATCATGCAAAGAACCATCAATATCACCCGACGTTAACAACATATCATCAGCAAATTATTGTATCTTAGGACAATAGTCTATATTAATTTGAAAGCCTTTTATATTTTGCTTGTTTCTGATATATTTAGCAAAAGGTTCAATTGAAAGAGCAAACAATAATGGTGACATAGGACAACCTTGTCTAGTTCCTTTGAGGATTTCTAGTGGTGAGGATAGACATGATCCGATTTACCCATAGGCTTGTGCCCCACTATAAATTTTCATTAATAAGTTGACAAAATCTGAAGAGAATTCAAAACCAATCAGAATTCTTTGCAGATAAGACCAACTAATAGAATCAAAAGCCTTTTCTATGTCTAGGCTGATAATAGTTGTTTTTTGTATTTGCATGCTATGTCTATTAATGATAGTAATTTAATAATGTTATCTTGCACTTTTCAATGAAGAATGAACCCTGTCTGATCATTATGTATTAGATTAGGTAATATTTTCTTTATCCTATTAGCTAATATTGTCATGAAAATTTTATAATCAGTGTTTAGTAACAAAACTGGCCTATATGAATCATAAGAATTGGGGTCCTTACCATGTTTTAATATGGGGTAGATAAGTGAGTATTTCCATGAGAGGGGTGTTATACATTTTTGCTTAACCATAGTAAAGGTACTCATCATTTTCTTTATTATATATTCAGGAAAAATCTTATACAGTTCAGGAATTATTCCATCCAGTCCTGGAGCTTTATTATCTTTTACATTTTTTTATTTGCTCTTTCACTTCTGTTAGTGTTATTTGTTTATTTAATATGTTATTTTGTTGCATTGACATGTTAGTAGTTATCTTGAATAAAAGTATTTATTACATCATCTGTCTCCAAAAGTGGTGTATTATTTATATCTTTATAGTGGTTTTTGAACACTCCTAATATGCCCATTAAGTTAGATGTATTATTAACTGAACCATCACTTTTATATTTAATCTCATTAATAACATTTTGATTGTTTATTTTTTTGAATCTTATCACTATTTTATGTTGATATTAGGGATTTACAGCATAAGATTGTAATTTCAATTTTTCCAGGTTTATGGCTACCTTATTATTCAAAACTTCTAAGTATTTTTGATTTTACTTAGTATTTTCGTTATGTGCTACTTTATTTGGTTTTGCGGCCATTTTTATCTTGTCTATTTTTTTTGTAAGTCTAAAAGTTCTTTGTCCCACTCTCTCCTTTTTTTTAAGGTACCAAGATTTTATTCTACCATATATATAAACTTTAAAGGTGTCCCACAGTACAGTATCAGTCACTTCACCATTATCATTTATGTTTCCATAAACATGTCCATTTCTTTCATTATCCATTCCCTAAAGTCATTTAACTTAGTTACGTAAGCAGGAATTCTCTGTAGAAATCTTAAATCATCTGTATGTGTAGTTAATGAAAAGTTTATAGCATTATGGTTCGAAAGTGGACAAGTCATTATAGATACGTCACTTATTTTAGAGTGCATATTATTTGATATAAAGACCTTATCAATGTTTGCTTGTGTACCATATCGATATGAATAGTAAGTACAGAATACGGAATAACGTTCTCTTAGACCATGTATATCTTTAAGGTTCATCTGGTTTGTAAAGTCATTTAACTTCTTGGCTTGAGATGTTACTTTTATTTTAACATTTCTAGAAGTAACATTGCCTGATAATAGGGCGTTAAAATCACCTGTTGCTATAATTTCCCCTTTTGCATTTAAAGTAACCAGGTCCAGATATTTGTTAACATATTTAGTACTCAGTCCTGGTATCCAGTATGTATTAATCAAAGTATAATGCTCCCTATTGATTTGCAAAATAACCATGCTTAGCATCCCATCTTTATCTGAAATTATATCTATAATTCTTGGCATAGTATAAGTATTTTTCCATAAAATAAGAGTGCCCCTTCTCTTAGTCTTAAAGCATGAATCAGCCAGTGAATGAGTATTTTGTAGATCTTTTTTTAATAGATGGGTTTCCTGTAAAAAGATGATCTGGTCTTTATGCATTTTGATATATTTAAGCAAACCAGCTCTTTTGACATTATTGTTTAAACCATTAATATTTAATGATAAACATTTATAAGCCATTGACTATAATGTGTATGTTATTTCTAACTGAAAGACCTTTCTTCTGTGTTGACTTGAAATCTACTGAAAGCTTATTTATCATAGATGCATAACGTGCATTAAGCACTATTTTCAAAAACCCAAAACTACTGACAAACACATACATGAAACAAAGTTTCTGGTTTAATTAAAAACTTAACTAATTCCATCCACCACCTCTCCAATACCAAACAACACAAATTATCCATCTCTGCTTAGAATATGGTATAAAAACAAAAAAGAAAAGCATTATGAAAGCAACTAAAGAAATCTGAATCCATGAAATATACATTAGAATAAGAGTGTCCAATATATCTGAATCTATATGAATATGTCACATATGATAATAGCAGCTCCAACACGTAGATATAGCAGAAATACACACCAGATCACAGTATGTATACACATTAGAAGCTGAATGTTATGAAGATTGTCATTATTTCCAAGACTTTTCAAGAAATATCAGATAATTTAATAATTTTGTCAGTCATCTATATCTAACATTTTTCATGTAAGGATCTGTTGAATATATATATATACAACACTTACTACAACATAACCATTATATTTTGCAATTATACACATATTACTCATATGTATTAACAATATCTATGCTGACGTCTTTCATCAGGAAGGGGGGGAAGGGGCCTCACAACCCTCTGTTTAGTTACTAAAGGTTTAGTTATATAACATAAGTCTGATGTTAATATGCATAATGAGTTTTCTAATGCAGCTCCTAGTTCACTTGATGTCATTTAGTTACTTGGATTTAAGTATCTTTGCTTTTTTTTCACTTGGAATAGCTTCTGTAGCTTACCCTGAACTAGCTTGAACTGTTTTTTAACTGTTTGCTGCATTATTTTAAAATCTGCACTTAAACTTACATTTTAGTCGAATTTGATCGAAAGTTTGTTTGTTTGCTTAATTTAACTGTGGAGGTTGCCCACTAAAGTGTGCTAGCCTGTGTAACTAATTTATCACTGTCACTGCATTTTCTGTGTTTCTACCAAAAAAACAAACAAACAAAAAAAAATAATCCTTGTTTTCCCGCCTCTCCTCGACTAGTTTAGACCAGTTTACAGGCATTGCTGTATTCTGGGCTGTGGTGTAGTTCCTGTGTTGTCCATTACCTTACTTGGACAGAAGGACGCTTCTTTGCTCACCAGTGGGAGTGGGGAGCCTTGAGCAGCCTACCTGTCCCTGTAGGAAGTGACCTCAGCACAAGTAGCTGTAGTAATTGGTTGTTTTGGACCATTTCTAGCTCTTTTGTAGTTCACTGTTTAAAATCCGCGTTTGCACAGCTTTGCGCGGTTGTGCGCATAGCGCAGCGCCGGTTAAACTTTTTATGGCTCCGCCAAGTCTGCTCTTCAAATTTTCCCTTAAGGAAGCTCTACTCTTAGTATAACCAGACTACTCACTGTATTATAAGCCTAGCACTTGTTCTCAATACTTCTCTACTAAGTAAGCACTCTCGTACTAAGTAAAGCACTACATCTACTTACCACCCCTGTGAATATCCACTTCCCTTAAAGGTACAGCACTCCCTTATACTGTTCTAGCATGTCGAGTGGTAGATTACTGGCGTCGTCTCCAGTTCAGCTGGTCAATCTGGGTATCGTGAGACAATGCTACAATTCTCTCATGTACACAGACAACCCTCTCCTCCTCCCAACAAACACAAATACATGTGAGAGATGCAACTATATAGCCATACTGGAGGCTGAACTCTCTCAACTCAGGGCTGGCATGACCAGACAGGAGGAGATGGCAACCACACACACAACAATCCCAGTCCCACATAGACCTACCACAACTGCAAACCAAACACATAAAAACACAAAGACATACTCGGAGGCTCTAATAAAAAACTTACCAAAACAACAGAGGCTCCCAAAGCAGACATCCAAAATTCCACCACCTCAAAACAAAACACATGCAACACATACTTCAATAAATCAGTGTGTCAACCAATCATAGCCCTTAAGGCCAAACACCTTGCCTGATACACTAGTAATAGGTGACTCTATAGTCAGACACACTGATGTTCCACTGACCAGGCTGAACAAGGAGAAGGTGACTGTGAGCTGTCTATCGGGAGCTAGGATCCGCCACAACACACGCACTCAAGTCACTCCAAAGCAAGTACAAATATGACTCCGTCATTGTCCATGCTGGTGTGAATGACCTGAGACGTATCTCCCTCGACTACATGAAAAGAGACAGAGGAGCTCTCCGATTATGTAGCCCAGGCTGGTATGACCCTGACCCTGAGCAGCATCTTGCCCTCACCAAGAATGATACCACAATACAAAGACAAGATGATCAGCTTTAACAATTGGCTCAAGTACTGGTGTCATTCTAAGGGGATCCAATGTCTGTCTGCCTGGGATGACATGTTGGACAAGCCACGCTGCATGAGGGATGGCTTACACCTGTCACCACTGGGCTTCCGGATATTGGCTAAGGCTTTGCCACCCCATAGTGCCTTTTTTAGGCAAGGCTCAAAAGACAAACCCACCTCCTTAGAAAACAATAATGGAAAAAAACTAAGGGTAATGCTGCTCAACGCCAGAAGTCTAAATCTCAAGATGCAGGCACTTGATGCACTCCTCAGCATGGAAAACATCGACGTCTGTGCAGTAACTGAAACCTGGTTCAAGGCTCCTGAGAGCACCCCAGCGCTACCAGGCTATACCTCGTATCATGCTTTTCGGCCCCAAAACCCGGGCCGAACCACAAAGGGAGGGGGAGTGTCCATATTCATCAAGGACACCCACACCTCCAGGTTATTAGCAACACATTAAGCATCAGAGACCATACAGGTGCAACTAACCATAGGCAAAACTGGTAGCATGTTACAGACCACCCTCCCAATCTCAAGAACCCCACTCAGCCTTCCTGAAGACACTGGAGGATATGAATGTATCACAAAATACCATCATACTGGGAGACTTCAACTACCCAAACATAGATTGGGTACATTATTCTAGCCCTAATACCCTAGCCCAAAGGTTCCTGGAATTCATAAATTCAAATGCACTGGAACAATTAGTCACCTCTCCCACTAGGGGAGATAATATACTAGACCTAATCATCACAAACATGGGGACAAAATGCTCTACACCGGAAGTATACCCCTCACTAGTGAGATCTGACCACAAACTAATCACCCTGGATATACATATCCCACCTCCACCCCCAGCACAAAAGACCACAGTGAAAAACTTCTCAAAAGCAGACTTCACTCTTCTTAAAACGGAGATGGTATCCTTTAAGCCCACTGTGCCAGTGGATACCACATCCCACAATGCCGAATCCTTCACAAATGCTTTCTATGGACATCTCCAAGAATGCATGGATCATGCAATCCCAAACAAATCCAAGTCCCTCTCCACCAAAGGTAAGCGTCCTGTCTGGTGGACCTCAGCCATAAACAAATTGTATAACAAAAGAAGGAAGCTACTGCACGTCAGAGCAAAATCCCATGAAGGGAAGACATCTCTGATCAACATTAGCAGAAAACTACGTTCTCTCATAAAAACATCCAAGGCCAACTTTGAGAGAAAAATCGCTAAGGACACTAAAGATAACCACAAAGCCTTCTTCAGCTATGTTAGAAACCTCGGAAACCCTCAGATATGCTCAGAGTTGGTTCACAACAATAAAAATACACTGAACCCACAGATATTGCCAACATTCTGGCTGACAGGTTCAGTGCAAATTCTCCCTCCTTCACCCCAAAGAAGAAATACTTATCCCAGCTGAATGTAATCTCCCTGTCATCTCAGATGTCCAAGTAAGAACCGCCCTAAACAAAGCAAAAAACACAGCATCAATGGGACCTGACAGTATCCCGGGTTGCGTGTTACGTGAACTCCAAGAGGAGCTAAACCCACACATAAAAATGCTATTTAACCTTAGCCTTACTTCGGGATATGTACCTGAACACTGGCGTACAGCAACAGTGGTCCCACTCCACAAGGGGGGTGCCTCTACAGACCCTGGAAACTACCGCCCCATAAGCTTAACCAGCCTGGTCTGCAAAGCTATGGAAAGAATCATTATGGAACTCAAACAGAGACATAGGGGACCTACAGACACTTGACCCCACCCAGTTCGGCTTTCTAAAGGGCAGATCCTGCCTTTTAAACCTGGTTGACTTTTTCGAAACAGTCACTAGAGCCATTGACGAGGGCAAAGCAGTCCATACAGCATACCTGGACTTGGCTTCGACACAATACCCCACTCAGGCATCATAGATAAGCTCAACCGCTTAAAAGTAAACCCTTATATCACTAGATGGGTTGCAAACTGGCTAAAGGACAGAACCCATAAAGTTAAAATCGCTGGAGCAATGTCAGACTCAAAGCCAGTCACAAGTGGTGTCCCACAGGGATCTGTCCTGGGACCCCTCTTGTTCAGCATTTATTTCTCAGATGTTAAAGCAAACATGGGAGGGCTGTGGCTGACAAAGTTCGCAGATGACTGCAAACTAGGCGCCACAGTCGATACACCAGCAGACACACACATCCTACAAAAAGGCCTCACAGAAACAGAAAACTGGTGCCGGAGTCACGGCCTTAAACTAAATGCCAAAAAATGTATAGTCATCCCCTTTGGGAAAAACAAAGTACCCACAAATTATCACATAGGCAGCGACCCACTGAGTATGGAAAAAGTAATCAGAGACCTAGGGACCCAAGTCGACAGCGACCTCTCATTTGATACCCACGTTGCCAAAGTGGTTAGAAAAACATTCTACCTTGCACACCTCATCATGAAGGGATTCACATCCAGATCCAAGGATGTCATTGTACCCCTATATTCCTCCCTCATCAGACCCATGATTGAGTACAATGCCCCATTTGGTATGTAACTCACCCGGCATTTGCAACAGCTGGAGAGACCACAAAAGTACCTCACCAAGAGGATCAAGGGTCTCCAACATATGTCTTATTCTGCCAGACTAAAGAAACTTCAGCTCTATTCAGTAGCATACCGCCTGCTCAGAGGTGATCTCTGCCTGACGTACAAGGCCATGTCCAATCAGGATCTGATGGACATGCTCCACCTCAAAAAAATCCAAGTCCATCAGGACCACGAGAGCTAAAGACTTAAACCTTGACACAAGTATGAATAGGACATGCTGGAGGGATAGATTCATAACCCAGAGGCTTCCCATGCTTTGGAACAAGATCCCAGTTTGTATTAGGCAGAGCCCCTCACTGACTCTCTTCAAGAGAAATCTTGATGAGTGGATGGGAGATCGTAAGTTTACCCCAGGGGTCACATCTGTGTCACTGCTAGACAGGGGCACAGTAAACTAATTCTATTATAAAAGGGGACCTTCATTGTGTCACTACTAGACAGAGGTACAGTATTCTAAATTTATTCTGTACATTTTTTGTACCATTTCATGGGGTGGCAAAAGCCACATCACTATGGCAAGGCTTACAAATGCCCCAGGGCAGATAGCCTAGTACTATACTATGAAACTATGAAACTATAATACTGTAACTGAATCTGCAGAATGTATGCATCTGTAACAGAACGTAAGCATTTTCAAAGGAGTTAAACAATTTTATTAGAACTAATTATTTACCATTTAAAGTATCTAGTGAAGGATAACTGAATTTCAAAAGTCAAAGTACAGCCATTTAACAAGTTCAAAAGGTCAAATGATGTAATCACTGTTGTTTCCTCAAGCTGCAGCTTCATAAACTTGTTAAAAAGTATCTAAATAGACTCATGCACAACAGAAGTTGTATTTAGTGAAGAAAAAAAGCATTTTCAGCGGAAATTAGGACCTTGAAGCTTTAGAATTTAAAGAAAGCAAAAAAAAAAAAAACACTCAAAACTCAAACTGCCTTGTCAGTGCATGTCATGAATCTCCACAATGAGAACAGTCACATAGACCACCAGTTTCCTCACAAAACATCATCATGAAAAAATTAACCCTTTCATATAAAAACAGCTATTTATATGCAACAACAGCTGCCTCAAATAAGAAACCATATTATAACATTTCAATCATTTACCCACCAGTTAACCAGGCCAGAAAGAGAGAGAGAGAAAAGGGAACTTTGTGTGTGTGTGTGTGTGTGTGTGTGTGTGTGTGTGTGTGTGTGTGTATATATATATATATATAAAATGTACATTTAGCGATCTATAAAACGCCATTAATGTACTGTATTAATGTTTAAATGTATCTAAACAAAGCGTCATCTAGTTAGAAATACTAATCAGAAGCACTTTGTTACCCCACCACTGATCCACTAAAAAAATGCACTTTGGTATTAAGTCAAATTATACTGTTACTGAATAATTAGAAGACATACATCATTTGTAATTATTTAAAAGGGAAATGTATGTAAAGTACTTATAATGGGGAAAAGAGAGGAAAAGGAACACTGGTAACAAAAAAGAATATGAAGAAAGAAAAGAGAATGTTATTTAAATACTTAGTACTATATGTAATTCGAAGAAGTAGATATAGAAACGAAAAGAGAAAGTTAATAAAAATGATTCACATTACTTTATAGCATAGATACCAGAATCAAATACATTGTGATTCATAAAACAAAGCAATTAAAATTAGAAGAATTTATTCATTTGTCCTTTAGTTTCTTAGTTTTGTTTGCTCCTTCCTTCACAGACCATCCATTTTTTGTTATCTGTCTCTTCAAACTCTGGGATGACCATTCCATTTCTTCTATGCCCAACACTATTTTCTTCTTATGGATAAATTCTACTTCTTCTTGTAGGGAATCAAAGATCTTCACTCCTTCTGGCAAGGTGATTTTTATTCTTGCAGGAAAAAGAATTTGAGCTTTAATACTGGCTTTTTCAAGGACTTAATTAGATGAACACATTCCTTTCTTCTGGATATAACTCTAGAGGTGTAGTCATTGTCAAAACAAATAACTTTTTCACCCATCTTGACAGGGGAATTAGTCCAAGCTGATTTCAGCACTAAGTCCTTGTCTTGCGAGGAAATAAATCTAACTATTATAGACCTGGGATTAGATAAACTCAGACATGAAGCTGGATTTGCCAGGGACCAATGAGCCCTCTCAATTCCAAAAGAGAGGGATTCAGGCATGTTTAATGTTGATGAGAACCACTTATTGAGGAAATGAATCATGTTAGCTCCCTCTTCTTTCTCAGGAATTCCATATATTCTTATGTTATTCCTCCTTGATCTACTTTCAAGGTCTTCCAGTTTCTCAATCAGCCTGGTGTTTTGTTTCAGAAGAAATTCATTGTGATGTTCATTTTCTGTCACTCTAGTATCTAGGTCAGTTATTGTTTCCTCTAAGGCAAGAATCTGTTCAGATTGTTTTTTTTTACTATTCCATTTAGAAGTTCCAGTTGTTTACTGCATTCTTGTTTGATAATATCCATTTTGTTTTTGAATTTGTCCATTTTTAGTGACAGTTCTTGGATGTTTGTTATTATAAGATGTAGTTCTTTCTTCACTGCACTCTCCTGGTGTGGGTTCTTTGAGTTGTTCATATTGAGATCTCCAGTAGAAAACTTTTTGACAGGAATAATTAAAAAATTATCTTGACTATGTATTAATTTTTAGAAAATAATAACGTTTATGTTAATCTAACTTTTAGTTTGATTTTTCTAAAAATTAAAGTATATTTCTAGTCAGGATATTAAAATCTAAGCAGAGCTATGAATTTCTGCTGCTATCAGACCGGAACCTTGGCCACGCCCCCACTCCTGAATTATTTGATGAAATTATAGTTATGTACTTACCATAATTTGGCATCTGTGTTATCTGTAGTCATCATTCATCATGTTAAGGTCTAGGATCCGAGCCGGCATACTTCAGACAACAGCCTAGCTCAAGCTCCTCCCCTCCCATGATGCTCTGCTGCCCTCTAATCCCTCAGATCGAGTTTGCAGAAGACAGAAGACAGACCTAGACACCCACCATCACCAAAGGTCCACTCATATCCTGCTAATCTCTAAGGAAAGGGTGTGGAGGGTGGGACCATGATGAATGGGGACTACAGATAACACAGATGCCAAGTTATGGTAAGTACATAACTATAAATCTATCTTAGTCACCATTCCTCACGTTAGGGTCAGAGTCCCCAGCTACCTGAATCCTGGATGGCCTCAGGGAAGGACATGCCGAAGGACTGTGGAGCCAAAGGAAGCCCTTCCTCTAGAAGTGAAATCCAACTTGTAATGGGAGATAAAGGTGTGAGGTGAAGACCATGCTGCTGCTGCTGCTGCACAAATATCATCTAAAGATTGGCGAACTGCAAAGACAGCTGATGCAGACACCCCTCTGGTGGAATGAGCCTTTATCGGAGTAGATAGATGAACACCTCTTTAAGAGTAAATGAAAGAAATACATTGTGAGATCCATCGGGAAACTGTAACATTTGATACTCTCTTGCCCTTTCTGTTTGCTGTAAGGGCTACAAACAACTGTTCTGAATGCCTAAATTCCTTAGTTTTGTGCAGATAGAAATGAAGCTGGCGATAAACATCCAAGGTGTGCGGAATATATTCCCCTTTATTAGTATAGTTAGGGAAAAAGACTGGAAGCTGAATACATTGATTGATACTAGGTTCTGAAGCTACTTTAGGCATAAAAGATGGATTAGGTCTCGGGGCTACTCTGTCCTTATGGAAAATTAAGTAAGGAGGCTTAATGGTAAGGGCTTGCAGCTCAGAAACCCTCTTCGCTGAAGTTACTGTCACTAAAAAGCCCGTCTTCCAAAAAAGAAACTTGAGATCACAAGATGACACCGGTTCAAAGGGAGGTCTTGTTAATGATTGTAGCACTAATGTAAGATCCCATGGTGGAGAAGGATCTTTTACTGGGGGTCTTAGCAAAAATACACCTTTCAAAAAAGCCTAGCAAAGCCTAGAGGAAAAGGCAGGTTCAGCGTTAAGGTGAAAATTCGAAATTGCTGCCAGTTGAACCTTGATGGTGGAAAACTGGCCCTTTCTTTAAACAAAGTCGACAGAAAGAGAAGAATCCTGGAAATGGAAGTTGCAAAGGGATCCAGATTCCTACTCTTTGCCCAGATAGAGAATCTCTTCCATTTATTAATACAGACCTTCCTAGCAAACAATCTCTGGGAAGCAAGAATAATATCCTTCACAGGTGAGGCTAGACTGGACTTAGCCAATATCACTGGAAGTGGACAAACCATGCTGTCAGACGAAGGGTCTAAAGATTTGAGAGCAGAAGGACAGATGGATGAGATATGAGATCTGGAGAGGGATCGAGCATCCAGTGTGGATGCTTCAAGTCAGACCGTAGGAAGGGGAACCACACTTGCCGAGGCCAGAAGGGGGCAATGAGGATCAATTGTGCCTTGAAGCATCTGGCTTTCTGGAGTACTCTGGAAATTAAAGCAAAAAGGGGAAGGCATAAAGGAGACCCAGAGGCCATTTGTGAGTGAGTGCATCGCTGGGGGATTCCTGCATTTGTGGTTTAGGGAAGATGCAAACAAATCTCAGCTCATAAGGCCCCATCGATGGAAAATCTGTTGCACTAACACCAAATTCAAGGACCACTCGTGAGGGGTCAGAATCGCCCTGCTCAATTTGTCCGCCTAAACGTTGGATGCTCTGGAAATGTGTGTTGCAATAAGAAAGCACCCCATGGACATCACCCATTCTCATACCCTCATGGCCTCATGACAAAACAGATAAGATCGTATGCCCCCTTGTTTATGTACCAAACAACTACCATGTTGTCCGGAAGAACTGCAATCATTCCTTGAAAGAGGCAATCCTGCAAGGCTTGCAACGACAAGAGGACTGCACTCATCTCCAGAACACTGATGTGCAGTTTGGTCTCTGAAGGGGACTATGTCCCTTGGACCATTTTTTCCTTGAAATGCCCCCCCCCCCACCCTAGGAGAGAAGCGTCCGTGGTGACCGTAGCCTTGGGAACTGGGGGAGAAAAGGACTTGCCCATTAAGAGGTTCAGAGAGTGGACGCACCACAAAAGATGAGTCTGACAAATGGAAGTGAGATGAACAGCGAACAATAATGGATGATAAAGTGCTGACTATTGGACTGTGAAGGTCCAATGAAGTACTCTCATATAGTACCTTGCCATTGGGACCAAATAAACGGCAGCTGCCATGGACCCTAGAGCTCTGAGAATGTGTGAAGCTAGAGGGCAAGTTTGCTCCAACAGAATCTGGACGTGAGAGCATATTAGAATTACTCTGTGAAAAGGAAGAGCTGCAATCTATGTTGTGGTATCCAACAGAGTGCCGATAAACTCCAGATGCTGAGTTGGATTCAGGTAAGACTTGGTTAGGTTCACAGTAATCCCCAACTGATGGAATAGGAAGAGTAGGAAGTGAATGTTGTCCAATAATTGATGCTTTGTGGGGCCGTAAGGAGCCAATCATCTAGACAAGGAAACACCTGGAATCCCTGCAGTCGGAGAGGAGCTGCCACCACTGCCATGCATTTGGTAAACAGCTGGGGGGCTGAGGTGAGACCTAAGGGCAGGGCCCTGAACTGAAAATGATTGGCTCCTAAGCAAAAGCGGAGGAATCTCCTGGACCATCGGTCAATTTTGATAAGATAGTACACGTCCTGGAGATCTGAGCACATCCAGTCATTGCTGTGCAGAAGGGGCACAATCAACTGCACAGTGACCACCTGAAACTTTGACTTCTGTACAAACAAATCTAGACAACTGAGGTCCATAATAGGATGCAGATTCCCAGTTCTCTTTGGAACTAAAAAGAAGCGGGAGTAAGTTCCGGATCCTCTGTGTCCTGTGGGGACCTCTTGGATGGCTCTTTTTCAAAGAAGGTTCATGACCTCCTTCTTGGCCAATTCTTTCTGACTGGGTGGCACGTCTGGAAGAGCTCTGGTCTTTGGGTGGTTATCTAGAAAGAGAATGTAATAGCCCCTGGAAATAATGGTTAGCACCCATTGATCGCTGGTAATATCTGCCCAGGCTGAAGGGTGCAAGGACAACCGGCCTCCGACTGCCTCCAGGGAAAGGCAGTTGAGCAACACCTCAGGGACGTTGAAAAGGTTTCTCAGAGAAGGGCTCCCTAGAACATTGATTCTGAGGGCCTCCTCTGCCTCTGGGGCAATGTCTGCCATTGAAACCTCTTCCCTATCCCCTGGAAGAGGAATAGTCTTGAACGTCGTAGAATGGAGGTTGCGCCTTACGGAACCACATATTCTTACTCCCTTTTTGGGTCTTAGAAAAGGACCTTTGAGGGGTAGAAAATTTAATTCCAACTGCCGACAACGTCTTCCCTTCCTGTTCACTGCAGATCTGGTTCCAAACAAAGTGGACCCGTCAAAGGGGGTGTTAACAAATGATGTCTTGAAGGTCTCTGTGAACCCACTTAGGTGCAGCCAAGCATGATGCCTGAAGACAATGTCTGAACCGGCCACCCGTGAGGAACCCTCCGAGACATTTGAGGGGTAGAAAATTTAATTATGACTGCTGTCTTCCCTTCCTGTTCACTGCAGGTCTGGTTCCAAAGTGGACCCATCAAAGGGGGCATTAAATGATGTCCTGAAGGCCTCTGCAAACCCACTTAGGCGCAAGCCAAGCATGACGCTTGAAGGCAATGTCTGAACTGGCCGCCCGTGAGGAACCTTTCACCGCAATGAAGATTAACCTCATGGATGAATTAGTAATGGAATGAAGGGTAGCCAACCTGGGAGAAACCACCTTAAATTCCTCCTCAGACATGCACCCCGTGAGGGAAGTTGACAACTCCTTAATCAAGTCCCTCTGGAGACGGGTGAAATGGGTAAGAAAGGTTAATGCTCGCAGGCTGAAAGAAGTTGAAGCGAAAACCCACTTTCTGAATCTGTCCAGAGCTCTTGATTCTTGATTTGGAGGGTGGACAGTGGAACTCTGTTCCGCCAACTACTTCTTGGTGGCAGCAGCCACCATGATAGCATCAACTGGGACTGCCTTGGACCAGAATGCTTTATCCGCTGGGGGACTAAGGAAATTATCTGCTTTCTTTGGCACCAGCTCCACGGTATCTGGCTCCTTCCACGTCCTGGTGGCCACAAGGTTGCTAAGAGGGTCAACAGGAGGGGACACCCAAGAGATAGATGGGCCCATATCGAAAGCCTCCAGAAATACTGTTTCCTCAGAGTATGGGGTTGGGCCGACCAAGCACCCTTGGCCTTAAGAATTTCTAGTATGTCTCCAATGGAGACGTCCTCGGGGGGAGATTGTGGGGACCTGTCCGCTTCATCGGCATCTGTATCTTCCGACTCCACAGGGGAGTCGAAATGTCTCCTCTTGCATGTCCTCTTCCTCAGAACTTCCTCCACTGGAGGCTGTGACGAAGACTCAGAGGAGGAGGGGACCCCTAATGGGGAGGCTGCCCGCTGGAGGCTGGATCGGTCGGGCTGACCTGAGACAGGATGAGAAGGTCCGCTCAAATACAAGGGCTGGGTAGGATGACCACAAGTGGGGGAGGCAGCTCTGATAGCAGAGAAGGATCTTTTCACCGCCCAGAAAGCGAAGGGGCTTGACAAGGTTCCATCCCCCTCTCCTGCCAATTAGACTGCAGCCAAGGAGGGGGCAGACATCACCAGACCCCCCACCCCGCACCTCTGGACAGAACCAGCCCACAGCTGTCGAAAGCAGAAGCGCCGAGGGGCAGAGACCTGTCCAATAACCCTGGACCGGAACCCACCCCCATGGATCCCAGAGCAGCAGCTCGGACAGGAGGGATGGTCTGTCCTTGGGGAGAAGGAACAGAATTCATCACCGACCCCGATGGGGTGGGAACCAAAGAGGGATGCGCAACTCCCATTGCCTCCGTACCACGCACTAATCCCTGAGAATCCAAACCTAAGGTTGGATGAGGAGAAGTTAAATGGGGGGTGGGAGACTGGATCCCTGTCCTGTGGGTTGGGAAAGCCAGAAGCCCCAACTCTATTTGAGCTTTCAAGAAGGACCGCATCATCCTGTACATATCCATAGGAAACGCAGTCCGGGAAGATCAGGAGGATATGGAGGACCTGGATAGAGAGCCCTGCCTGGAACCTGAGGGTCTTCTCTTGTGCTCCCTGGAGTGAGGCCTACTCAGAGGAGAAAAGGCCTGCACCATTTAAGGGAAGCAAGGGAAGGTCCTCCACTACTATCAGCTCCAGCATGGCTCTCGGATCCAAAATTAAAGAAGGATCCGAAGTTGCTACTCTTGAATCCCTCGGATCGAGAGGGTTGAATCCGTGGTAAACGCTCCGATCCTTGGATCCGAAGGTCTCGAATCCAGAACCTTGGATCCAGGGAAGGGAGCCGAAGGTGTCAGATCTGAAGACCTGTGGTCCTAGGCTTTGGATCCAGGAGAGGACTCCCTGGACGTCCTGGGACCCGAAGATCTCAGATCTGAAACTGCCCTGGTTGGAGTCAAATCTGAGGACTTAGGATCCGACAGCCTGGGACGTTTAGATGGGGCCTCCTCAACCGAAGGAATCTTCTTCTTAGCCCCTGAAGAACCGCCTTGGCTGGGGAACCAGTGATCAAGGGGCCTCCCTTCACTAAACCTTTAATTAGTAACTTGTTCTGGCAGTTGACCAGAGCTCTGGGGTTGAAGGCGGCACAAATACCGCACTCAACCTCGAGATGGTCACCTCCGAAACAATATAGACACTCCTCGTGCGAGTCAGAAATGGGCATTTTCCAGCCACATGAGGAGCATCTCTTAAACCCTAGGGGTTGTCCGACATTACCACAACCAAAGGAAACACCCAATGCAAAGTCCAGACACAAGCAAAAAGTTCAAACATCACAAAAACCCATCCAAAACAATAAAACACAGAGAACTAACAACCAGAAAACTACAATAATAATACTCATTTAACTGGAAATTAAACATTTTACGATAACCCATTAGCAGGCCCACGAAAAGGGTGCCAAACATCTATGTGAAAAAAATGGGAGGGGAAGGGAAAAAGCGATAAACTATAACTACCAATATAAGACAAAAGGTTTAATCCCAACAATGAATCACTTACTATGAGGAACTGAGCAATCTGCATCTGTCTTGATGAAGCGGCAAACGAGATCTGAGGGATTAGATGGCAGCAGAGCATCATGGGAGGGGAGGAGCTTGAGCTAAGTTGTTGTCTGAAGTATGCCGGCTCGGATCCGATATCGGATCCTAGACCCTAACATAAGGAATGGTGACTAAGATAACATCAGCTCAATCATTATCTGCTTAATCCAAGGCTCTGGGGCTGTTAAAAATCTCATTACTCCCTCTGCTCTTCATTAAAGCTGTTCTTCAAGTGAAAAGGCCCTTCTCCTTCTCTTTCATCTGCTGCTTCTAATATGGTGCACACTTCTATATATGCAAATATAGTAAAATATGCAATGCTAAGTAATCTGTGAGTGCCTACATATGAAAATATGTAACAATGTTGCTTCTTGTGCTTACATTTATTCAATCCATTTATGTTGCCTTTTAATGTACTGTTTGATATTCTGTGTTTGTCAACAATTTGTACTCCAGGCTGACATTAAAATAGGTCCATGGAGATCACTGCTATATCCTGGTAGTCAAATTCAAAATAAAAATAATCTTCTGCAGCATAAACTTTATGTCCCAAGATGGAGTAGTTCCTTACATGGGGGTTTCCCAACAAAAAAAAAATCACTTGTGAGAAAGGCCTTAACTTTTGGTGACACCAGAGATATGAATTTATTCCCTGGTGAAAGTTTTAAAATAACAGCTAAGTGTTACTTTGAGTGCAGAATCAGAAAGGAAAAGCCACCCTGTAATAAGTACAAAGTGTACTAAGGAAAATTAACTTGGGGAAAAGTGGCAGACTCATATGAAGTCACAGCAGATTTGTTTTTCCCTATTTGCATTTTGCACCTGTACCTGCCTACCATCCACAGCTTGTCCCAATTGGAATCAATATACTCAACAGTGTTGAGGACCTGCCCAGATCCATTAGGGCGATAGCCACTTGGGGTGGGGGTGTCATTCTGGCAGCCATTAGCAATAGTGTAGCTAGAGCATGGCAAAGGGGGCAACTATCCTGTAAGTAAAGTTTTAGGGCGCACTATCGGCCATCTAATCCCAATCGCTCTGTAGTGCACACCAGTATTTAAAAGCCCGTATTGCATTTGTGGTCAGACCTGAATGCTCTGTGTGTGCTCTAAACTGCAGCAAACAGTTTACGACACTACAGTTTAAAAGGGGGGGAAAAAAAAAAGATTTCTTGGATTATTTTTTAAACTTAAAACCTGAGCACTATAGTGCTCCATGTGTCATCTAAACTGTAACAAGCAGTTTGCTATGATTTAAAAGAAAAAGATTTGTTTGTTTTTTAACTTAAAACCTGAGCTCTGTAGTATTCCGTTCATGGTATAAATTAGATCAACTGCTTGCTATGTTTGTAGCAAGCAGTTTACTGAAGTTTAAAAAAAAAAAAAAATTTATATATATATATATATATATATATATATATATATATATATATATATATATATATAATGGACAGGCTGACAGACGAGATCAGACAGGAGTCCCCGTGGCCTTTGATGTTTGCAGATGACATTGTGACCTGTAGTGAGAGTAGGGAACAGGTGGAGGAGACCCTGGAGAGATGGAGATATGCTCTAGAGAGATAAGGAATGAAGGTCAGCAGGACTAAGAAAGAATATGTGTGTGTGAATGAGAGGGAGGATAGAGGAATGGTGAGGATGCAAGGAGTAGAGGTGGTGAAGGTGGATGAGTTTAAGTACTTGGAATCAACAGTTCAGAGTAATGGTGAATGTGGAAGAGAGGTGAAGAAGAGAGTACAGGCAGGGTGGAATGGGTGGAGAAGAGTGTCAGGAGTGATTTGTGACAGGCGGGTACAGGTAAGAGTGAAAGGGAAGGTCTACAAGAGGGTAGTGAGACCAGCTACATTATATGGGTTAGAGACAGTGGCACTGACAAAAAGGCAGGAGTTAGAGCTGGATGTGGCAGAGTTAAAGACATTAAGATTTGCACTGGGTGTGACGAGGGTGGACAGGAAAAGGAATAAGTATATTAGAGGGTCAGCCCAGGTTGGAAGGTTTGGAGACAAAGCCAGAGAGGCAAGATTACGCTGGTTTGGACATGTGCTGAGGAGGGATGCTGAGTATATTGGGAAAAGATGCTAAGGATGAAGCTAACAGGTAACAGGAAAAGAGGAAGACCTAAGATAAGGTTTATGGATGTGGTGCGACAGGACATGCAGGTGGTTGGTATGACAGAGCAAGATGCAGAGGACAGGAAGAAATGGAAACAGATGCTCCGCTGTGGGGATCCCTAACGGGAACAGTCAAAAGAAGATGATGATGAGAAGATGATGATGATATATATATATATATATATACATATATATATATGTATGTGTATATATATATATATATATACACACACACACACACACACACACACACACACACACACACACACACACACACACACACACACACACACACACACACACACACACTCTTTTTTAAACTAACATCTGAGGAAGGAGGGTCGGTGACAGGGCACAGAAATGGGAATTGATTGGCCCCTACATTTCAGAAACCCCACTTAACTGATCTTGGACCATTTTTTTTTTTAAAATGGCTCCTCAGCTGAGAAGGGGCAATGGTGGGATGCAGAGCCTGGTTGGCTGGGTGGCACCTGCATTTCAGGAGCACCAGCCACCAGGCTGTTTACCTTTTTTTTTTTTGGCTCCTCAGGGGAGCAATATTGACTAGTTGTTCTGGGCACTGAATGAACCAGCTATGCATCTGACTGTTATGACTGCTTGCATTCTTGCCGACACGCTTATAAGATCATTTTTACTATCTGTCTACCCCCCTCCCCTTGGCAGAAGGAATGTGTAACCTACATCATCATGGTACGTAACAATGCATTCCTTTATGCAAGTACATTCTCCTTTGCACTTGCTCAATACAGCTTTCTGTCTCTGTAGCTTGGTGCACCACATGCCTTTCCCCACATCATGTACCTCCCCTCCTTCCTCTGGTAGCCTGCTACAACCCATTACTAGTGCCAATTTCTCCTCCCAGGATGGGCTGGTCCATCCTCTCTATCCGCTATGTAAAGTGCCCAAGCTGTAATGGAACTCTGGATACTTGGTCCCTAATCAGGGCTTTATCTCTGTTAGCCACAGCAGATACGATTAAGATCAGTATGCTAAGGAACAAATGGCCCTTGAGCATACACAGTGCTTTATGCAATACAGAGTAGGAGATAGTAAGATGGAATATAAGCAATTCAGATTCAGATCAAGATGCATTACAACCAACTCACTGTTTGTACTCAGTCATTGAAGAAAAAACAGGACAGGAGGAAAGAATCCAATTGAACATTCCCAGGCATGAAGAAAACATACAACAAGGTCACAAGAAAGCTGAGTTGAGCCATCTGGTGATGATTTTAAATCCCAGAAATACTACAACAGTCCAATGATACTGTATAAACAGTGTTTGGGCTCACAGAGGGGGGTTCCCAGTAGTGGGTGTGCGTTAGGGTTCACCTCTTAGCCCACTCCTGCTCACACTGCTGATGAACTACATCAGCAAACAGATTGGAGGACATGGGTCAATAAAGCCTCTGTATGCAGATGATGTGGCACTACAAGCAGGCTGAACAGAAACTTCAGCAAATGACAGGAACCATTTGCAAACCTGAAAGCACCTGGGGTGAAACTGGGCACAGATAAGACAGTGGTAGTAAATTATGAAAAAACAGAAGCCAAACAATGAAATAGAAGGGAAAATAGTGGAAAAGGTTAACAGCTTCAAGTATCTAGTAGATGTGGTTGAGAAGGAAAATCTGAATAAGGAGGTTAAAGCTCGAATAAGAAATACAGCAGCCAACTTACACAGTTGTCCAAGTGTGCATCAGAAGAATACCAAAGAAGCAGAGAAATAAGGTATATAAAAAAGTGGTGTAACTAGTGTATCTGTTTGGCACAGAAACCTATGCAGTGAAAGCACAGCAGTTGAGGAAGTCTGAAGTGATGGGAGTTGAAGTGCCTGAAGCTGGTGTTAAGATGCACAATACGGGACAGATAAGAAATAAGGCCATCAGAACTGAAGCAAAGTAGTTGCAAATGCAGAAAAGGTCAAGGAGAGCAGATTATGGTGGTTTGGTCATGCATGCAGGAAAGTGAAAGATAATCTGGTGAAGCAGATTTAGGAAAGACAAGAAGAAGGCAAGAGAAGAGGCCATCCAAACAAAAAAAAAGGAATTGATGAGGATGATTATGGTGCAGAGGGCTTTAATCATACAATAACTACAGCCCTGACTGAAGATATTAGTCATGCATTGCAACACCATTAGAAGAGCTCAGTACAGATTGATACTTTGGTCAACTGCCCAAACTGAAAACTTATCCAGTTGCTAAAACAGGTTTCAGTAGTGGCTGGTTTCTGAGAAGTTAAAAGGATCTAGATCATCCAAACTAGGTAATACAAGTTGCTGGTCATGGGAACTGGAGAAATCATACAGTTATCTTCAGGGAACAAAGGTCCAAGTGAGGCTTCCTGGATGAATAAGAAAGCAAACCTCTGACAGGTGTGATATGTTTTTCTAGCAAGTGAGGCTAAAGCAGCTGGAATTAAACCTATTTATACAAAAAGCAGTATCATAGTGATGGTAGGGTGAGAGGAACAAATGTCTCTGGTGCAAAGTGTTGGGGGAAGCAATAAGCCAATCCCAATCTCTAATGCAATACTTGCTTTTAAAAGATCAATGTTGCAGTACTGATTATTCCTGCCATGCAGAAGCCCACAACTGGCCCAATATCCAGAGGCTTTGCATCATCCCTAGCCAATGGATGTTTGATGACTAACATCTGGACATCAGGGTATAAGAAGGGCATCTGTCAGCACCATCTTCAGGTCTTTCTAAGCAGTGAACAAGCAGTCAGATGCCAGAGGACAACACAAAACCCAAGCTGTCTGAATATGAGACTAAAGGAGGAATATCACAGAAGGCAGAGAGGGGCTGATGGAGACAAGAGTACTAGCTCTGCAGATAGCTCTTCTACCTCTTGCACCCAGCAAGGGAGAGCAAAGTGGCCAGCAGATACAGGGGTTGGATGGTGGGAGTATTTACTGCAACACTGATCTACTCGAATATCTAAAATTATGTAAAGTGGGACACAAATGCACTATGTTCTTCGTAATCAATGTTGCAGTTAAAATTCTTGGGAGGACTCCCAAAGCTAAAATTGAGTGGTGGGTCATCTGTATGACCCTAGGAAACAATGTTTTGCATGATGGCAGTAGTGAAACCTGCTCTAGCCCTGGTGAAATTGCTTAAGTTATAGTGGTTTGTACAGGTATGCACAGAGTTCCATGTGGATGCCTTAGGTCTATATTAGATCGTCAAAAGCTTCTTTCATCAACGGCTTACTCAGTGATCCCTGTACATTGAAACTAACTTCAGCAAACATCGAAAAAAATTTTTGCAGGGTAAGTAACCAATCGGTCACTACCCCACCTAAACGCACTGCACTAAATCAAACCCACTCCCCTAACTACACACACACACACATATATATAAATATATTATATATATATATATATAATATATATATATATATATATATATATATATAAACTCCAAGATCGCACTACAGTGGGAAAAAGGGCAAAATTGTGCTGTTGGCAAAAACACCAGTGAAAAACAGTCCACTGTGATCTGCAAGGCATCGAGGATCTCTGCTGTGGATCTTCCCAGAAAGAGACACTCATCTAACTAAGAGTAAATATGAACTCCCAGAATTCTGCAATGTGCTATCAGAGAAGCTAAGTATTTTGTAAAAACTCTGGGAGCAGTAGACAGCCCAAATGGTAAACCACAGAATTTGAAGTGACAGCCTACTGCTACAAACTGTTGATGTTTTCTGTGACTGCCTGCTATAGGGACACGAAAATAAGTATCTTTTGGGTCTAGAGTGACCACAAAGGCATCTACAGAAGACCATGGGCAGTATTTTTTTGCAAAATAAGCCATTTGAACTTTGGGATGTTGAGAACTGTGTTTAGCTTTGAGAAGTCCAAGATGGACCTCCAGGTGCCCTCCTTTCTTGGAATTAAAAAGATCCTTGAGTAAAAGCTTTCTTCTTCCTGCTCTGGAGGGACAGGCTGAATGGATCCTTGGGGAAGTAGTTCCCCAAAGATGGATGGTAAAAGGCTTTCCTGTCTTTTTTTGGAATGCCCAAAAAGGGTGGGACCAGCCAGAGGTTTGGAGGGGAGGGTTGGACTGAACACAGTCACAAGTTGAAGTCTTTACTGGGTGGGCTCCTTGGAGCTTACTGTTCTGTATGATTGTTTTGGTTGCCATCTCCTGGATTGTCTTGCTGTCTTGCCATGGGGAGGCCAGTAGTTTAGCCTTAACCTGATCTGACAGGAGGCTGGTTCTGAGCCATGGATGTCTGCAGATGACAGAGCCTGTGGCAGCTGCTCTGCATAATGCATCTAGGGTGTTACAGCCACAACTTAGGGAGTGCCTGGAGACTTGTAAATCTTCTCTTGCTGTCTCCTGAATTTCCTTTGATAAGGTTCAATCTACAATACAGTCCACCTCAGCTAGAATTTTGTCCTAGAAAAATTCAAGGTACTTTAGCATATGGAATTCGCAATTCAAAGCTCTCAGTGCCAGGGTGGCAGAGCAATAAGCTTTTCCCCAATATGTCTAACAATCTACTTTCCTCCTATCATTAGGTAAGGGATTTCTGGTTTGGTCCCTTAGGTACTCCTTTTGTGGATTCAGTGGAGACAATAGAGGGGTTAGCCTTTAGACTCTTATAAAGGTGCTTTTGAGATTTAAGCACTCTATAAAGGATGTCTTGTTTCCTGGCAGCAGGTGGCAAAGAATCAGAATATAAAACAATGGCTTCAAAAGCATCATTCAGTACTATCTGTATAGGAGGGGCAGCCAGTGGCCTGGGAGAAGACAAACTTAACCGTTCCCTGTAATGAGTCTGAACATGAGAACCGATTGCTTTCCAAATTAAAAACCTCCTTCATTCATTGAAGGGTATCCCCCAAAGAAAGATCCTCGGGGGGGGGGGGTGTCATTCAAATCTGAATGTGGGTAAGATTGTGAAGGCAGGTGGCCAGAGTAGGACAATTCCATCTCATCTTCTGTGCTTGAGGAGTCTACATCTTCCTGAAAGGTCACCTCTCCGATTATTTTGGATGGAGAGGCTTCAATAGCAGAAGTATGAGAGGGCTCTATGGATTTCATGAAAGCCATGAATCTCTGTGTAGTTTTTAGGAGGTCTTGGGCTTTGACCTGATAAGAAGTTGTTGGAGGCAGGGGTGAAGAAAAAGAATTGGTTTGCTTCAGTTTTCATGTCAGTTTAGAAGGAATGATCCAAGGATGTAGTCGTCCTACAGTAACTTCTGTTAAGGCTTTAGTTGTCAAGTTAGAGAAGGTGACTCTCTAGAGACTCATGACACGAATGTCAGAACCTGATTCCAGCTGAGCAACCAAGTAAACACAAAAACTCATCACGCACCTGAAGTACATTCCTCTTATAGCTACCACACAGACAGTACAATTCAATTAAAAACGTACTTTAATTTGAGCGCTTTCATTTTATAGCAACATAAAACTTCTTCAGAAGTCCCTACAGTGATAGTGTATTGTATAGAGGGTTGCTAATACCTTGGTCCTATGTCTGAGGGTTTTTGCACAGAATTTTGCACAGTCAGGACAATCAGAGATGTACTGGGGCCCCAAACGGAACTGACAAAATGAGCGAAAATCTTTATGCAGGATTTGCTTCCCCTACATCAAGCAAATGTTGACATTTTAAACATTAAACTAATAGAGGAAATTCCCCAAAATGGTACTTATCTGGCTAGAAGGAGGAGGTTCTCTGGAAAAATGAGCAGAACTATAGACTGCGAGTATTTTGAACACACGTGAAAAGCACTGAACTGCACAGTTAGAAAGAACCACAGATGGTGCCAAAAGATGCCCATCTTATACCCTAATGTCCAACTATCAGTCATTAGATGTCCGTCAGCTAGGGATGATGCAAAGACTTTGGAAATCAGGATGGTCAAGGGCTTCTGCATTGCAGGAAGACCCAAGAATCTGTACTGCAGCATTGATTACCAAAAACATCCACAGTTTTCCCCGCATCTATTGCCATTTTTTTTGTTACTACAGGTCTCTCAAAACACACTTTTACTGCTCTTCTAAGAGTAAGCATCCTTCTAATAAATACACTGAAGTTGTCACAGAGTGCTAGCTCTGAATATCTCCTAATTGGTTGTTGTTTGCCTTTTCGGCTTTTCCCTAATTGGTATCTTCCTTATATTAAGAACATCAGTTCAGCTCTTGTTAATTTCCACTTTCATTTTGCTAAGACATTTACTTATGGAAAAACTCCACATTCTTCACTTTGCTTTCATTACTTAGCATGCTTACATTACAAATGTTAAGAAAAACACTACCGTTGCCTAAATCCAAACTCATTTAGTCTAGTATTGTATACACTGCCCATATCCAGAACAAATTGGTAGTAGCTTTTATGACTAATTCCACAGACCCTCATGGTGCAGCCCGCTTACCCATGCAGTTTTCCATCTCAAATTTGCTTTACTTTACCCTTCTAATTCTACTTTTTGTGTCATGCTGCAATGTAACAATAAGAGACAAGATACCTTGTTCTTTAAAGCTTAATGTTAATAACAATTAATGCCTGTATTTCTGAGTTTTTTTGCACTTTTAAAGTTTGTTTTTGCTTAGTTTAACTGATAGGCTACACACTCAAGTGTGCTAGCCGAATTAAAGCATTTACTGTGTTTCTGTACCTAATTTCTGCTACTCTGTAAAAAAAAAAAAACAATTCCTTGTTTCCCGCCTTTACTGAACTAGAATAGTCCAGTCTTCAGGTATTGCTGATCTCTGGGCTGTGTCATAGTTCCTGTGTTGCCCATATCCTTAATTTGGATAGGGGGAAGCTTCTTTGCTCACCAGTGAGAGTGGGGAGCTCTGAGCAGCCTATCTGTCCCTTGAGGAGTGGTTCCAGCCCAGTGACCTGTAGCTTATTGGCCATTTTGGGCCATTTCCTATCTTTTCTAACCCCCTGCTTTAAAGCCAGCTTTAGCTCGCTTTTGCTCTTGAAATTTAAAGTTTGTCCTGTTTGTTGCATTTACCTGTTGAGGTTACACACTCAAGTGCGCTAGCCTGTGTTACATATTTATTGCATTTTCCTGCTGTTTGTTGCAAAAAAGAAAAAAAATTATCCTTGTTTCCCATCTTTCCTGACCTAGAGTAGTCCAAATACAGGCTTTGCTGTATTCTGGACTTTTGGAAAGTTCCTGTGTTGCCCATTTCCTTTCTTGGATAAAGGGAGGCTTCTTTGTTCACCAGTGGCAGTGGGGAGCTTAGAGCAGCCTATCTATCCCTGGAGGAGTGTTCCCAGCACAAGAATCTGGTAGTCTATTGGCCGTTTTGGGCCAATTTCTAGCTCTTTCAAGTCCCCCTGTATAAAACCCGCTTTGGCGCGTTTTTTGCGCTTGTTAGTACTCAGCCAAGCTCCTCGTGGCCCTGCAGAGTGGTGCTAGCAGCAGAGAGGCTAAAAGAGTGAGTGCTAACCTGATAACAGTGGGGTTTTTTTGCTGCTACTACCTGGGCGACTGTCCGATCTAGCTAAACTGCAAGTATTTCTGCTTCTTGAACTGTTTTAAACTGTTTAAAGTTGTTTTTGCACCTGCACTTTTAAAGTTTGCCCTGTTTGTTGCATTTACCTGTTGAGGCTACACACTCAAGTGCACTAGCCTGTGTTACATATTTATTGCATTTTCCTGCTGTTTTTTGCAAAAAAGAAAAAAAAAAAATTATCCTTGTTTCCCGTCTTTCCTGACCTAGAGTAGTCCAAATACAGCCTTTGCTGTACTCTGGACCTTTGGAAAGTTCATGTGTTGCCCATTTCCTTTCTTGGCTAAAGGGAGGCTTCTTTGTTCACCAGTGGCAGTGGGGAGCTTAGAGCAGCCTATCTATCCCTGGAGGAGTGTTCCCAGCACAAGAATCTGGTAGTCTATTGGCCATTTTGGGCCAATTTCTAGCTCTTTCAAGTTCCCCTGTATAAAACCCGCTTTGGCACGGTTTTTACGCTTGTTACTACTCAGCCAAGCTCCTTGTGGTCCTGCAGAGTGGTGCTAGCAGCAGAGAGGCTGCTAACCTGATAAAAGTGTTTTTTTTTTTTTTTGCTGCTACTACCTGGGCGACTGTCCGATCTAGCTAAACAGCAAGTATTTCTGCTTCTTGAACTGTTTTAAACTGTTTAAAGTTGTTTTTGCACCTGCACTTTTAAAGTTTGCCCTGTTTGTTGCATTTACATGTTGAGGCTACACACTCAAGTGCGCTAGCCTGTGTTACATATTTATTGCATTTTCCTGCTGTTTTTTGCAAAAAAAAAAAAAAAAAAAAATTATCCTTGTTTCCCGTCTTTCCCGACCTAGAGTAGTCCAAATACAGCCTTTGCTGTATTCTGGACTTTTGGAAAGTTCCTGTGTTGCCCATTTCCTTTATTGGCTAAAGGGAGGCTTCTTTGTTCACCAGTGGCAGTGGGGAGCTTAGAGCAGCCTATCTATCCCTGGAGGAGTGTTCCCAGCACAAGAATCTGGTAGTCTATTGGCCGTTTCGGGCCAATTTCTAGCTCTTTCAAGTCCCCCCTGTATAAAACCCGCTCTAGCGTGGCTTTGCGCATAGCGCAACATCGGGCAATGCCGCTTAATTGGGTTTAAACCATTCTCGGCTCCACAAAGTCTGCTCTTCACTTTTTCCCTTAGAACTGATCTAGTTCTCATAATAAACACCCTATTCCTTCTCTAAAGCCTGGCACTTGCTCACTAAAGCAATTATATATGTCAGCACTAAAAAATTAAAAGCACTACACCCCCTCACACACTCCCCTTGAGTACCTTGTTCCCCATTGGCCCTTTTTTCAATTACAAATGAATTCCCAATACTATTCTAGCATGTCCAAAGGTCAGTTGTCAATCTCCTCTCCAGTCCAGCTGGTGAATCTGGGAATCCTGAGGCAATGTTACAACTGCCTCATGTACACAGACAACCCTCTCCTCCTCCCAACAAATTCCAACACATGTGAGAGATGCAACCATATAGCCAAACTGGAGGCTAAGCTCTCTCAACTCAGTACTGGCGTAACCAGTCAGGAGGAGAAGGAAACCACACTCACTACAATTCCAGTCTCACATAGACCTACCACGACAGCAAACCAAACACATAAACACACAAAAACATACTCGGAGGCTCTAAATAAAAATCTGCCTAAGCAACAGAGACCTCCAAAGCAGACACCCAAGCAACCGCTACCCCAAAACAAAACACGTGCAACACATAGCTCACAAAGCCAGTGTGCCGAACAGTCACAGCCCTTAAGGCTAAACAACACACCTGATACACTTGCAATAGGTGACTCTATCGTCAGGCAGACTGACGTCCCGCTCACCAGGCTGAACAAGGAGAAGGTCACAGTGAGCTGCCTGTCAGGCGCTAGGATCCACCACATAACACAAGCACTCAGGTCACTCCAAGGCAAGTACAAATATGACTCAGTCATTGTCCATGCTGGTGTGAATGACCTGAGACGTACCTCCCTGGACTACATGAAAAGAAACATAGAGGAGCTCTCTGAGCATGTAGCCCAGGCCGGTATGACCCTGACCTTGAGTAGCATCTTACCCTCACCAAGAATGATGCCACAATATGAAGACAAGATGATCAATTTCAACAATTGGCTTAAGTATTGGTGTCATTCAAAGGGGATTCAATGCCTGTCAGCCTGGGATGACATGCTCGACAAGCCATGATGCTTCGCTAGGGACGGCTTGCACCTGTCACCCCTGGGCTTTCGGATATTGGCAAAGGCTCTTGCCACCCCCCATAGTGCCTTTTTTAGGCAAGGCTCAAAAGACAAACCCACCTCCATAGGTATCACAAGGGATAAGAAACTAAGAGTAACGCTACTCAATGTCAGAAGTCTAAACCTCAAGATGCACGCACTCGAAACTCTCCTTACCATGGAGAACATCGATATCTGTGCAGTAACAGAAACCTGGTTCAAGGCTCCAGAGAGCACCCCAGCACTACCAGGTTATACCTCATACCATGCTTTTCAGCCCCAAAACTAGGACCGAACCACAAAAGGAGGGGGAGTATCAATATTCGTCAAAGATACCCACACCTCCAGGTTGGTGGCACAGCACGAAGCATCAGAGACTATCCATGTGCAACTAACTGTGGGTAAAACTGCCTTCCGGTTTATAGCCTGCTACAGACCACCCTCCCAAACACAGGAACCCCACTCGGCCTTCCTGAGAACACTGGAAAATATGAAGGTCTCTCCAAACACCATTATATTGGGCGACTTCAACTACCCAAACATAGAATGGGAGCATTACTCTAGCTCCAACACCCTAGCCCAAAGGTTCCTAGAATTTATAAACTCAAATGCTATGGAACAACTTGTGACCACTCCCACAAGAGGGGAAAACATACTGGACCTGATCATCACCAACATGGGGACTCTATGCTCCAGACCAGAAGTGTATCCCTCACAGGTAAGACCAGACCATAAACTAATCTCACTAGATATTCACATCCCGACCCCAGCCCATGCCCAGAAAACCACAGTGAAAAACTTCTCTAAAGCAAATTTCACACTCCTCAAAACCGAGGTGGAATCCTTCAAAGCCCCAGGGCCTGTGGAAAATACGGCCCAGACCGCAGAATCCTTTATAAACGCATTCTATGAACACCTTCAGGAACGCATGGATCATGCAATCCCAAACAAAACCAAGACCCAATCCTCCAAAGGCAGGCATCCTGTCTGGTGGACCCTAGCCATAAACAAATTATACAATAGAAGGAGGAAGCTACTACATGACAGAGCAAAATCCCAAAAAGGGAAGGCATCTCTGATCAGTATTAGCAAAAAACTACGGGCACTCATAAAATTGTCTAAGGCCAGCTTCGAGAGAAAAACTGCACAGTACATTAAGGATAATCACAAGGCTTTCTTTAGTTATGTTAGGAACCTGGGTGGGAATTCCCAGATATGCTCAGAATTAGTCCAAAATGACAAAAAATACACCGAACCCACAGACATTGCCAACATCCTAGCTGTCAGGTTCAGCGCAAACTTCTCCCCCCCTTCCCCACCAAAAGGGCAAATATCTATCCCAGCAGAGTGCTGCCCCCCTGACATCTCAGATGCTCAGGTAAGAGCCGCCCTCTCCAAAACAAAAAACATAGAATCAATGGGACCAGACGGTGTCCCGGGCTGCGTCCTACATGAACTCCAAGAAGAACTAAACCCAAACATAAAACTACTGTTCAATCTCAGCCTTACTGCAGGATACGTACCCAAAGAGTGGCGTACAGCAACAGTGGTCCCTATCCACAAAGGTGGTGCCTCAACGGATCCTGGAAACTATCGTCCCATAAGCCTGACTAGCTTGGTCTGCAAAGCTATGGAAAGGATCATCATGGACCTCATAAATAAAGATATTGGGGACCTACAGACACTGGATTCTGCCCAGTTCGGCTTTGTTAAGGGCAGATCCTGCCTCTTAAACCTGGTCAATTTCTTTGAAACAGTCACCAAGGCCATTGATGAGGGGAAGGTGGTCCACACAGTCTACCTGGACCTCGCAAAAGCCTTCGATACAATACCCCACTCAGGCATTATAGATAAGCTCACCAGCTTAAATATAAACCCCTATGTCACTAGATGGGTTGCAAACTGGCTCAAGGACAGAACCCACATGGTTAGAATTGCTGGAGCCATGTCAGACTCCAAACCAGTTACAAGTGGCGTCCCACAAGGCTCAGTCCTGGGACCTCTCTTGTTCGGTATATATTTCTCGGAGGTACAGGCCAACACGGAAGGACTGTGGCTGACCAAGTTCGCAGATGACTGCAAACTGGGGGCCATAATAGACTCTCCAGCCGACACAAGCATCCTACAAAAGGGCCTCATAGAAACAGACAACTGGTGCCAGAGCCATGGCCTCAAGCTAAACGCCAAAAGTGTATAGTCATCCCCTTCGGCAAAAACAAAGTGCCCACAAATTACCACATAGATGGTAATCCATTAAGTACGGAAGAAGTAATTAGGGACCTGGGGACCCAAGTTGATAGCAATCTCTCATTCGACAACCACGTGGCCAAAGTGGTTAGAAAAACATTTTATATAGCCCACCTAATCATGAAGGGATTCACATCTAGATCAGGGGAGGTCATTGTGCCTCTTTCCTCATCCCTCATCAGGCCCATAATTGAGTACAGTGCCCCTTTTGGGATGTACCTTACCAGACACCTGCAGCAACTGGAAAGACCCCAAAAGTACCTCACCAAGAGGATCAAAGGGCTCAAACAGATGCCATATGCTGCCCGGTTAAAGAAACTCCAGCTCTACTCAGTGGCATACCACCTGCTCAGAGGCGATCTGTGCCTGACGTATAAAGCCATGTCCAACCCGGAATTAATGGACATGCTACACCTCAGAAAATCCAAATCCCATCGAGCTACGCGCTCAAGAGACTAGAACCTCAGCACTGAAATAAATAGGACATGCTGGAGGGACAGATTCATAACCCAGAGGCTCCCTTCACTCTGGCATAAAATCCCAGTCCAGGTTAGGCAGAGTCCCTCATTGACTCTCTTCAAGAGGAATCTTGATGAGTGGATGGGAGATCGTAGATCACTTCTGTGTCACTGTTAGACAGAGGCACAGTATACTAACCTCGAAAAAGGGCATAGCAAAATTCATTTAAAATGGGTGACGAAAGCCAAACACACTCTGGCTAGGCTTGTAAATGCCCTAGGGCAGATAGCCTAGTATGAACCTATGAACCTATAATCAAGTCGGCTACCACTCAAATAAAGTCATTTTTCCACACAAAATGTGCAAATATAGATCAGTGTACTTATGCATTTACGCTTTGCATTTAGTAACATATTATCTACTGCTAAATTGCAGTTTACAACAATGTTAAACCATTTAACACAAAACATATAAATGAAAAGTTATTATACAGTATTTATCCCCCCCCCCCCCCCCCAGTAAGTTCTTTCACGGGCAAACACAACTAAATGAGATTCATTTACTTTACCATCCCACCATTTTTTAAAACAAACAGAAGCATACTGTGAATTTAATTCTCTGAATTCCATTCCTGTTTACTAAGTTTACTTTATTATTAATTTTCTGCACAGCCCACACCCTCTCTTCACACCAGCTTCTGATTCAAATTGCAGCTTCTCCTGGCTGGCATAAAACAAGACTGTTTTTCAGTATCCCCACTAGTGACGGCAACTCAAAGTGGGACTAATTTTTCATTATGCCCTTGTTCATTAAGTTCATCTGTTAGTTTTCCTCCTGTTCCTCACCTTCTTGCAGTACTGGCACCTGGTTCAAATCAAATTTCTTTTAATTTTTCTGGACACTCCAGGGCTTCTCCCTCAGCTGCTCAAGCATACTTTTCTTGGAACAAGATAAATGGTCTCACTAACACACTCTCCTGGACTCATCTTACTTGTGTAGGATCCAGAAACAGAGCCCCCCTCACCTTGCTGACTGGAGTTCTACCGAGTAAACTTTTTCTCTCTTCCACAGCTAGATTTGCCTCCATATACATTTTTAATCCACCTGGAAAATATTCTAGAAATAACTGAGTATAGCAGTTTGAATCTCGCTTCAGTCTCATGATAAATCTCAATGACTGTAATAAACTTAATCATCTGTTGTCTAGTATGAAGCCAGTACTCACTGCCCAGGAATTCCCTGGAATCACCAATGTTCAATACCTTCCTTCTTTGCCAGAGTTTTGTCAGAAGCGTCCCCTTCTGGTATGATTACATTTTTGAATATGAATACCTGCTTCTTTCTGGTGTTAAATTAAATTAGGAGCAAAACTATGATGGATGTGCCCCCCTCCCCCTTAATAAATCGTCCTGTGGAACACCACTCTAGGTGCTTATTTATGTCTTCATAAAGTGAATCCAGTCTACTCCTTGCAACTTCTCCACTACTGTAGAAAACCTCAGTGTTTCTTTTTGAAAGCAACCTCTGACAATTATAGTTTTCTGAAAGATTTTTCATTCAGTACCTCAGACTTTGTCATTATTTACTTTATTTCTATTTCTGTCTTCTTCAAACTTAGCAGTTCATCAAACTAATTACTGAATACTTTTTCTATTTTTTCAACTTTTTTGTTTGTTTTTATGTAATCTTCCAAAGTCCCACTTATGTTAAACACTTTTGAGTGCATCTGGCTTAGTTTTTTTCCTGGTTTCTGATTCCTTTTGTTGGGGGGGGGGGGGGGGGTCTTCTAAATTCTCTTAAGGCTACAGCTCTCTGACACTGACTCATGAAGACAGCTGCAGATTCTTAAGACAGCGAAAAAAATCCTGAAACATCTTCATTAAATCTTGAGAAGCACCAGGCAAGATGTCAGATTTCCAACTGCCAGGATGTCTTGGGCTTAGATGTTGTCAGATGCTGGTGGGGGTAAACCACTATTTTAGAACCAGAGACACCCTCAAGCACCAACAACACAAAGATATACCTACAGTCTCAGAAATCAAGTTACTAGTATTTAAACCAGATGTCCGTGACCATCCAAAGACAAGAGTGTTTAGGCCTGGTAAGGGGGTGCTATCATCTATGATTATGGAGAACTCCTATGAAGTAACCCCAAAAGGTCTTGGACCAATCTGAGTTAGAGGCTGCAAAAATGACCCATCAGAGCCCTATGCTCTCGAGCCTAGGGAGGTCTCAAACATTGAACATTATAGTCTTCCAACCTTACATCCTCCTTACTGGGGTATTTTGCTCTTCTTTTAGGAGGGGATGTTTGTTAAAGTCTGGGCTGATGACATGTTGGCTTTGGTGATGGCTCACAGCCTTCCCTTGTTAAAATAATCCTGGAAAATCCACAGCCTTCCTCTGTTAAAAGAAAACTGGAGAATCTTAGTATTGGCAGTTGGGAATTCTTACTTCATCACTGAAAACTAACAAAATAAGTAAAAAAAAAAAAAAAACATTGTACAGCTGTACATAAACTTCCAACCAGAAGTTCCTGTAAAAATCAGAACAGCACCTAGACTGAGATTCAACAAAAGTGATGTTTATTTTCAGGACAGGAAAATTACATTTCTGACTATTAGGGAAGGAAGAAGCATCAGAAAGGGTGTCATTAAACAAGACACTGCCTTACCACATGGAAGAATGGAAAACTACATAACGGTGGAAATACCACAGTAAAACATCGCCACTGCTGCTAATGACAATAATAGGCAAATATATTGCTGCGGGAAGAATGAAACTAAATTTGTTCCGAAGCAGTTGCTGTCAAAAGTAATTTTGTTCTGCAAGAACTGTGTGGTAAATTAACAAGAGGAAAAAAGAGAAGGGCAATGCCTTAACATTAAGAACACTGAGGTGAAACAAATTAAAATGGAGGAAATGCCCACTGCCTGTGCACGTTCTAAGAAAAGGCAAATTATAAAAATAAGAGCTCACAAATAAAAATAATCTCTATGATAAGATGCACCATGCAGGAAATAACTGGATGACAAAGTCTGAGTATAGCTGGTCCAACAATAACTCCTTTTATTACAAAACAAAACAAATAATAATGGAGTTTTTCAAGAAACACGGCATACAGTAAAACTAAAGAACTGAAATCCCACTATCTGGCTATGCTCCAAGAAAAGTTTGTGTTGAACAGACAAAAGAGCATTTGTAAGAGCAATAAATGTGGGAAATCTGGGCAAGAAGACTGGTGTCCTGGCTGTGTTCCAAGGAAAGCTAGACTTCTGTACAGAAAGCTAGACTTCTGTACAGAAAACGCTAACAACTGTTGAATCAAGTGGTTCTATAGCTTTTAGTCAAGTGTATTACAATATGACTTCTGACATTACATCTAAGCCTCTGCCATCCACCTCGGCATGATACCTCAGATATAATTAGCTAACAGTGCTGGCTGTTTTGTTGAGTGGGGGAGATTCAAAAAGACAGCTCAGGAAGTACATCATTTAGTGTTCAGAATAGGCTAATACAGATGGCAATCGCAAGTAAAGGTGCAAAGAAATTCAGTATCAGAAAATGAAACACTAGACAGTAAGGAAAAGGAAAAGTACAGTTGTGTACCTACCATAAATGTAGATGTTCGAGTGTATTCACTGTTGCAGTCATTACACTTGGGTTATCCTGCTGGCAGGCTACCCGCAGTCGGCCTGAATTCCAAAGTCCTGGTCCGGCGTCGGTTGCCGTCGCCTCTTCCCTGATGTCAGTGCACCAGGGGTATATAAGATGCAGCCGACACCATTTTCTTCAGTTTTTCTTGCCCCAGATGTCAGGTGCCCCCAAAAGGGTAGGCTAAAAATTTTGCTTATAAAAAGCATGCAATAACAAAAACATTACCTTCATCTACAAGCAAATACACCACATAGGTTGTATAGAATAGAGAAGTACAGATAAGTCCCAGCAATGAACAGGGGGATGGAGGGAGGGTAACCTGGATTGCAACAGTGAATACACTCGAACATCTACATTTATGGTAGATACACAACTGTACTATGTCCATAGTGTTTCACTGTTGCAATCATTACACTTGGGTTGATCCCAAAGCTGAGGTTGGGTGGCTGGGCCTAAATAGAATTAGGAGTGGCTATGAGGCCCTGCAGAACTGCAGTGGCAAAGCCTGCTCTGGATTTAGAGTAAAGAGGTAAGTGGTAGTGCTTTGTAAAAGTGTGCACTGAAGTCCAAGTTGCACCCTCCAAAATATCCTTGGTTGGTACTCCTCTGAGGAAGGCTGCTGAAGTGGCTGCTGCTCTGGTAGAATATGGCCTAATGCCCTTAGGCAGTGTTTTGCCATGTTGTGAATAGCAGAAATTAATACAGTGCCCTATCCATTTTGAAATAGTCTGCTTTGAAATAGCCTTTCCTTGTGATCCCTGCAGCATATGCCACTAAAAGTTGCTCAGTCTTTCTGAAGGCTTTAGTTTTGTCCAAGTAGAAGCGTAGCTGTCTGTGTATGTCCAAAGAATGCAGAAGTCTCTCCCCTTTATTCTGTGGGTTTGGATAAAAGGTAGCCAAGTGAATAGTTTGGTTAAGAGCCACACTGGACAGTACCTTAGGCATAAATGTTGGATTTGTCCTTAGAGAAACCCTGTCCGGATGGGAAATAATAAAAGGTTCCACAGCCATTAATGCCTGTGACTCTGAGACTATTCTTGCTGAAGTTATTGCTAGGAGCAGAGCTATTTTCCATGATAAGAACTTTATGTTGGCTGTATTGGCTGGCTCAAAAGGAGGCAGTGTGAGCTTTTCCAAGACAAAATTGAGGTCCCATGTAGGTATTGGTGCTCTCCTTGGAGGTCTTATGTTTTTGGCCCCTCTGAGGTACTGCCTCAGCAGTGGATGTGAAAAAATATGTGGGTCCGTATTGTTGTGAGCTGAAATGGCAGAATCATGGATCTTAATTGATGAGAAGTATAGGCCTTTGTCCAGCATCTCAGTTAGGTATTGTAAAATCTGAGGAATATTTGGTACAAATGTGTCAATTCCCTGTGCCTGGTTCCAAGCTCAGAATCTCTTCCACTTTTCTGCATAAGATTTTCTGGTGCTGGGCCTCCTGGCCTCCAAAATAACATCCATAACTGCTTTAGAGAGAGGTGTGTCGTGAATGGTTATAATATCCATCATGCAGCCAGATTTAGTGTTCTGAGTTGGCTGTGCAGGATTTGATTGTTTTGTTGGGTCAGTAGATGAGGAATTTGAGGTAACGTCCAGGCTGGGCCTTGAGACAAGTTCTTTAGGATTGGATACCAGTGCTGGCATGGCCAGTCTGGGGCAATCAGTATCATTTTTGGCTTCTCTTCTCTGACCTTTAGGAGTACCTTGGGGAGGAGAGGCAGAGGAGGAAAAGCATAAACTGTAAGGGTTTTCCAGCTGAATGATACAGCATCCACTTTCCATGCTTGTTTGTGGGGAGTCCTTGTGCAGAATCTCTGTAGTTGGCAGTTGTTAGAGGAGGCAAATAGATCTATGTCTGGGCATCCCCCTTTCCTTGTTATCATGCTGAAGACTTGTGGATCTAGTTTCCACTCGTGAGGGTCCATGAGGTTTCTGCTTAGTTCGTCTGCCAGTGTATTTGTTTTTCCTGGCAGGAATTGTGCTTGCAGGTGCACTTGATAAGTTAATGCTGTGTTCCACAACGTCATGGCTTGTCTGCAGAGGGGGTAGAAATGAGTGCCTCCTTGCTTGTTTATGCACCACATGACTGTAATATTGTCCGTTTTTATCAGCAGTTATCCTGGATGGAGTAATTCCTTGAAGGCTGTCAGGGCATTCTGTACAGCTAGCATCTCTTTTTGATTGATATGAAGATGCATTTAGCTTGCGGGCCATGTGCCCTGAATACATTTTCCTGCCATGTGGGCCCCCCAGGCATAATCTGATGCATCTGTTGTTAGTGTCTGCCTGGCTGTGGGTAGGGTGAATGGCTGTCCCTTGTTGTGGTGACAGGCCTGTGCCCACCATCGAAACTCCTGTTGCAGGCAGGGAATGACAGTAATTATTGTTTCCAGGCTGTGGCAATGTTGAGTCCAAACACTTTTTAGGTACCATTGTAGCTTCCTCATATGCAGTCTTGCATATAGAATTAGCAGAATGCAGGATGCCATGAAGCCCAAAGCCTGTAGAATTTTTCTTGCAGATAACTGGGTCTTTGTTGCCATGCTTTTGAAGTATGAAGTCAGTTGCTTTTGTTTGTCTGGCATGAGATAAGCCATCTGGCAGTTGTATTTAAGCTTGCACCCAGGAATATTATCTCTTGAGAGGGTACTAGTTTTGATTTCTTTTCGTTTACTGTGTACCCTAGGCAAATTAATAATCTTTTTACAAACGCCAGATGCTTTAGTAGAATGTCTTTGTTCTCTGCTTGTATAAGGCAGTCGTCCAAGTAGGGATATATTTGAATTCCTCTTTGTCTGCAAAAGGCAATTACTGGTGCCAGGCATTTTGTGAAGACCCTGGGCGCAGTAGATAAGCCAAAGGGCAGTGCAGAGAATTGGCAGTGCATTGAACCAGCTATGAATCTGAGGTATCTTCTGCAAGACTGTCTGATTGGGACATGCAGGTATGCCTCTTTGAGGTCCAACGTTACAAGCCAAGCCTTCTTGCCCTGCATGGGCAGAAGCTGCTGCAAAGTCAACATTTTGAATTTTGGAACGTCCAAAAAAGTGTTTAGAATAGACAGGTCCAGAATTGGTCTCCAAGCTTTGTCCTTTCTGGGTACTAAGAAAAGTCTTGAGTAAAACCCTTGTCCCTGCTCTTGCTGTGGTACTGGTTGAATAGCCCTCATGTCCATGAGAGATGAAACTTGTTTTTGTGCCTCTGCCCATTGACTGGGTGGCAGGTCTGGCATACCTTTTGCCTTTGAAAGGGTGTGAAAGTGGAACCTGTAGCCCTGAGAGACTATGTTTAAGACCCATTTGTCCTGGGTGATTATGTGCCAATTTTTGTGAAAAAAGTGCTAGCTTTCCCCCTAAGGGTGCTGTCAAAAGAGAAGTGCTTGGCACTGGCAGAGGAAAGTCATTGGGATTGTTTCCTATATGGCTGTGATTTGTCTTCTCCGCTTTTGGAGGTAGTAGCACCCCATTGTTTGGGCCTGTATGAGCCCTGGGGTTGTTGTCTGCCTCTAGGGCATCTGTATCTGCCTGTTTGTGGTTTGTCTGACACTGGAAAGGATCAATTCTTAGAAGGCCAGTTCCTGCTAAATCTGGGAGGTTGTACCTGTAAGAAATCCTTTACTGTCTGCATAGATTTCGCTTTATCCTCCATTTTCTTCAACACCTCTTCTGCCTTAACACCAAAGTATCATGCTGTAATGGAGCATCCAATAATTTTGCTTTAACATGATCATCAGATTCTGTTCCTTTAACCAAGCATGCCTTCTAATAACAGAACCTGTAACAGCGGCCGTACAAGAGGCCTCCAGTGAATCAAAACCACATTGCAAAGTATGCTTTCCCACTTGTTCAGCTGCATGCAATAAAATCCTGCATTTCCTTGTTTTCAGAACATTCAGAATTTGTCAACTTTTTCTGCTTTAGCAGTGACATTAGGTATTGCTGATATTTAAGCATATGAAACTGACAATATAAAGCCCTTACAGCCAAGGTTGCAGAAGTGTAAACGTTTTTCCCCCATCTGTCCAGTGACCTAGAATCCCTATCCCGAGGGAACAGGGTTTTTAGCTGTAGAGGCCTTGACCCCTTTGGGACCCTGAGATATTGTTTCTGGGTCAGCAGCAGGGTTTTTATAAAGAAATTTGTGAGAGTCTGGAACCCTGTAGTATCTGTCTGGCTTAACAGGTGCAGGAGGCAGAGTCAGGAGATAGGCCGGACTCTGAGAATACATCATCTACAATGTCTAGAAAAGGTGGAACAGCAAGAGGTCTACGCTGGGGAAGTAGAAGAAAGTCTCTGAGCCTTTTCTTTGATTCTGAGTAATCCTGGCTCTCCCAGTGGAAATGCTCCCTCATAGTATGCAGGGTTTCCCCAAAAGAATAATCCTCAGGAGGAGAAGATGAAGGGATAGAGTCTTCAGCATCAGAATCCTCATAGGGAGGCAGAGAGTATTCCTGTTCTGAAGAGGAGTCAGAGGAAATGGAAACCTGATCAGAGGAGTCATATTCTGTGTCTTGCCTAGCCCTCTTATCAGGAGGGGGATGGGAACCCCTAATCAAAAGTAATTAGGTCTTCAGTCATTTTAAGCATCTGTTTTTTAGGCATGGAAGTCTGTCCAGGAGAATGCTGTACTTGTTTCTTTGTCTTTAAAGCTGTTTTAGTCTTTGTCTTGGAAGCTGAATTTGGCTTAACATATAACTGCATAGGTCTGAAAACACCCTCAGAAGCCAATGCCTACTCAGCGGCTCTGGACCCATCTGACAGAATAGTTTCCGAGTGTCCAATACCTTCAGTATCCAGAGGCCTAGCTGTCTCCACGTGGGAGTCGGTAGCAGCCTGTGGCACTGAGGTGGCGGGCGTCAGGGGCTGCAAAAGCGCCTCACTGAGAACCGGCGACTGGCCTAGCGGAGGCCTCGTCGTCGGTTTTGGACCTCGGATGCCTGTCATTTTCCTTTTCCTTGCGCTTTTTATAAACTCCGGTCATCGGCTGTTCCGATGGCATTATATAATTAAACCTTCGGCCAAAGTAATGAAAGGCAAAATCGTACCGATGCTTAATAGTGCATTGGTTAAATCTAGCACAAAACCAACAGCTAGCAACGTCGTGGTCAGGGCCTAGGCAAGGAATACAGTAAGAATGAAAATCCTTATGAGGTATTTGTTTCCCACAAGAAATACAATTGTTAACTTTTTCGGACATCGGTCTGGAGCAAGAAAAAAGTTTCCCCAACGGGGTACTTAACTTTATTGAAGACTTCGGATCTGAAATTCATTTCGAAAATCTCAGGAATCGGCCGACCGGCACTTGCGAACTGCTTTTGCTTCAGGCACCGCGCGGCAAGAAAGACTGAAGAAAATGGCGTTGGCTGCATCTTATATACCCCTGGAGCACTAACGTCAGGGAAGAGGCAACAGCAACCGACGCCAGACCAGGACTTTGGAATTCAGGCCGACTGCGGGTAGCCTGCCAGCAGGCTAACCCAAGTGTAATGACTGCAACAGTGAAACACGATGAACATCAGCTGGGCATTCTATGGAAATAAAAGGGGCTTGGACATCTCTTTTTTACTAAGCTAATGTTTCTGGGAAGACCAGCTCAAACAATCTTCTAACAACCACAGTATGTGTTTATAAGAAAAGAAAGGCCTGGAACAGAACATAAGAAGTGGCAAGCAATGAGTCAGCTCTTCAAGGAAAAATATATGATGGCTGACATTTTACCTTCAAGCTCGGAGAGCTCAGTTAATTAAGAAGCAATTTTCATTAAAAGGCTGACTAGAAAGAACGTACAGTTGTGTACACTTGCCATAAATGTAGATGGTCGAGTGTATTCACTGGTGTAGTCATCACATTTGGGTTATCTGCTTGCAGTAGCCCTCAGTCAGCCTGATTATCAAAGTCTTGAGTCTTACATCGGTTGCTGTCTCATCCTCCATGACATCAGGTAGTCAGGGGTATAAAGTATGCAGCCGATGCCATTACATCAGTTTTTCTTGCCCCAGATGTCAGGTGCCCCCCCATAATGGGAAGCAATTATATACAAGGTTACATCTCCAACAAAAAAGCAAATACACCAAAAAGCTTTAAGCATAGTAAACAAGAATTGAGGTATAGTCAATAGAATTCAGGGGGCCGGAGGGAGGGTAACCAGGACTGCAACAGTGAATACACTTGAACATCTACATTTATGGTAAGTGTACACAACTGTACTATGTTCTTTGTGTTTCACTGTTGCAGTCATTACATTTAGGCAGATTTCCAAAGCTATGGATGGGAGGAGGTAATCACATAGCATTAGGACCAGCTATAAGGCCTTGCAAGACTGCAGTGACAAAGCCAGCTCTGGATTTAGAAAAAATTGGCAAGTGGTAATGCTTAGTGAAGGTATGTACAGAACTCCAGGTAGCAGCTTCTAGGATGTCCCTGGTAGGGACACCTCTGAGAAAGGCGGTAGAGGTAAATGCAGCCCTGGTTGAATGTGGTCTTATCCCCTGTGGAGTAGGTTTTCCATGGTGCTTATAACAGAAATGAATGCAGTGGCCTATCCACTCAGAAATGGTTTGCTTTGAAATGGCCTCCCCCTCTGCCCCTGCAGCAAATGCAACCAGCAGCTGTTCAGATTTCCTGAGAGGTTTAGTCCTGTCAAGTAAAATCTAAGTTGTCTGTGTACGTCCGAGTGCAGTATTCGTTCACCTTTGTTCTGTGGATTAGAAAAGAAGGTTGGCAAATGAATGGACTGATTAAGGGCCACACTGGATACCACCTTGGGCGTGAAGGAGAGATTGGTCCTGAGAGACACCCTGTCCACATGAAAGATGATGAAAGGCTCCACTGCCATGAGAGCCTGTAATTCAGACACCCTTCTTCCTGAAGTGATGGCTAGAAGGAAGGCTGTTTTCCAAGAAAGGAATTTCAACTCTGCATTTGCAGCTGGCTCAAAGGAAGGTAGAGTGAGCTTTTCCAATACAAGGTTAAGGTCTCAAGCTAGAGTATGGGCTCTCCTGGTTGGTCTTAAGTTTTTGGCCCCTCTGAGGAACTGCTTCAGCAATGGATGAGAGAAGAGGGGTGGTTCTGTATTGTAATGAGCTGAAATGGCTGAGGCATGAATTTTAATGTAGGAAAAAGAAAAGAACCTTGTGAAGCATCTTAGTTAAGTACTGAAGAATCTGAGATAAATTGGACGCTGCTGTGCCCATCCCCTGAGTTTGGCTCCAGGAACAGAATCTTTTCCATTTTTCAGCATAGGATTTTCTATTACTAGGCCTCCTTGCCTCCAGAATGACATCCATCACTTGCTTACTGAGGGATGGTAATGGAGAGATCAGGTAATTAGCCAGGCTGCCAGGTTCAGGGTTTGAAGCTGTGGGTGCAGAATCTGGCCCTCCTGCTGGAGCAGCAGGGGAGGGGTCTGAGGCAGGAGCCATGGTGCCAGCAGTGACACACTGCGCAAGAGGGGGTACCATTGTTGGCGTGGCCAGTCTGGTGCAATCAGTATTGTCCTGCTTGATCTTTAGTAGTACCTTGGAGAGGAGAGGCAGAGGGGGAAAGGCATAAACTGATAGGTTTTTCCAGGTGAAGGACAGGGCTTCCACTTTCCAAGCTTGCTTGTGGGGAGTCCCTGTGAGAATTTTTCCAATTGGTAGTTCTGGGGGGAGCCAAACAGGTCTAAGTCTGGGCTCCCCCATTTGTTTGTCAACATGTTGAATATCTTTGGTTCCAGTTTCCACTCGTGTGCGTCCATGAGATTTCTGCTTAGGTCGTCTGCCAGTGTATTTAGTTTTCCTGGCAGGAATTGAGCCTGTAGGTGCACTTGGTAGCTCAAGGCTGTGTTCCACAGAGCCATGGCTGGTCTGCAGAGAGTATATGAGTGGATTCCTCCCTGCTTGTTTATGTACCACATAACAGAGGTGTTGTCCGTCTTTACCAATAATTGTCCGGGAAGAAAGTGGTCCTTGAAGGCTGTCAGAGAATTCTGTAAAGCTAACACTTCTTTTTGATTGATATGCAGGCGCATTTGACTTGGGTTCCATATGCCCTGAATGCACTTCCCTGCGAAGTGAGCCCCCCCATGCATAGTCTGATGAGTCTGTTGCTAGGGTTTGGGCGGCAGGGGGGAGAGTGAACAGCAGTCCTTTGTTTTGGTGGCAGGTGTCTGCCCACCAAAGGAACTCTATCTGTAGACAAGGTATGATAGGAATCATTGATTCTAGATCCTGAGAATGTTAACACCATAGGCTTTTTAGATACCATTGTAGTTTCCTCATATGTCTTGCATATGGAATTAGTAGAATGCAGGAGGCCATGAACCCCAGGGTTTGCAGTATTTTCCTTGCAGATAGCTGGGTCTTTGTGGCCAGTAGTTTGAAGTAGACTGTCAAATGAACTTGTTTCTCTGGCGTGAGGTAGGCCATCTGGGAAGTTGTATTCAAGCTTGCTCCCAGGAATACAATTTGTTGGCAGGGTACAATATGTGATTTCTTTTCGTTTATGGTGTACCTCAGAGAAGTTAGGAATTTCTTTACAAATGCCAGATGATTTAATAGTATGTCCTGGCTTTCTGCCTGAATTAGACAATCGTCCTGGTATGGGTATATATGAATATTCCTTTGCCTGCAAAATGCAATGACTGGAGCTAGGCACATTGTGAATACCCTGGGCGCAGTACACAAGCCAAAGGGCAGTGCAGAGAACTGATAGTGCATGTAGCCTGCTTTGAAGTGTAGGTATCTTCGCAAGATTCCCTTATTGGGATGTGCAGGTAGGCTTCCTTTAAATCCAGTGTTACCAACCAGGCATCTTTGCCTAGCATAGGAAGCAGATGATGAAGAATTAGCATCTTGAAATTTGGGATTACCAAAAATGTATTTAGGATAGACAGGTCCAGGATAGGACGCCAGGAATTGTCTTTTCTGGGTACCAGAAAAAGTCTTGAGTAGAAACCTAGTCCCCATTCTTCTGGGACAGGTTGAATAGCCCTGATGCTTAAAAGAGAGAGAACTTGCTTTTGACCCTCTGCCCACTGATTTGGGGGTTAGATCTGGCCAACCGTTTGGGGTTGGTAAGGAGTGGAAGTGGAATCTGTATCCTTGGGAAACTATATTTAAAACACATTTTTCCTGGGTTATGAGTTCCCAATTTTTTGCCTGCAGGGCAATCTTTCCCCCTAAAGGAACAGTCAGTTGGGCAGGGCTTGGAAGGTTTAAAGTTAAGTCATTGAGACAGTTTACCATAGGGGGAGTCTTACTACTCCCAGCTTTGGAAGTGGGAGCCCCACACTGCTTAGTCCTGTGAGAACCTTGGGACTGAAGCCTGGGTGTTCTGCTGGCTTTGGGTTTGGACTGAGAAGGCCTGGAAGAGGAAGGAAAGGACCGATTCTTAGAGGGCCAATGCTTACTACATCTGGGAGTCTGTACTTGCAGGAAATCTTTAACAGTTTGCATAGATTTAGCTTTTTCCTCCATCTTTTTAAGTACTTCTTTTGCTTTGACAAACAGGTGGTCTTGGTTTAAGGGAGCATCCAGCAATTTAGCTTTAACATCATCAGGCAAAGATTGCTCCTTAAGCCAAGCAAGCCAAGCATGCCTTCCAAGTACAGACCCAGTGACAGCAGCCCTGCAAGTTGCCTCTAATGAATGAAAACCACATTGCAAAGTATGTTTTCCAACTTGTTCAGCAGAATGCATTAAATCCTGTAAGTCTTTATTTTCAGCACAGTCAGGAATCAACATAATTTTCTGTTTAAGCAATCCAATAATATGCTGCTGATACTTTAACATATGAAACTGTCAGTTCAAGGCCCTAATGGCCAAGGCTGCAGAAGTGTATACCTTCTTACCCCATCTATCCAGCGCCCTGGAATCTCTATCAGAGGGGGTAGGGTTTTGGCAGCAGCAGCCTTAATACCCTTGGGTCCCTATGAAATGGTCTCAGGATCCGCAGTAGGATTTTTAAAGAGGAACTTGTGAGAGTCAGGTTTTCTGGGAGCAGGAGGTAAAGAGTCAGGGGCCAGGCTAGATTCCGAGAAGGCATCATCAACAATGTCCAGTACAGGAGGGATAGCTAAAGGCCTGTGTTGGGGCAGGAGTAAGAAATCCCTAAGCCTCTTTTTGGAGTCAGAGAAATCCTGGCTTTCCCAGCGAAAATGCTTCCTAAAATTATGCAAGGTTTCACCAAAAGAGAAATCCTCTGGAGGGGAAGCAGAGGGAATGGAGTCCTCTGCATCAGATTCCTCATAGGTAGAGATAAGGGTAAATCCTGGTCATCAGAGAAAACAGAAATTTCAGATTCCTGATCAGAAGAATCAGAAGGAAAATCAGCCCTAGGCCTCTTAGCGGGGGAAGGGTGGCTTCCCCTGATTACATTAATAAGGTCTTCAACCATTCTTATCATTTGTTTTTTAGGCACAGGGGCCTGACCATGTGGTCTGGGCGTAGGTTTTCTGTGCATGGATCGAGTTTTAGGCCTAGAAGAAGATGGCGTCAGTTTAATATGCAAGTCAGTAGGCCTGAAAACACCCTCAGAAGCCGGTGTCTGCACAGCAGCTCACCCATCCAAGGTAGAGACATCCACAGGTTCTACAGTCAAAGAAGCATCTCACGGCATAATGGACTCTGAATGTGTCTCAGTAGTAGCCTGCGAATCTGAAGTAGTGGGTATCAGGGGCTGCGAAAGCGCCTCACTAAGTACCGGCGAAGTGGCGACTAGCTTAGGAGAAACGTTGTCGGCAGCTTTGGACCTATGCGGTCTGTCTCTGTCTTTTTCTTTGCGTTTTTTCGGAATGTCGGCAGTTGGGTGGCTTACTGAAGCCATTTCTGGATAATTGAACCGAGTGCCAAAATATTTAGAAGTGTAAATAAACAGACGATGAATAGTTCGAGGTTACCGACATCAAGGTACGTCGTTGGTCTGGGTCTAAGCAAGGAATGCAGTACGAATGAAAATCTTTATGAGGTATTTGCTTTTCACACGAAATACAATTGTTAACTTTTACTGACATATGTTTAGAGCAAGAAAAAGGTTCCCCAATGGGGTACTTAGCTTAGTTGAAGACTTCTGTTTTGAAACTTGAAAATGAAAAGTTCAGGAGTCGGCCAACCGGCACTTGCGAACTGCTTCAGCTTCGGGCACCGCATGGCAAGAAAGACTGATGTACTGGTGTCAGCTGCATGCTTTATACCCCCTGGCTACCTCACGTCATGGAAGATGAGACAGCAACCGACACAGGACCCAAGACTTTGATAATCAGGCCGACTTGAGGGCTACTGCAAGCAGATAACCCAAATGTGATGACTGCAAAAGTGAAACACGAAGAACATCTGGACTGTGTATATTAGAAGGCTTCCTTGCTTTATCCAAGGGAAAGGAGGAGTGAAGATATGTCATGTACAATAATTAACAGAAGGTTAATAGGCAAAAGAATGAGCAAACAACTAAAAAATACACAAAGAAAGGCAACACATCGACATCACTTCACTATACAACCTCAGAATAAGGGGGGCGGTGGAGGCATAATATGGGCAGGTGTCAACAGCCCTACTCACCACTCCACAATTCCCACAAAGTACTATTCCACAAGCAAGAGCTGTTCTCTCTGCAGAGGGATGCAAGAATACTGGAAAGGGAGTTACTTTCAGAGCAAAAGGATAAGAAAAAGATCAGATAAACAACAGGGAAATGTCCATGGTACGAAAGGGCTGAGCAGCCTTGAATAAAGATGAGGACAGAACCATGGCATGGCTATACGCAGCCATCTCACACATGTACACACGCACATACACACTAACTTTTTGTCAAAACTGAACATATTTTTCTTTAGAGTGTCTAAGTCTCTGACCTTTTCTCAACAGTCAGCAACATCCATTCAACCTTTTATGGTCGTGCATCTATAACATACACACATATATGATACATATATAATACATTCAGCAAAATAATTACGCACCATAACAGAGAAATTAAATATGCACACACGTACATGATATGCATGCTATACGGCATACCTCTCAACCTTTTAGAACAGGAAATCTGGACAAAGCTATAAATAATGGTGGGACAAAGGCCAAAAACAGGGACAGACTTTAAACATTGCTCTTACAAACTTAGAAAGTTGACAGAACAAGAGGTTATGCATTAGTATGAATTTTCTGAAGGGTATGAAGTCTGAAACTCAAATGTCTTTCATTATTTTCTGACTTCAATCCTCAATGAACTGCCAATGATTTGACAGAAAACAGCAATTGTATGAGAAACAAACCAAAAATGTAAGGCAAAAATCTGGACAGTCTGTGAAAATCTGGACAGTTGAGAGGTATGAACTGTACAGCACACTAATTACATGCCAAAGCAGAAGGAAAGTACAGTTGTGTACACTTACCATAAATGTAGATGTCAAGAGTGTGTATTCACTGTTGCAGTCATCACCTGTGGGTTATCCCTGCTGTGGTAGCCCTCAGCCGGCCTGAATACCAGAGTTAATGTTTTTCTGCTTCGGCTGCTGACGCTTGCTGTCTGACATCAGGTCGTCAAGTGCTATAAAGGAAGGCAGATAACGCCATTACATCAGTTTTTCTTGCCCTAACCAGTCAGAGACCCAAGTAAATATGGTAAAGCGGTCCTGGTGGCTAAAAGCCACCGTTAGAAACTTATGTCTCCCTAAGATAGAAGATATAAGGGGAAAGGAGGGTGGAAACCAGGATTGCAAAGTACAGTCGAGTACACTTACTATAAATGTAGATGTTCGAGTGCATTCACTGTTGCAGTCATCATCCTTGGGTTATCTGCCTGCAGGCAGCCCTCAGTCAGCACGAATACTAGAGTCTTGGAATTTCTGCATTGGCTGCTGTCACCTCTTCCATGACGTCAGGTCTTCAGGGGTACAAAACATGCAGCCGAGGCCATTACATCAGTTTTTCTTGCCACAGATGTCAGGTGCCCCCCTAATGGGAAGCAATCAAATCTATAAATACAAGGATATACCTCCAACAAAAGAGCAAATACACTAAAAAGCTTTTAGAGTATAGTAAGTGAGAGTAGAGGTATAGCCAAAAGAAGAAGGGGGCTGGAGGGAGGGTAACCAGGACTGCAACAGTGAATACACTTGAACATCTACATTTATGGTAAGTGTACACAATTGTACCATGTTCTTTGTGTTTCACTGTTGCAGTCATTACATTTGGGTAGATTCCCAAAGCTAAGGTTGGGAGGAGGAATTTAAATAGAATTAGGACCAATTATAAAGCCCTGCAAGACTGTAGTGGCAAAACCAGCTCTGGATTTAGAGAAAACTGTCAAATGACAATGCTTGGTGAAAGTATGTACAGAACTTTAGGAAGCAGCTTCTAGGATGTCCCTAGTAGGGATGCCCCTGAGAAAGGCTGTAGAGGTAGATGCAGCCCTGGATGAATGGTGTCTGATGTCCTGTGGGCTAGGTTTTCCATGGTGCTTACAGCAGAAATGAATGCAGTGGCATATCCATTTTGAAATGGTTTGTTTTGAAATAGCTTTTCCCTCTGCCCCTGCAGCAAATGCCACCAGCAGTTGTTCAGATTTCCTTTGAGGTTTAGTCCTGTCCAAGTAGAATCTAAGCTGTCTGTGCACATCTAAAAAGAGTGCAGTATTCGGTCCCCTTTGTTCTGTGGGTTAGGAAAAAAGGTAGGCAAATGAATGGACTGATTAATAGCCACACTGGATACCACCTTGGGCATGAAGGAGGGCTTGGTTCTGAGGGACACCCTGTCCGCATGAAAGATGATGAAAAGTTCCACTGCCATAAGGGCCTATAATTAAGATACCCTTCTTGCAGAAGTGATTGCTAAAAGGAAAGCTGTTTGCCAGGAAAGAAATTTTAAATCTGCAGTAGCAGCTGGCTCGAAAGGAGGAAGAGTGAGTTTCTCCAAGACAAAGTTAAGATCCCAGGCTGGAGTTGGAGCTCTCCTGGGTGGCCTTATATTTTTGGCTCCTCTGAGGAACTGCTTGAGCAGTGGGTGAGAGAAGACTGGAGGCTCTGTGCTATAATGAGCTGAAATGGCTGAGGCATGAATTTTGATGGAGGAAAAAGACAGGCCCTTATGAAGCATCTCAATCAAGTATTGTATAATCTGAGGTAAACTGGGCACTGCTGTGTTCATTCCTTGAGATTGGTTCCAGGCACAGAATCTTTTCCATTTTGCAGCATAAGATTTTTTAGTACTAGGCCTCCTTGCCTCTAAAATGATATCCATCACTGATTTACTGAGGGATGGTAAAGACGAGATTAGGTAATTAGCCAGGCTGCTAGGTTCAGGGATTGCAGCTGAAAATTTCAGGAGTCAGCCAACCAGCACTTGCGAACTGCTTCTGCTTCAGGTACCGCACGGCAAGAAAGACTGATGTAATGGCGTCGGCTGCATGTTTTACACCCCTGACGACCTGACGTCATGGAAGAAGCGACAGCACCCAACACAGGACCCAAGACTTTGTTAATCAGGCCGACCGAGGGCTACTGCAAATAGATAACCCAAATGTAATGACTGCAACAGTGAAACACGAAGAACATCCAGGACTGCAACAGTGAATACACACGAACATCTACATTTATGGTAAGTGTACACAACCGTACAATGTTCTTCGTTTTTCACTGTTGCAGTCATCACACTTGGGTTGATTCCCAAAGCTGAGGAAGGGTGGAGGCATTTAAGAGGTGTTAGGGCTGGCTAGCAGGCCTTGTAAGATTGCTGTAGCAAATCCAGCACTGGATTTAGAAAAAATAGGTAAGTGGTAATGCTTGGTGAAGGTGTATACAGAAAGTACAGTTTTGTACCTACCATAAATGTAGATGTTCGAGTGATCACCCTGCTGCAGTCATCACACTTGGGTTATCCTGCCATCAGGCGGTCCCGCAGTCGGCCCGAATTCCAAAGTCTTGGTCCGGCGTCAGTTGCTGTCACTTCTTCCCTGACGTCAGTGTGCCAGGGGTATAGAAGAGGTATCCGATGCCATTTTCTTCAGTTTTTCTTGCCCCAGATGTCAGGTGCCCCCCAACAGGTAGGCAAAAAAAAAAAAAAAAAAAAAAATATATATATATATATATATATATATATATATATATATATATATATAGCTAGATAAAAATAAAACAATACTTTTAGGCACAAGCAAATACACCACAGAAGTTGTATAGGATAGAGTGGAATAGATAAGTTCAGCTAGTTCAGAGGGGATGGAGGGAGGGTAACCTGGACTGCAGCAGGGTGAACACTCGAACATCTACATTTATGGTAGGTACAAAACTGTACTATGTTCATCGTGTTACCCTGCTGCAGTCATCACACTTGGGTTGAATCCCAAAGCTAAGGATGGGAGGTGGAGTTAAACAGGGTTAGAAGTAGCTAGTAGGCCCTGCAAAACTGCAGTGGCAAAACCAGCTCTAGTCTTAGAATATAGAGGTAAGTGATAGTGTTTGGTGAAGATGTGCACTGAACTCCAAGTTGCAGCTTCCAGAATATCCTTGGTTGGCACTCCCCTGAGAAAGGCTGCTGATGTAGCTGTAGCCCTGGTGGAGTGGGACCTAATGTTAGCAGGTACCGGTTTCCCATGACGCGTGTAGCAGAAACGTATGCAATGCCCTATCCATTTAGAAATGGTCTGTTTTGAGATAGCTTTTCCTTGTGATCCTGTAGCATAAGCTACAAAGAGCTGGTCAGATTTTCTGAAAGCCTTAGTTTTATCCAAGTAGTAATGTAATTGCCTGTGAATGTCCAAAGAGTGCAGGAGTCTTTCTCCTTTGTTCTGGGAATTTGAGAAAAAGGTGGGCAAATGAATGGTTTGGTTTAGGGCCACACTGGAAACCACCTTTGGCATAAAGGAAGGGTTACTTCGTAGAGAGACTCTGTCTTGATGAAAAATGAGGAAAGGCTCCACTGCCATTAGTGCCTGTAGCTCTGAGACTCTTCTAGCTGAGGTTATTGCTAGTAGCAGGGCAGTTTTCCATGAAAGAAATTTTAAATCAGCTGAAAAAGCTGGTTCAAAGGGCGGCAATGTAAGCTTTTCCAGAACAAAGTTGAGATCCCAAGTAGGTGCTGGTGCTCTCCTTGGCGGTCTTATGTTCTTAGCCCCTCTGAGGTACTGTCTTAGGAATGGATGTGAGAATAAGGGAGGATCCGTGTTGTAATGAGCTAAAATTGTTGAGGCGTGGATCTTAATAGATGAAAAGGAAAGTCCTTTGTGCAACATCTCATTTAAATATTGTAGAATCTGAGGAATGTTTGGATCAAGGGGATCTTGGCCTTTAGCCTGGTTCCAAGCGCAAAATCTTTTCCATTTGTCTGAATAGGTTTTCCTGGTGCTGGGCCTCTTGGCCTCCAGAATGACAACCATAACAGCTTTGGATAGAGGTGTTGGCTGGTTGTTTAGGTAATTTGCCATGCAGCCAGGTTTAAAGCCTTGAGCTGGCTGTGTAGAATCTGATTGTCTCACTTGGTGAGCAGGTGAGGAATTTGTGGTAAAATCCATGGTGGGCCGTGGGCCATGTTCCTTAGAACTGGATACCAATGCTGGCATGGCCAGTCTGGTGCAATGAGTATCATTTGTGGTCTCTCTAATCTGACTTTCAACAGTACCTTTGCTAGAAGAGGCAGTGGAAGAAAGGCATACACTGTTAATGTTTTCCAACTGAATGAGAGGGCGTCCACTTTCCAAGCTTGTGGATGGAATGTCCTTGTGCAAAATTTTTGAAGTTGGTAGTTTTGGGGGCTTGCAAACAGATCTATGTCTGGGCGTCCCCATTTTTGAGCTATCATTGCAAATACTTGTGGATCTAGTTTCCACTCGTGTGGATCCATGAGGTTTCTGCTTAGGTCGTCTGCCAATGTGTTTTTCTTTCCTGGCAGGAATTGTGCTTGTAAATGAACCTGGTAAGACAGTGCAGTGTTCCACAAGGTCATTGCTTGCCTGCATAGAGGGTAGGAATGTGTGCCCCCTTGCTTGTTTATGTACCACATTACTGTGGTATTGTCAGTCTTTATTATTAGTTGTCCTGGGTGTAAGAGGTCCTTGAAAGCTGTTAGGGCATTCTGTGGTGCTAGCATTTCTTTTTGATTGATATGCAGATGCCTCTGATCTGTAGTCCATTTGCCTTGAATGCACTGTCCTGCCATGTGTGCTCCCCAGGCATAGTCCGATGCATCTGTTGTCATAGTTTGCCTGGCTGTGGGTAAGGTGAAAGGCTGACCCTTGTTGAGGTGACATGCCTGTGCCCACCATAGAAACTCCTGCTGAAGGCAGGGAATGAGTGGTATCATTGTTTCCAAGCTGTGGCTGTGCTGAGTCCATACGCTTTTCAGGTACCATTGTAATTTCCTCATATGCAGTTTTGCAAATGGTATTAGTAGTATGCAAGATGCCATGAATCCCAAGGCCTGCAGAATTTTTCTTGCAGGGAGTTGGGTCTTTGTTGCCATTATTTTGAAATATTGAGTCAGCTGTTGTTGCTTGTCTGGCATGAGATAAGCCATCTGGGCCATTGTATTCAAGCTGGCACCCAGGAATATTATGTTTTGTGAGGGCACTAGTTTTGATTTCTTTTCATTTACTGTGTACCCTAGGCAACTTAGAAGGTGTTTGACAAATACCAGATACTTTAAAAGAATGTCCTTGCTTTCTGCTTGAATAAGGCAGTCGTCCAGGTATGGGTATATTTGAATTCCTGTTTGTCTGCAGTATGCAATTACTGGTGCCAGGCATTTTGTGAAGACCCTGGGTGCAGTAGATAAGCCAAAGGGCAGTGCAGAGAATTGATAATGCGTCGAACCTGCAATGAAGCGGAGGTATCTTCTGCAATTTCGTCTGATAGGGACATGCAGGTATGCCTCCTTGAGGTCCAACATTACTAGCCAAGCATTCTTGCCCAGCATGGGAAGAAGCTGCTGTAGTGTTAGCATCTTGAATTTTGGTACTTGCAGATAGGTGTTTCAGAATCGAAAGATCCAGAATGGGTCTCCATGCTTTGTCCTTTCTTGGGACTAGAAAGAGTCGTGAGTAAAATCCTTGTCCTTGCTCCTGTGTGGGTACCTGTTGAATGGCTCTCATGTCCATGAGAGCTGTAATTTGTTTTTGTGCCTCTGCCCATTGATTTGGTGGCAGGTTTGGCATTCCTTTTATCCTTGGTAAGGTATGAAAGTGGAATCTGTATCCTTGAGAGACAATGTTTAGGACCCATTTGTCTTTTGTGATGATGTGCCAGTTGTCTGCAAAAAATTTTCCTCCCAAGGGAGCTGCCAGGAGAGATTTGCTTGATAGTTTGAGGATTGAGTCATTGTGTTTATCTTCTGCTAGCTTGGGGCCTGTCTTCTCCACCTTTCTGGGTAGCAGAACCCCATTGGCGAGGTTTGTAAGGGCCTTGTGACTGACCTCTGCCCCTTGGGCGTCTGTATTTGCCTCTCTGTGATCTGTCAGAAGCTGGAAAGGACCAGTTTTTTGTTGGCCAATTTCTGCTGAAACGGGGGGGTTGTACCTGCAAAAAATCCTTGACTGTCTGCATAGACTTTGCCTTATCCTCCATTTTCTTTAAAACCTCTTCTGCTTTGACACCAAATAATACATCCTGTTGTAAAGGTGCATCCAACAATTTTGCTTTAGCATGATCAGGAAGGGTTTGTTCTTTTAACCAAGCATGTCTACGTATGACAGAGCCAGTAACAGCTGCTCTACAGGAAGCTTCCAATGAATCAAATCCACCTTGTAAAGTATGTTTGCCCACCTGTTCAGCTGCATGCAACAGATCCTGCATTTCCTTGTATTCAGACTGTTCAGTATGTGTGCTCATTTTTTGTTTTAATTGAGACATTAGGAATTGCTGATATTTCAGCATGTGAAACTGACAATTTAATGCTCTCATAGCCAGAGTTGCTGAGGTATACATTTTCTTTCCCCATCTATCTAGGGCTCTGGAATCCCTTTCAGAGGGCACAGGATTTTTAGCCAGAGAAGCTTTAGCTCCCTTAGGACCCTGGGAAATGGTTTCTGGGTCAGTCACATGGCTTTTATAAAGGAATTTGTGTGAGTCAGGTACTCTGTAGTATCTGTCTGGTTTGGCTGGAGCAGGAGGTAGAGAGTCTGGATTTAGACTCGACTCCAAGTAAACATCATCCACAACATCTAAAACTGGAGGGATAGCAAGAGGTCTGTGCTGGGGTAGTAAAAGAAACTCTCGGAGCCTTTTCTTAGAATCAGAGTAGTCCTGGCCTTTCCAGTGGAAATGTTCCCTCATGGTATGTAAAGTTTCCCCAAAGGAGTAGTCTTCAGGGGGAGATGCTGAGGGAATAGTCTCTTCAGCATCAGAGTCTTCATACGGCGGAAAAGTGTAATCCTGTTCCTCAGAAGAATCTGAGGAAATTGAAACCTGGTCAGAGGAAGCATAATCCTCTTCTTGTCTTGGTCTTTTATCAGGAGAGGGATGGGAACCCCTGATTAGGGTAATCAAGTCTTCAGCCATCTTAAGCATCTGTTTCTTAGGCATGGGGCCTTGAACTGTAGACTGATGTACAGTCTTCTTTGGTTTTAAAGGAGTTTTAAGCTTAGCATAAGATTTAATGGTGAGTGTAGTCGGTCTGAAGACACCTTCTGCAACCAAAGGTGTTTCCACTGCACCGGGGTCTACTTCTGCTCCGGTGTCAGAAGGGCCTAATGAAGACGGCTGCGTCGGCATAGTAGACTCCGCTTGAGAATCCGCAGCTGTCTGGGGTTCCAGTTCTGCGGTCGTCAGGGGCTGGGTAGGCACCTCACTGAAAACCGGAGAACCGGCGACAGGCCCAGCAGAGGCCTCGGAGTCTGGCCTGTTCCTAGGCTGCTTGTCCTTATCCTTGCATTTTTTTATGCATGCCGGTCGTCGGCTGCTCCGACGGCATGATATAATTAAATTTCCTACCAAAGTAGTGTCGTGCAAAGTCAAAACGGCGTTTGATAGTTCGTTTATTAAACCTAGCACAAAACCGACAACCTGTGACGTCGTGGTCTGGGCCTAGGCAAGGAATACAATAGGAATGGAAGTCCTTATGAGGTATTTGCTTCCCACAAGAAATACAATAGTTAACTTTTTCTGACATCAGACTGAGGCAAGAAAAGGTTCCCCAATGGGGTACTTAACTTTATTGAAGACTTCGGACTGAAATTTGAATTGAAAATCTCAGGTGTCGGCCGACCAGCACTTGCGAACTGCTTCTGCTTCGGGCACCGCGCGGCAAAAAGACTGAAGAAAATGGCATCGGATGCCTCTTATATACCCTTGGCGCACTGACGTCAGGGAAGAAACGACAGCAACCGACACTGGACCAAGACTTTGGAATTCGGGCAGACTGTGGGACCGCCTGACGGCAGGATAACCCAAGTGTGATGACTGTAGCAGGGTAACACGATGCACATCTCCAGGTTGCAGCTTCCAGGATGTCCCTGATAGGGACTCCCATGAGAAATGCTGTAGAGGTTGAAGTAGCTCTAGTGGAATGAGTTCTGATCCCCAGAGGGGTAGGTTTTCCATGGTGCTTGTAGCAGAAATGGATGCAGTGTGCTATCCATTTGCAAAAAAGGTTTGTTTTGAAATGGCCTTGCCCTCTGCCCCTGTAGCAAAGCTGACTAGCAGCTGGTCAGATTTTCTGAAAGGCTTAGTCCTGTCAAGGCAGAACCTGAGCTGTCTGTGCACGTCCAAGGAGTGCAGGATCCTTTCCCCCTTATTCTGAGGATTAGGGGAAAATGTTGGCAAATGGATGGATTGGTTTACAGCCACACTGGATACCACCTTGAGCATAAAGGAAGGGTTAGTCCTGAGGGAAACCCTGTGAACATGGAAAATAATGAAGGGCTCCACCGCCATTAATGCATGAAACTCAGGCACTCTTCCTGCTGAAAGTAATGCTGTTTTCCAAGAGAGGAATTTTAACTCTGCTGAAGCAGTAGGTTCAAAGGGGGGAACTGTGAGCTTCTCCAGTACAAAGTTAAGGTCCCAGGTCAGGGTGGGAGCTCTCCTAGCGGCCTTAAATTGTTAGCTCCTCTCAGGAACTGTTTGATGAGAGAGTGACAGAAGAGAGGAGGCTCAGTATTATAATGAGCTGAGATGGCATAGGCATGAATTTTAATGGATGAGAAGGATCGGCCTCTGTGGAGCAGCTCTGCTAGATAATCAAGGATTTGAGGTAAGTTGGGCACAGCTGTGTCCTTTCCTTGAGACTGACTCCAAGAACAATACCTTTTCCACTTTTCAGCATATGATTTCCTAGCACTAGGCCTTCCGGCCTCAAGGATGATGTCCATCACCTGTTTGCTGAGGGATGCTGATGGTGCACTTAGGGAATAAGCCAGGCTGCATGGTTTAGGGTTTGCAGCTGTGGATGCAAAATCTGTCCCCTGCTGTCTCAGCAAGAGGAAAGTGTGTGATGTAGGTGCCAGGGTGGCACTGCTGTCAGACTGCGTAGGAGTGGGTACCAGTGCTGGTGTGGCCAGTCTGATGCAATAAGGATTGCCCTTGGCCTGTCCTGTTTGATCTTGAGTAGTACTCTTGAGAGGAGGGGCATTGGAGGAAAGCCATACATTGAGAAGTTTCCCATGTAAAGGATAGGACGTACACCTCCTGCTGTGAGGGTTTCTGGTGCAAAATTTGCTCAATTGGTGGTTTTGAGGGGAGGCAAAAATGTCCACCATCGGTGTTCCCCACCTCTGGGTTGGAAGTTTGAATGAGTGGGGGTCCAGTTTCCACTCATGAGGGTCCAGTAGATTACTGCTCAAGTCATCTGCCAGTGAATTTTGCTTGCCTGGCAGGAATTGAGCTTGTAGGTGCACTTGGATACTTAAGGCTATGTTCCACAGAGCCATGGATAACCTGCAGAGTGGGTAAGAATGAGTTCCTCTCTACTTATGTACCACATAACTGTGGTGTTGTCTGTTTTTATCAGGAGCTGTTCTGGAAGGATAAGGTATTTGAAGACTGTCAGAGCATTATGTACAGCTAGCATCTCTTTTTGATTAATATGCAGGGGAATTTGTTCTGGGCTCCATTTGCCTTGAATGCATTTGCCTGCCATGTGAGCCCCCCCATGCACAGTCTGATGCATTTGTTGTCAGAGTTTGGGCGGCGAGGGGTTGAGTGAAAGGAAATCCCTTGTTGTGGTTGCATGCTTCTGCCCACCAAAGGAATTCTGCTCTTAGGCAAGGTATGACAAGAATCACTGTTTCCAGGTCCTGAGAAAGTTGACACCAGAGATTTTTTAAGTACCACTGAAGTTTCCTCATATGCAGTCTTGCATATGGAATTAGCAGAATGCATGAGGCCAAGAACCCTAGGGCTTGCAGTATTTTCCTTGCAGATAGATGGGTTTTGTTGGCAATTAGTTTGAAAAAGTTTGTCAAACGGACCTGCTTTTCTGGAGTGAGGAATGCCATCTGGGAAGTTGTGGTCAAGCTTGCTCCCAGGAATACAATTTGCTGGCTGGGCACCAGTTGTGATTTATTTTCATTGATGGTGTATCCCAGTGAAGTTAGAAGTCCTTTTACAAATGCCAGGTGCTGAAGTAGCAATTCCTGACTGTCCTCTTGAATCAGGCAATTGTCCAAGTATGGGTAGATTTGAATATTTCTCTGCCTGCAGTATGCAATGGCTGGAGCCAGGCATTTTGTGAGTACTCTGGGCGCAGCAGATAAGCCAAAGGGAAGTGCAGAGAACTGATAATGCATAGAGGCTGCCCTGAAACGTAGATATTTCCTGCAAGACTCCCCTTATGGGGATGTGCAGATAAGCTTCTTTTAAGTCTAGAGTGACTAACCAGGCATCCTTGGCTAGTATAGGAAGAAGCTGTTGCAGTGTAAGCATTTTGAATTTTGGGACCACCAGAAGGGTGTTGAGAATAGATAGATCCACGATAGGATGCCAAGAGTCCTCTTTTCTGGGCACCAGGAACAGTCTGGAGTAGAAACCCTGTCCCCTCTCATCTACTGGAACAGGATGAATAGCCCTGATATGGAGAAGGGAAAGCACTTGCTTTTGCGCCTCTGCCCACTGGTTTGGAGGAAGGTCTGGCAACCCGCTTGGAGTTGGTGGTGAGTGGAAGTAGAATCTGTACCCCTCGGATACAATGTTTAGAACCCATCGGTCCAGAGTAATGGAGATCCAGTTTTTTGCATGAAGGGCGAGTACTTGCGGATGTCTGGAAAGGATAACTGGAAAGACCTTGTGAACTTTTTCCATATGGTGGTGGCTTACCACTCCCTGGTTTTGAGGTGGAAACACTCCATAGTTTAGATCTCTGCATACCCTGAGACTGTAGTCTTGGTGGTCTGTTTCCCCTGGGTTTGGACTGAGATGACCTAAGAGGGACTGGAAAGGACCAGTTTTTTGAAGGTCAATGCCTACTGAATCTAGGTGGCTACACCTGTAAGAAATCTTTGACGGTTTGCATAGATTTAGCTTTTTCTTCCATCTTTTTAAGAACTTCTGCTTTTGTGCCAAACAAACTCTCCTGATTTAATGGAGCATCTAGTAATTTTGCTTTGACATGATCAGGCAAGACTTGTTCCTTTAGCCAAGCATGCCTTCTCAGTACAGACCTAGTGAAAGCAGACCTGCAAGATGCTTCTAGTGCATCAAAACCACACTGCAAAGTATGTTTACCAACTTGGTTTGCAGAATGCATTAACTCTTGTAAATCTTTATTTTCTGCACAATCAGGAATCAACAACATTTTTTGCTTAATAAGTTCCATAATATGCTGCTGGCACTTCAACATGTGAAACTGGCAATTTAAAGCCCTGATGGCAAGAGTTGCAGAGGTATATACCTTCTTACCCCATCTGTCTAAAGCCTTAGAATCCCTGTCCGAAGGGGTAGGGGGGTTTAGCTGTAGTAGCCTTAACACCTTCAGGTCCCTGGGAAATGGTCTCCTGATCTGCAGTGGGATTTTTAAAGAGAAATGTTGAGAGTCAGGTACTCTGTAGTACCTGTCAGGCATTCTAGGAGCTAGTGGTAAAGTATCAGGGGTAAGAGTGGATTCCATGAAGACATCGTCTACAATATCCAGTACATGGGGTATAGCTAGCGGCCTATGCTGAGGCAAGTCTAAAAATTCCCTAAGTCTCTTTTTGGACTGTGGGTAGTCCTGGCATTCCCAGCAGAAATGCTCTCTTAGGGTATGCAAGGTTTCACCAAAAGAAAAGTCCTCTAGGGGGAGGCAGAGGGAATGGAATCCACTGCATCTGAATCCTCATAGGTAGATAAGGGTATGTCCTGGTAATCACAGGGGTCAGAGTCATCGGACTCATGGTCTGTAGAATCAGAAGGAAAATCAATTCTTTGTCTTTTAGAGGGGAAAGGCTGCCTTCTCCTAAATAAAGTAATAAGGTCTTCAGCCATTCTAAGCATTTGTTTCTGTGGCATGGGAGCTTGAGAATGTGCTTTGGTCGTCGGATTCCTAGGCATAGTGCGAACTCTGGGCCTGAGAAATTCGGTAGGTTTAGTCATTAACAAAGTAGTCGGTTTAATACAATTTATTTATTTATTTATTCTAGTTTGGTGCCTGGGGAGCCCGTTTTCAGTGGAGGCCCAGGGAGAAAAGCTCCGCAATACAAAGTTTAGTTACATGATTAATTACAAAGAAAGTTAGGATTACAAACAACAGGTAGCATTCTAAAGAGAAAAAGAGAAAACCAATATTTACAATTTAGTTCACTGAGCTTAGGGAGCCTATTTTCAGTGGAAGCTCGGGGAGAAAAAGCTACACAATACAAAGTTTAATTACATGAATACTTTCAGTGGAGGCTCGGGGAGAAAAGCTCCACAATACAAAGTTTAATTACATGATTAATTACAAAGGAAGTTAGGGTTGCAAGCAACAGGTAGCATTCAAAGTAGTGAGAAAAAAAAAATAAAAAGTTTAGTTCAGGAGTAAAAACAGGCATATAGTATTGTGGCTAGATTTTGCTGTTTGGTTACATATATAATCAACAATTTACAGTAAGGTTAGGAAGGTAAGAAGGTTAGCCTGGAGTAAAGGGAGAAGAGAGCTTGAGAGGAGTGGGTGGAAGAGTACAGCTGCATTTCCTGTTTAGATGGAGGTAAGAATGAAGTTGAGTTTTGAAGTTATTAAGGTTGTCACAGGTCCTCAGTGTGGAGGTCAGAGCATTCCATTTTTTAGCTAGGGAATAAGATAGCAGAAGCTGCCAATCAGGGTGCTTGGGTTTATGGATGGTGATCAAGTTTTGGTGGGCAGACCCAAGGGGTCTGAGGGGGTTATAAGGTTGCAGAATATTGGACAGTGCAAGGCAGTTAGTAGGTTGGAACAATAATTTGCGGGCTGTGGTGATTTGGTGAAGGTTAAGTAGATTGGGGAGTTCAAAACAGTTTAGTGAGTGTAGGGAGGTGCAGTGATAAGAGGAGGATTTGACATTCGTGGTGAATCTGGCTATTTTATTATAACATACTTCAATTTGGAGGTGAGTGTGGAAGATAAATTAGTGAGCAGAGGAGCGCCATACAGTAGGGAGGGAAGTAGATAGGTTGTGGCGAGAGTTAGTCTGGTGGAAGGAGAGAGGAAGTGATCGTTTCTGTAAAGTAGGCCTAGTTTTATGTGGGTTTTCTTGATATTTAGCTGGATGTGATTGTTAAATTTTAGGTGTTCATCAATGGTTACACCAAGAAGTTTGGCGGAGGGTACGACCTCGATAATGGAGTTGTTAAGGTTGGTGATTTGGAGTAGGTTTTTGTCAATAGGGAAGGATTTTGAGGGAGAGAATAGAAGGATCTTAGTTTTGTTGGTATTTAGTGAGAGGTGATTTTGGAGCATCCAGTTTTAGGTGGTAGAGAAGGCAGTTTGAGTTACAAATTGGAGATCTTTTAGGTTAGAGGCATAACAGATCAAAGTGGAATCATCAGCGTATTGCACAATTTTGGTATTAGGTATGGCTTTGTGGAAGTTGTTAATAAAGATGTTGAATAGCAATGGGTCAAGAATTGAACCTTGGGGTACTCCAGTGGGGGTTGGGAGGAAAGTGGAGGTGGCCTGGCCCCATTTCACGGCTTGGGATCTATCAGAAAAGTAGCTGGAGAACCAGGAAAGAGTTTTATGGGAGATGTTGAGGTTAGACAGATGATTTAGTAGGTGACTAAGGGCGATGGTATCGAAGGCTTTAGATAAGTCTAGCAGAACAGAGGATACGATATTACCACAGTCACGAGCTAAATTGACAGAATGTAAGAAGGAGAGAAGGGCGGAGTTGGTACTGTGTCCAGGGCGGAAGCTGTGTTGGGTAGGGGAGAGTAGTTGGTGTTTGGTAAGGAATGGCAGGAGCTGAAGGTGGATACATTTTTTCAAGAATTTTGGAGATTGGGGAGAGGATGGCTATGGGGCGGAAATTGGAGGTGCTGGAATTTTTGCCACCCTTGTGAAGTGGAAGAATAAATGCAGAATGCCATAGTTTGGGTACATAGGATTCAAGTAATGATCTATTGATCAGGATGCTGATAGGAAGAGCAATACTGTCAGAGGCTATTTTTAGGAAGGAATGCTGTCAGGGGCATTGGAGCAAGGTTTTAGTTTAGCAAGAAGTTTTTTTATTAGGTTGGTGGAGATAGGTTTGAATTCAAAAGTGGGGTGGGAGGAGGGAGGGGAAGATTGAGCAGTAGGAGGTGGAGGGTTACTGTTGGTAAAGGTCTTGGTTAGCTCAGCAATAGGAAGAGGTAAAGAAGGTATTGAACATTATGGCAATTTCAAGGTCAGATTTGCTGGTGTCAGGGCAAGGGTTGTTTTTTGTACCAGGCCTAAGGAGGGAATTAATAGAGTTCCAGAACTGTTTGGGTTTTTTTGTGTGATTTGCTTGTAGTTTGATATAGTAAGACTTTTTGTCTTTAATAACTTGTTTTTTGTCTTGGTTTCTCAGCTGTTTATATTTAAGTAAGATTTCTGGCTGTTTATGATGGAGGTAAGCTTTCTAGGTTTTATCTCTTTGTAGCATAATTTTTTGGTGTCTTTGGTGAGCCATGGGGTGGTTTTTGTTTTAACTCTTTTTGTTCTTATTGGTGCTAGGGAGTTAAGGACAGTTATGAATGTAGAATTGAAGTAGTCAATGGCTGCATCTAAAGGAAGAGTTTTTAAGGGGTTCCAGTTAGTTAGCTTAAGGGAGTCAGAGAAAGTAGTAGGGTTAAAGTTAGAGAAGTTACGGGTTTGAATGAAGTGGTGGGAGTGTAGGGAAATGGGTGTAGCCCGATGGATGAAGGCAGGGAGGTGGTCTCCTAATGGGTCAGGAATGACACCAGATTTTATGACTTTGTTAGGATGGGATACTAGCATCCAGTCTAGTATGGAGCCTGGGAGGTTGTTTTTGTTAGGTCTAGAAATAGAGTTCATAAGTTGAGTAAAGTTAAATAGATTGATTGATATGGTGGGATTATGGTGAATAATTCTGTTCCAGTCTATATTTACATCTCCCATGATGTAGGTTTCTAGCTTAATGTTGGAGGAGGTCCAGGAGAGGATGTCTTCCAGGATATTAGTGTTATTACCAGGAGGAATATAGAGGGAAATGATACAGATGCTCTTATGGTTGTTCAGTTTTAGTAGGCCAATTACAAGTTCAGCATTATTGAAAGAAGGAATGGGATTAGGATAAGGATAAACATCGGAAGGTCTGAATACATCCTCAGAAGCCGGTGCCTGCACAGCGGCTCTGGACCCATCCAAGGTAGAGACAACCGCAGGTTCCATAGTCGAAGCATCTCGCGGCATACCAGACTCTGAATAGGTCTCAGTAGAGGCCTGTGAATCTGTAGAAGCGGATAACAGGGGCTGCAAAAGCGAGTACCGGCGGACTGGCGAGTAGCTTAACGGAAGCGTCAGCGGCAGTTTTGGACCTATGCCGTCCATCTCTGCCTTTATCCTTGTGTTTTTTCAGAAGATGGGGAGTCGGATGGCTTATCAAAGCCATTTTGGAATCTGGAGAACAAGAGCGAAAGAATTTAGCGACAAAAATAGCCCGATGACGAAAAGTTCGGGCATTGAACAAGGCACAAAACCAACAGCGAGGGACATCGTGGTTTGGGTCTAAACAGGTGACGCAGTAAGAATGAAATCTCTGTGAGGTATTTGCTTTCCACTGGCAAGACAATTGTTAACTTTTTCTGACATCGGTTAGAGCAAGAAAAAAGGATCCCCAACGGGGTACTTAGCTTTAGAATACTTCAGGTTTGAAACTCAAAAAATGAAAATTTCAGGTAGCGGACGACCGGCACTTGCAAACTGCTTCTGCTTCGGGTTCCCGCATGGCAAGAAAAGCTGATATAATGGTGTTGGCTGCATGTTTTATACCCCTGACAACCTGAAGTCATGGAAGAGGCGACAGCATCCGACGCAGAAATCCCAAGACTCTGGTATTCGGGCCGACTGAGTGCTACCTGCAGGCAGATAACCAAAGTGTGATATAGCTGCAACAGTGAAACACGAAGAACATCTTACCATCCAAATGTCAAAGTTTTGTTTGAATAGAGTCAGGAATGAGTACTGCTTTACATGAATTGGGAGCCTATTCCATAGTACTGGAATCCTTTGGGACACATACTTGTCTCTCCAGCATGTTCTGCTTATGTCACAAGTGAAGTTAATTTCCCTGGATCTAGTGATTCTGGTGCTGTTTGTTTTGCTCATGTGCAACAGATCCATCAGGGCAGTGTCTCAGGATGCCCTTTAAGCTAGACAAAGACACCTGTCAGCTGCCTGTAGGAGACTGAATACAGAGACAGAGCCTTTAGGTGATGAGTATAGGACAGGTTACTCATGCCCTGAATTCTCCTAGTGAGAAACCCTTGTGGGTGTTCCAACTGTTGCAAGTGTCTGGTTGGATACAGGCCAAAGAAGGCACTGTATTCAATGATAGGTCTGATAAGGGCCAAGTAGAGTGGTATTACGACTTCCTTGGACCTGGACACCATAACCTTACCTATAAGCTGGGCGACATAGAATATTTTCACATTATCTTGGCTACTTGTTGATCAAGGGCCAGATTGCTGTCTATATATATTCCCAGATCCCTTACTACTGTGTCAACTCATAAGGGCATTTTATCAATGGAGTAATTAACTTGGGTTGACAGTTTCCCAAAGGGCATTATAATGCATTATTTTGGCAATGAGTTTTATGGCATGGCTTTAGCACCAGTCTGTGTTAAACCCACTTGCAAGATGTTGGTGTCTTGGGGGAATCTATAATCCTCAATTCTCTCAAATTCTCTTCCCTGACTTTCACTCTAAATGTACCACAAGTCTGTTTTTCTGCTCACTTCATATTGAAATTCCTATTTCTATTAGATTAACTTACCTTTAATTTTTCTACAAACTGTCTAAAATTTCTCTAAATATTAAATGATTGTCATACACCTTGTATACATTTTTAACCAATGTTTTTATAGTATGTCTAATTTATTATAATTATTTAAACTGCAGATTTTGTTTTATTTTTGAAGATTATAAAATTACTGTTTTTAAAATAATTTGCAAATATTTGGAGCTTTTCTCCCCGGGCCTCCACTGATAATGGGCTTCTACCTAGTCGCACTATACAGGTAATCAAATGTTAATACGTACATATGTGTGTATGTATATATATATATATATATATACATATTCTAATTTACAATCATTTGTAAACTTGGTGAGCCAGAGGCCTAGACTTCCAAGACACAGATGTCAAATAGGAGCAGGCTCAGTATGGAGCCCTGGACTACTCCACTTGTGACCAGTCTCTTGATGGAGATGGTCTCACTGACCCTGACTTCTTCAGTCTTGTCTGTGAGCCAGCTGGCAATCCAGCAAGGATTTGCATCTAGCTCAGACAGCTAATCAACAATGCCGGAGGGGGTGTACTTCATCAAATGCCTTAGCCAGGTCAAGATATGCAGTATGCACTGTTTTACCCTTATCCATTACCTTGGTAAACCTCTCAAAGAAGTCTAGCAGGTTAAGTAGGCATGATCTTCCCTTAACAAAGCCAAACTGGGATGGGTCCAGTGTCTATAGGTTGCCAATGACCTAATTTATCATTTCCATGATAATTTGTTCCATGGCTTTGCATATTAGGCTTTAAACTAATGGGTGGGTCTGTAGCTCTCTGGGTCGGTTGATAGTCTGCCCTTGCAGATGGGAATGAGTGTTGAGGTCCTCTATTCACTTGGAATGTACCCAGTTTCAACAATGTAGCTGAAGAGTGCCTCAAATGGTCCTGATAGATGATGTTTTAGATTACTCAGGAGGCAACTGTGGATATTGTCAGGACCCATGGAGGTGGAGTTTTTGGCTTTCTGCTGAAAGCCGGGGGGAGTATGTTTGAGGGGATCTCACCTGGTAGAGTGGGAGCGGGGGAGTGGGGGTAAAATTTGAGCTGAATCTGTCAGCCAGTAGATATGTTACCCTGATCAGTGAAAGTAATACCATTCACCACCAGTTCAGCACACTGCTGCATGTTACCTCTAAGGTTCCAAACATAGCTGACAAAAGCCTTGTGATTGTCCTTAGCCTGTGAGGCTATCCTGGACTTAGACTTCATAGTTTCTTGTTTAGTTGTATAAGAGAGCAGTTGCTCCTTCCTGATTCTGGCCATGTGTTTTCTTCTTTTATTATATCCCCTATTCAGGTGAGGATTCCACCAGTGTGGCTTACTTCTGGTAGGTACATCAACCTCTATGCAGCCATTCACATGTTTGTATAGGGACTCTGTGAATAATTCTGCATGGGTCTTGGGAGTTGGGGGCAACCTTGAATTTTGACAAACTGTCACTTAATAGGATGTAGTTTACCTCTGAGCAATTCCTAACTGTTACGTGTTAAGTTGGATTTTCAGGTTGATTTTTACTTCAAATGAGACTGCTTTGTGATCCGACCTCACTAGTGAGGACATGACACGGGTGTGGGGTGGATGCTTGCTCTCCCATGTTGGCGAGTATAAGATCCAGTATGTTTGATCCTCTGGTTGGAGCTATCTGTTCCAGGGTGTTAATAAAGTCCAAGAAACATTGGGTCTGTAAGATAGAGGCAGTGTATGTGTGCCAGTCTACAGAGGGATAGTTAAAGTCACCCATGAATAGGGTGTTTGGTTGGATGGTGAGCTCCTCTGGCATGTTTAGGTAAGAGTTTTGTGACTCTAGGTGTATAGATGGTGACTTGTAGCTAGCCATGATATGGTGAGGGACCTTATCTATGGTGGCTTCCACGCGGATGAGTTCCGTGGTATCATCCTGTTTAACCAACCTGGAGCTATGTTTTTTGCCAACACAGCTAGAGACACGTCCACCTTTGTTACCAGTCTGTGCTGTTGTTGGTCTAAATGTGTGGAAGGCACTGTAGCCTTGCACTGACACAGTACTTTCTATGGTTTTAAACCAAGTCTTGTTCGCATTACAGATGTCTACATTCTCCAATGTGAAGAGGGCTTGAAGGGTGTGGATTTTTTTGTTTAGGAACTGAGCAGTTAACACCTTAAGGTTGCTTGCAAACTTTTTTACTAAGTTAGTAGCCGTTTCTTTTTGACAATGCCTAAAAAGAGTGTAAGGGTGTGGATAAATTTTAGCCAATATCCGAAAGACTACGGGGGACAGATACAGCCCATCCTTGGCAAAGTAACGTGATCTTTTGACCATGTCGTCCCCATGCTAACAGACAGTGGATCCCCCCTGGGGTGCCATCGGAAATGAAGCACATTATTCAAATAAATCATTATGCCTCTTTTCATATAGTCCATTGAGGCATATCTCAGGTCATTTACACCCGCATGGCTTATGATATTATCATATTGGCACCTGGGGTGCAGTAACTTGAGTGCATGCATGATGTTGTGGAGCCTGACTCCAGCTAGGCAATTAAGCATTTTCTTCTCCTTCTCTAACCTGGTGAGTAGGGCATCTGTGAGTTGCACAATGGAGTCCATAATGACAAGAGTATCAGGTAAAGTAGAAGCTTGCATTATGGGCTTTGCACTTGGGGGACCATTGGGTGTAGGCTTATGTGAGATGTTGGGTGTTGCTTCTGGTTTGTGCTTTATTGATTGCTGATGAGTAGTGTTGCCATTAGGTGGTTTTGGAGGTCTTTGAGATTTTTGACGGTTTCTTTTCTCAGTATAATACAGTCTGAGTGTGTGTGAGGGATGTAGTGTAGGTATTAATGGCAAACTCATCTGTAAACAAGATTTTTGCCTCCAAGTAAGTAGTGTATTTACATCACTCACATTCTGTGTTACTTTCTTTAATGATTAACTGGTTGGCTGAGAAAATGAGGGAATTGCTGCATTGCCTTAGGATGCCCATCTCTACCAATCTGACCACAGAGAACTTTGGAAATTGCATATCCATGTTTTCTGGTCCTGTAATAGAGTGGGGTGTTTAGGACTAAGGATTGGGTTTTAACAAGGGTCTCCTAAGGTAGTTTCTGGGGTTAAGGGCAAGATGATACATAGTGCTAGGATATGGTAGTGCTGTTTTGATATGCAAACTAGTTTCTGGGGTTAAAGGCAGTATATTATGTAAAGCTAGGATATGGTAGTGCTATTCAATGGGCAAACTAGCTGCTCTAAACTTATTTCCACACTATGCC